>NC_064433.1:163108485-163419011 GCF_023343835.1 Lagopus muta
ATACTGGAATTATCCTTTGGGCTACAATTTTTTCCTGAGTGCCATGAAAAAAATTGGATATCAGCTGACTTCTAGTTTTAATACGAATGCAGGAAATTGACATGATGTGTTAGTTTCAGTCCTGTCAATGGGATAAAATAGTACAATCTTAAGCCTGTTGAAGAGGAGCTATAGTTAGGTTCACAGACAAGATTCAGAGCCAGACACAGCTTAATTTATAAATGGCTGATTATTTGGAGGTTTAAACCTGGTCATATCCAGCACTGAAATCTTTCCATTAATACTGCTTAATTCCCCAGTGGAAAAAAGAACTAGTCTACTGCAATTTCCTATTATCTGCTGAAATCCTGGTGTTCTTCATGTTCTGCACATTCAAAATGGGACAGCACAGACATGCCAGAAAGTTTTGTATTTTAAATTACTATCTATGTGGATGTATCAGATGTTCTATGGCATTTCAAACAGTAATAGATTCCTATATTCAGTAGTTAAGTCAAGTATTTAAAGGCTGAATCTAGCAAAAATGTAAAATAGAGGCTATAATCAAAGTTCGATTTTTTTTTTCCTTCATTTGGATTTGTTTTCTCCATGCAGCACTGATGAGGTAGGAAAATGCCTAACACCTCCAGAATGGGGATGTTACTGAGGTATATGAAATGATATTTAGAGTGATGTCTGTGTAAATTGTGTCTGTGATAATTCAAGACATCGAACTAATGCTCTTTGGGGTTCTGTTTGAGAAATCCTAGTGATTTTTTGCTTGCTTGTTTGTTTGTTTTGTTTATTCATTTGGTTTTATTCTGTGTTTCTTTGCTTATCTTTACTTGTTTGTTTTTTTTTTCCTCATTCCACGCCTTTTTAGAATATGGAAAATGTATTTTATCAAGATGAAAACATGGAGAAAAATAGCCTTAGTTTTCCTCACATAATCTGTAAAGCTGCTGGGCTAATTCTGCAGTGTTTTGCACTATGTTTAGTCATGTACATAATATGCGAAGTAGGATAAATATCAACCACTTCAGAATGACAGTATTTTACACCAAAATATCAGTGACTCCATATCAATGTAAATTACAACCAAGGCAAAAAAAAAAAACAGCAGAAAATCTCACTCTGTAAATAATTATATGGGCTTAAAATTGCACCTATCCTTGAAAAAAATAACTGCATTGGAGATAAAGTCTTTTCGGTGTTACATACTCTACCTAAAAAGCAGATGAAATCTGAAGTCTCTACTAACATAAACTATTCATTGGCCATAACACTGACTAAGTGAATTTTTTATAACTATGCTTCAAAAAAAAAAAATTTCTATACAAGCTAAATGAAAGAAATAAGAATTAGATATAAAGCTTGGGTTTATGCAGTAATTCTTTTTTACTTGCTGATAAAAATAACAGATATCAAGTCTGCATTTAAATGTGAATTTTTTATTTGTACTTATTTTGGAAGCATATATATAATATACGGATATGTACAGAAGAATATGTGTGCATATTTACTTCTTTATTTTCTTAATATTTCATTTTTATCAAAGTTCCTTTTACTTTAAAAAAAAATAAAAATGGAAACAGTTTTGTTTACATACAAAGTTTTCTGTTTTAAAATCATTCAGGGTGGAATACTTTGACTATTTCTAAAGTGTTTTTCCAAACTGGGTATGAAAGTAGATTTGTGAACCAAGCACTGTGAAGAGAAAATCTTCTTATCTCTTTTGTGTAAATATATCTTCCAGACTCTTGTTGATCCCTGGTTGTCTGCAGGTGAATAGAGTGGGGTTTTTTTGTTTGTTGCTTTTGTTTTGTTTTTAAGTATACTTTTAAAATAATGATTAAAAAGAAGAGATTTCCAGAGATGTAATGAACAAGAATATATTAGGAAGGAATGGATACAGACAGTGAACTGAATTTAAAAGAGTTACTAAGAATGCTAAGTTCTAAAATTACTCTAACAGGGACACTTGCCTAGGGCAACAGTAATGTGGAATAACTTGAAAGAGAGGAAAAATAAACAGCAACAAGAACAATAAACAATAAATAAATGCTATTTGAGTGTTAGGTCTAGTGGACAGAACACTGAAGGTCATTAGCGAGGAACGGAAACCCATCTCAAAACATTCAGTCAGATGCCAGATAACCAAAAGAAGAAATACATCACTCACAGGAGCTGGTGAATGTTTGATGAGAGTTTGTTAAATGGACAAATTGTGTCAAAACCAAGTGCTTATTGTTTTCTTACACATATTTGATTCCACATGTATCACGTGTATTCATTCCACTTGTCTTACTTCAATGCTTTGTAGTTGATTTAAGTTTTGCATTTACTGGACAACAAGAACAATAAACTATTTCCAAACAATATATATTTTTTTAAGTTTTTGATGTTTGCTGTCAGTCTGTATCAGAATCAGAATAAAATCAAAATCTCCCTCCTTTCAATTGCAGGTCAAATGTATAAACCATAAAGTCTACATATCTATTATTATTCACTAACTGGAGACTTCAGCACACCCAAACACAATACCCTACATTATAGCCACTCAAAAAAAAGGTGGGATTAATCTGACAACCCTTCTGATAGTTCCATTTGGAACTAAACTTTTTTTTTTTTTTTTTTTTTTTTTTAATTAAATAATCATTGGACCAGAAGAGATCCATAGGCAGCTGAGAAATTTGGTGCAGAATAAGTCAAAACATTGCTGCTCTAAATTATATCTGATATCCTTTTTGATTCTTTTAAAATGTGGACTCTCTCACATATAAGATATTCCATCAACGACTCAAGAAAATTTTACTGAACTACATAAATATCTTCTTTTTTCTTACCCTTGAGAATGTTTTGTAATCTGCTGGTTACTGCTGCATAAAAATTCACTTCACTTTACAGACGTTTCTTTTCAAATCCAAATTCTGAAAATTCCTTTGTATTCTGTGTACTTCTTTGAAGAATTTAGCAAAGCAAAAATCAATATTTATGTATGATACTAAAAATGAGCAAAATAATAATGACAAAATCTGTAGACTAAAGGATGTTGTCTATTTCAAGCAAATGTTTTTTTCTAGGAGAAGATGAAGATATTTCTCACTGTTCACATTTTGAATTACAATGAGTAGTTAGAAATGATGACAGGCTGATTTAATGCAGAAGAAAACAAGTGAAGGTTTAGTTGCACTTTTTGAATGCACGTAGAATTAACTAATAAATTCTATTTCTTTGAAAACTTTCAAGCACACAGATCTAGCATCAATCATCCACAGAATGGGAGGAATATGAAGCTTTTTAATGTTGTGGTATATATCTGAATAGATAGAAGACACTTGCATATGAACTGTAGCAATGTCAGTGGAAGTTACAAAGCAAGAGAGCAGAAGAGTCATATTTTCTGAGTTTAGTTTGTATAAAGATATTATAGTAACTCAACTACGTCCACACTTTAATCCAAGTTTCATAAGCCTCATGGGAGAAAACATTAAATAGTGAGCAAAGAGAACAGTTATTGAGTATTCTTCTCTAATGTAGTTTTCTAAGATAATAAGTTAACAATTTCATCTGCTTACCTGTCTGCCAGTTTAGTACCACTTAGTTTTGAAGGAGTTTCATAATTTCACCTTTTGCAAGTAACACCTGCTTTAATTCAGCTTAAGTAGTACATTCTATGTATGCAGATGACCCTAACAACATGGAACACACCACCTAGTTTTAGGTGTAATGTAAGATAGTTGTAGTTAATTACACTGTGGGAGTACTGTCCTATTCAGAAGGCTAGATAATAATTCAGATGGCTAGCTTGCACAAAGCTATAGTTAGATAGTAAGTTTTTATCCTAAATAAGGAGATAAAAAAATATAGGGCACCATTTCCAATGCATTCATGAAGTCATCCTTTACAAGCACTTAGCACTAATGCAGTGAGAACTGAGCACTGTGGTATTAAAAACGGTGTATTCATTTATCAAGGCAATTGACATTTTGTGATGAGGGTACATGCCAAACTCATATTGTTAGTGACAGGTGGTATAACAAAGGGCAGTGACCACAAGCTGTGGCTTAGGATGTTCAGATCAGACAGTAGGAAAAACCTTTCCAGTAGGAAAATAACACAGTAATAGACCAGGCTGCCCAGAGGAGGTGTGGAATCTTCCACCTCAAAATATCACATCTTTGGGAAGTTGGAAGAGATGACTCCAAATATCCCTTCCAACCAACATTTTTATGGCTCTACAATTGCTTTTAAGTTTGGCGTCTCAAAAATGATAATATGCAAATACATAAATTTTCTATTTCACAAAGATTGATTTTACATTTGATTAAAAAACAAACAAACAAAACAAATCACCAAGGTAAAAGAAACAAATAAAAAGACAGCTTGACTGTCTTTTTAGAAAGGTTTCCTGTATTTCTTGCAGAGGAGACAAAGGAGAGTTCAGTGCCTGATACAGCAATGTTTCTTAGCAGTGGCTGTTGGACTGTAGGTATTTTCTTCTCCCATGTGAGCACTTTCAGCCAAGTCATCTTTGCTGACTGGGAGACTATATAAGGGATAGTTCACACTCATCGTTATCACAATCATTTGCTATGGTTCATTCAGCACATAAGAATATTTCTGTTTCTCATCAGCAGTTCTGAGATCTCAACCTGGAGATGGTTGACTTCCGATAGGTCTTGGACTTAAGGTGAGTATCAATGCGTATCCACCGGGGACTAATGAGAGCTGCTCTTTTACTGGAGGTTTTCATTAATGTTAACAAGGCTCTTCATCTCTACTTGAGATAAACAAACAAATAAATAAAAATTAAAAAAGACTAGAGATTTTAAAAAATATTTAGAAAAATATTTTCAGTTCTTTACCCACCAGGATATTTTTGTAAGCGGTTAAGAGATCCAATGCTATTAAGAAAAATTGGAGTGTAACAGAGACATAGAACTAACATGTTTGTTTCTTTTTGTTTTGTTTTGTTTTTGAATAAATAGTCTATAGGAAAATGCACTTTTTAAAATACAGAAGTTAATTCTTTTTGCTCATGTTCTCATTCCTATTGCAGCAGCTTTTTGTCATTCATAGCTCCAGCCCTAGGCCTCCAGCCCCATGAATGTTACACCCGCCTACACAACTAGCTGACATTACTGCACAGTTCTTGTTCTTGCCATAAAACCCTGCATCTCTTCCATCTCCCAGCACGTGGCTCTTGCTTCTCTAAACTTTCTGTATTTAGACTATTTATTTCCTAACAATACACTTTACTTTCATTTTAGTGCACTTCCCTGTTATACTGTTGTTTTCTTTTTTTTTCTTTTCTACATCATTATTAGATTGGACTAATGCACTGAACACTGCATCTCATTTCTCTATTATCTTCTCTGTTCCTCAGCCACCTTCACTCTCTAGCAGTGCTGATAGGGGGCACTTTCCTCTGCTAACCATAACAGATACTTGCTGTACCTCCCATTCCTCTCTTCCCTCTGCTAATGACCAGGAAGTGAGACAAACAAGATTGCCAGTTTCTGAAGCATGGAAAGTGCCATCTGTGCTTTGTAGATTGAAAATCTTATTAGTCGTGCTTCCAGCCAAGTTGTGCACCAGGAATAGAGCAATGAGAGTAAGGAAAACTGCAGACTGGTGGAAGGGGAGAACCAGGAGGGAACAATAGAAGTAACTAGGTGAAAATGCAAATAAAGAAGACAATACAAGAAAATAAAGGCAGGGAGTTGAGAGAGTGTTTACTATCTCATTTCATCCTTCCACGCTGCATCCAGTTCTTCCACAGCCCATACACTATGGCAACGTCCAGACCAGATATATTAAGTGAATAAGGCTTTGAAATCTCACCACTGACTGATAGTAAGTAGCTGACCAAAAGATCAAAAAAAAAAGTCTTCCTGAGTTGTTTGGGTGCTTTGGCACAAAGAGGCATCTCATAGAAGAAATAGATGAGAACCTGGATATCTACTTGCTCTCCAGAGTTGTTAGCAGGCACCATTTCCTGTCTGTCTAGGGCCTCCCATTCTGGAATACGGCTGAGGTGTTGGCTAAGCAGGACAAGGCTTCTGATTTGGTACAGTTTGCACAGGATCCCAGAGCAACACGGTTGGAAAGCAAAAGGTGCCTCATCTTCTTGAGGCCTCACCTCAGTACTTCAGGAGATTACAGTGAACACTGGCCATTCCCCTGTGTTACTATCTAACTTTGGCATCAGCATGGTTTAGGTTTAGCTTTCCACCTGTTCTTATACAAATGTCTGCCTCCCTACGTGGAATCTATTCATGTTTCCATTATAGTTTTGCAATTCCAGTGACAAAGTCCCTTCAGCACTCCATTCCTGCCTTAAGTATAAATGTACAGATTCTTACTTAGGTGATCTCCCTCTGCATGAGGGACAAAGCAGCAGCACATCACTGCCAGCAAGCCTTTTCCCTGCCTGCCTGCCTTGAAGACATTTCAGAAGCACACAGAGACAGGGCAGGAGCTGTCAGGACAACATGTGCCCTGGCTGCACTTACACTGACAGACTCTTCAGCATCCCATTGCCAGCTGGTGCAAGCTTTATCAGCCCCACAGCAATCGTAATTTTTGCAGATGCTGGAAGCACTCTGAAGAATCAGGAAAGCTGTAATCCAAATGCACTAGCTAAAAAAATACTCAGTATTAGAGATGGAACCAGGCTGTTCTGTGCTAAAATTGAATTTCCCCCCAAAGTCCTGTCTTTCTGTATATATTTCTTATGGGCTCATAACTGTCATCACAATTACATTTCCACTGCTTGGCAATGCATATGCTAATACTGTCTTTGCAGACATACCTGATAATTCTGGTAGAGCCTTGCAGCCTCAAATCTGGCTTAATATATTCATTCTCATTTATATTTTTCCCTTAATCCTTATATTTCTTTTATGTATTCTTCATACAAGTCAAACAAAACTGCAGAATTTTAAAGCTTACATAGTTCTTTCTCCTTCCTTGTTTTTAAACCCAATGGATGAAACAAATACTTCTTTCTTGGAAACATCAATTACAACATCATAGCTCTTTAGTCAGTGCTTATAAATCTCCCATCCTCCTCCCAAACTCAGTGTGTGTCTGTCAGACAATGCCACTATGGGTTGGTAGAGGAACATTGCAAGGGTAACTGAGTGTTTTCTGAATCAGCATAAAGTTGGCAATGGTCAGTGCCTCAATAGTTTCATTGAATTCATAGACTGAAGACAGCATCATTGATGAACACCTCCCCTACGAGGACATGCTGGGAGAGCTGGGGCTCTTCAACCTGGAGAAGAGAAAGCTCTGAGATGTCATAGTGGCCTTCCAGTGCCTGAAGAGGGCCTACAGGAAAGCTGGGGAGAGACTTTTTAGAAGGGTTTTAGAAGGGTGGGTAGTGAAAGGACAAGGGAAAATGGCTTTAAACTGGAAGAGGGTAGATTTTGACTAAATATTAGGAAGAAATTCTTTACTGTAAGAGTAGTGAGACACTGGAACAAGTTTCCCAGAGAGGCTGTGGATGCCCCCTTCCTGGAAGCTGGATGGGGCTTTGTGAGAATCCTTCTTTGTTTTTTTGGCTCAAAGTTTGCTTCCTTAGGTATTTTGTTGAGGAGGCAAGTGATGGATGTTGTGTGGCAATCAACATCGCTGTGTGGACAATTTTACATCTTTGGAACTGTTTGCCTTCGGAAGATAGTGCTCAGGATTGTTTACTGGCAGAAGATCTAGCCTGTTACCAAATAACTCCTGTTTGCTATGGAAGACTGAGGGACAATGCCATTGTATCCTGCGAAGGCAAGATACAAGTTGGCGTCTCCCTGCTCCCTCTTATCTGCTGGCAAGGCCAGGAAGATAAGAACAAAGGAGTTTCCTGCTGAGGCCCCAGAGCCAGAAGCTGCCACTCAAAGGAGAGCTGACTCGACCACTTTGGATTTGAGCTGTCACTCCAAAGATAGCTGACTTCACCACTTTGAAACCATTGAAAAGGGGCCATCATCACCATGGTCGTCTCTCGTCGTGCTTCGTCGTCATTGGCAACAGGACAACTCTGCCTGACGACCCACCGCTACTGAAGATCAAAGACTGAACTATGAACCTCGCTGGATCCATGGTGGTGACTATCTCCCTCTTGCTTCCTATAAAGACTCCTTGCTTCTTCTTTCCTATCTTTTCTATCGCCCTCCTTCCCTTCCCCCATTACCCTAATTCATAATAGTGTCCGTCCTCCCCTTTCCCATTTACCCTGATTAAGATTTGTAATAAACTGGTCGGACCAACATTTGAACCGTTGCTTCTTAATCTCACGCCGGGTATATAGATAATAAAAGAACCTCCTCTCCCTCCTATAAATTGGAGTGAGACAGGCTTTGAACAACCTGGTCTGGAGGGAGGTGACCCTGCCTATAGCTGGGGGTTGGAACTAGATTATCTTAAAGGTCCCTTCCAACCCAAATCATTCTATGATTCTGTGATGTCAGATACATTATGGTATTTGACAACGGCATGTTCTGCTTTGCTCCAGACTGGAGAAACTTATTTTTCAAATATCATAAAGTTTCTCAGTGACATTAAGGAATGTAAATAAAAGTGCTGTGGTGGCAGAGAACAGTCTTCTTTCAGGCCCAATTTTACATCTTAGACTTTTTTTCAGGGGTCACCTTAAGATTGTGATTATTGCTACAGCAACAAATCAGCCTTTCCATTACTTAGTATTTACCTTCCACTTTATCTCTTGCACTCCTCTTGTTTTACAAACCCATTTTAAATAGAATGGGCAGAGCACAAGCTTGTACACATCTTGTTTGTAACCTCATTAGCAGATTAGCTCCAAAGCCCAGTAGGCACACAGGAGTACCAAATGCATACTACAGGACTGCCAAAGCCCTCAAGCTCTCACACAAGCTTTGCATCCTCTTCCATGCTGCATCTTCTTAGGGACGTTGGTATTCACTGGGAGAATTGGTGTTGTGTGAGAACATCCTGTTGATAGAGCCTTCTGGGGAGAGGTTATTCATCTTCTCTCATGCACTAAATCAGAAGAGAGATGAAGGATACTGTAGGTACCTGTGATTCATCAACAACAACATAAAGTGTTAAGAGTTTTTCACCAACAGTGCAGGAGTCTTAGGTACATAGATGGATAAGGAGATGTTTTTAAAGAGGGTTCAAGAAATCTTGTTTGAAATATATAGAGAGAAATAGAAAGAGATACGTTCAGTCCTCACTTCATAATCACAAAGAAGCTATGGTTCAGCAGCTTTGTGTAATTATATTACATGACACCATGCCACCCAAATGCAGTATATGTCACAGTTCACATGACCATAGCTGGACATTTCCAGCTATTTCAACATGCTCGGCAAAATACGTGTATTTGACTGCACTTATCCATGCAGACACATCTTTAAGTGCTTAGATATAAACAAATTACAATTTAGAATTTATTTGAGAGAGCCTGAATCAAGCCTAAGGTAATAATCATCTCTGCTGTGATTAATGAGAACCCAGTGCTTTAGGACCTGGCAGTATTCAATCACCAATCAAAACTGCATCAGGCATTTATTCCTATGAATACAGATACATGGAGTTCTGGCTTCACAGCTGGTGCAAATTGGCTTAGCACCACTGCCTTCATGTAAATAGGTTTTAACGAGGCCAGCTGAGGAACTGGCTCAGAAATCTTCAGCCCACCCAAAATACAGGCCCTGTTTCACAAGGACAGGAAGCAAAACCCATTTAAGATAAAAATAAGTATGAATAAGAAAAAGTGGGGAATACTGTTATTATTTTTTTTTTTAATTGCTTTTACTTTATTAATGAGTAGCATGAAGTCTACTCTAGGAATACATGCCCCACTACACAAGTCGACAAAGACTTTTCCTATTATTTCCTGTGTAAGCACCAGCTGCAAAAACATGCAATATAAAAAGATGCTTTTGAGCACATGTTGTTCAAAGCTGAGCACTTATTTGATGATTGTGTTTTTAGTGGTAAAGCTCTGAGACAAAGTCTGCCTTGCCACCAGCTTTGCTGACTTACAAAGGGAAAATGCCTAAGGCAGAGGCCCCACCCGGATATAAAGCACAGCATCCTTCTTCCAGGCAGCTCTGTAGGGTTTTCTGCTTCTCCTCCGTGTTGGGCAATGTTTGTTTTTATTTCTCCACCAACCAAGACCATACAGTCACTACACCAAGATGGAGCAGGTGACATATGGAACAGAGATTTTTTTTATTTATTTTTATTTTTTTCCTTCCCCAACAGGATAAGAGAGAGTACTCTCTGGGCTAAAACTTTCCAGAGATCAAGTGGACTACAGCTTACCAAAATGGGAACTGCACACTGAGTGTGCCCTTTGCCCTTCTCTTGTGCCCTTTGCACCAAAATCCACAACCAGCATAGAGCAACATCGCCTTTATTAAATAGTTATGATTGGTGATAAAAACAACAGCAGCATTTATTTCACTTTAATTTTTAAAATAGTAATACTGTTAAGTTTAACCATGAGGCAGCTAAAGCCTGTAATTCCTTTTCCCACCTGCCATCTGTTCTTTCTCCTGTCAATTCTCTCCCCTTCTCCTTGCCCCACTGCTACAGGCAGTGCTGTTTGCAGGTAGCTCAGAAGCTTTGAAGTTTTCCATCAGAAAGCTGATTATACAAACGCTAGTATATCTGCAGCTTTAAAGCAGGTGGATAATCTTAAAGTATTTTACTAATTTTTCAGAAGCTTTATACTCTTCCTTTTTCAGTGGGGATTTTTCTGAGATTATAAGGGAAAAAAAAAAAAAAAAAAAGAAAAAAAAAAAAGAGGATGAAACCAGGAAGAAAGCAAGACTGTCAATAAAAGCCTTTTTTTGATGCAAGTGGTATACTGTGACAGGATGTCATAGTCAGATCTAGGCTGCACCCATGCATTTGCTATAAATACCAATTTTGCTAATGTTGTGAATAGTAAGTAATTGAAGGTTTGTTCACCCATTGTGCTCGGAAGAATAGCAGTGTGAATAAAGTTTCTGAACAGATTTTATCCATATTTCTAGAAAGAAGTGATAATAAAGCTGTGAATATCTTTCCTTGAAAAAGTTCTGGGAGATAGAGGAGGATTTTTATTGGGGGATAAAGTGTTGGGGGGAATTATTTATTTGTTATGATTTTTATGGAAATATCCATTTTGTTACACTCTCCCACAGCAGGATGCTGCCTTTTTTTGTTTGTTTGTTTGTTTTTGGGTGTGAGGATTGTGGTTCTGAACATAATATTCTTCACAGACTACGCAGAGGATTTTTATGAAAAAAAAAAGTTTTGAAAGAACTGTCATTACTTAGATCTTTTACAGTGTGTTTGAAAGCTTCTGCTAGCCCTCACACTATCTCCTGGAAGGATTATAATATATTAGGAAGATGCCATCTATCTGAAGATACATTTTAAATACTTTTATCAAAATCATTCTGGATTATTAAAATGGTATTTATGGAAAAAATCATACTGTGCAATAAATAACAACGCCATGTAAAACAGACACACTGAAATCACCTTGAGTGCTGCATCCAGATGTGGAGCTCTTAGAACAAGAGAGACATAGACCTGCTGAAGCAAATCCAGAGGAGGGCCATAATAATGATTCATGGTATGGAATACTTCTACTCTGAGGGCAGGCTGAGAGAGCTGGGGCTGTTCAGCCTGGAGAGGAGAAGGCTCAAAAGATACCTGAAAGTGGCCTTTCAGTATCTAAAGGGGAGCTACAGGAAAAAAAAAGGGGATAGAGTCTTAACCAGGTTCTGTGGAAACAGAACAAGGGGAAATGGCTTCAAGCTTAAAGAGTGCAGCTTTAAGTTGGATGCAAGGAAAAGGTCTTTTACAGTGAGAGTGGTGAGACACTGGAACAAATTGCCCAGTGATATGGTTGATGAGCCATCCCTGAAGACTTTCAAGGCAAGGCTGGATCAAGCCTTGGGCAACCTGATCTAGCTGTAGATCTCCTGGTCATTGCAGGGGAGTCAGACTACATGACCTTTAGAAGTCCCTTCCAACTCTAAGGATTCTATGATTCTAAAGTAGGCACAAAAATAAGAACAAGACTGTGATTATTCTCCCCCTTTACTGCTTCCTAAGTCCTAACAGCATCTGGGGTCACATGCCCTAAATAAGGCTGAAATCCCCTAAAATGCCAAAGCTAGATCCTCTAAATTATCCAGGTACTCAAATCCCAGCCAAGAGAAGTCAGATGTTTAATTTCCACTTGAGTTTGTGGATTACTCGTGTTCAAGCCCCCAATCTGTATAAAATTTTATATTAAATGCCAATTAACTTTTCTAGCTAATGCAAAGCACAGCCCAAGATTTAGTGGGTGTCATCTGTCACAGAACCAGACAGTAAATTCTAGGACAAAAGAATGGCCAGCCAGGTGGTTTCAAAACAGGAAAGGATGTAGAATTAGTTGGCGTAGCTGCTGTGTAGCAAACACAAACAACTAAAAACCTCCAGTTTTCCCAAGATTGTAATAAGCTCTACTTTATAGACATTATTCCACTTGTTTATGTTTTATTTTCTTTTAGGTGAGTAAAAATCACTGTACTGACTATCATCAGTCTTTCATATACTCTAGTAATCACACCTTTCTACATTTGTTGAGTGGTCTAGTGCCGACATCAAACAATGTACTGTAGGTGATTATAAATTTTCTTTTTTTCTGTTCAGTGAGAAGATAAAAATAATGTAGATAAAAGGAACATATCTTTTATAAGACAGAACTCAAGTAATTTGGGGTGGAAATCCATAAAAATATCACAAGTGTTGTTGAAATGATGAGTCACTTTAACAGCATAAAAATAATCTATTTATCTACATTTTTACCAGAGTCTTTGAAGTTCTGTATCTTGGAAAATAATATATATATATTAAAGTGCTTTGAAAAGAAAGTTCAGTTTTACTTTGAAATGTGAGCTCTTTCTTGCCTGTATTTTCTCTCCTTGCATGCAATGTCATTTAGGTTTATCTTTTACAGCAACTTGGTAGCATATACAAATATATAAGTTTATAAATATGTATGAATTTTTTATGTTAAAAAAACATAATATACTATAAGCAGCAGTTTAGATTAGACGGCTTTCAATAAACATTGTTTAAGATTCATGCTTGAGTCTTGCAGATGTTAAATTAGAAAGCTTAGTGACTAACCCAAATTTATCCTGAGCTGATCACCAATATCTCCTGATGCTAATATAATTCCAAGCTTTTTTTTTTTTTTTTTTTCTTCTGATTTCTAATCATCTCTTTCACTCAAAGCACAGAATTCTATACACAGGTTTCCTGTTGTTCTTTTCAGCCGTATATCTTAATGTGAAACACTATTCTCATTTTAGAAATTGAGGCACTGCAGCACAGAACTTGAAAAGAACTTGCAGCACATTCTGTTAGTTATGGAGAAAACTGAGGACAGAATGCACCTCTGCTAAGTCTGGGTTAGCGCTTCCAGTCACTGACAACTAATACATCTGCACTAAAAACTGATTTAAATAACTAAATTGATTAATTAAGTAATGAAATAATTCCACATCCATTTTACAGTTAATAGAAAATAATTTCAAACACATTCAAAAAACAGGATTTGGGAAATATGACTTTGTGTGTGTTTATTTGATTTCTTCACTATATACTGCTATTTAAAATCTGTTAGCTCTGAAAGCGAAGAAGAAATGGTTTTGCCTATAATACTTGGCCTATATCATACATTCATAGCACTATCAGTATGGTACCCTGATTACCAGGAAAATGCTGGCTGCTGTCTCCTCTGAAATCTTTTCACTTTCAGCAATATAATTTTATGTTAAGGTTTAGTGACACCACAAGTGAATTGCATAAATCTGTTCATTGTGTCATTTAAAGTTTGAATTTCTGTTGCAAGCTAAAGGGGAAGTGCTTATATCAACTGTGCAGTCCTCATACCAAAAAAAAAACAAAGAAAATACCACCCTCATAAGACCAGATATTTTGATGTAACATTGGATGTGTAAAGGTACACATTATTCTTTTTTTTTTCTTTTCTTCCACATATTGCCCTGCAATTTTCAATTTAATTAGATATGGATTTTCTTTCCTAGTTAAGTCTCTCTGTAGATAGGTGTACTAACTAGGCTCATAATCTTTTGATTCTCTCCTTCCATTTACCCCCTAAAATGAATATACCTCTTTCTGAAGTCTAATTTATACCATATGCATATTTTATTCTCTTTCCACACTCATATAGGGATTGAGAGGTGCTGAGCTATACTTCTCTGCTAACTATTTGAGGTTTCTACGAAAATAGAAATATTATACAGTAAGCCTCCTGAAGCAAATTACAATGGGGAGATGAAATTATATCCATGAATTGGGAAAAGAAGAGGATTTGTGTAAGAATGATCCTTAATAAGGTGGAACAGATGTTGTCCAACCTGCTAAAGAAGTATTCGTCTCTGTATGTGAGACTAAAGGATAAAAAACAGCTCTGAGCTAATGCTCTGCCCTTCAGATTTAAAGTAATTCTGTCCTAGCAGAAATCAGAGGTTGTTGCACTTTCATGCCAGCCTGCATGTGACACGTTTGCTCATCTGAGTTTGTAGCTCATTTGCATGCTTCTGCCATTCATCCTGGAATTTATTGTGGTAGGATTGCATCTCAGACTTGGCCACCAGCCAGAACCTACTTCTTCATTCTCTTTTTATAGCTAATACAATATGAAAGTCACTAACAAAAAGACTTTCATGTCAAATTACAGAAAAAAAAATCTGAATTGCCTAATAGGATTTTAAATTCTTATCATACTGGTGACTTTCTGTAAGTAGTAACATTTGAAAAGAAAGGCTGAGCGGATGTTTTCTTCAAATGCTGTCTGTGCATTGTGAGTTTTTTTTACAAGCTGTGATACACAGCTATTCAGTCACTACAGAGATGATAGGACTATGGATCACAGCTATGTAGCCCTTCAATTCCCATCCCACTTGTCTTAACATCTTATTAAAAATACTTGCTAAGGCTGTGTATAGTGAAAAATATCCATTTGATATAGATATAAGGTCTATTTTTTCCACTTAAAGGAATGTGGTTTTGTATGGGCATAAATGTATGTGTTTGTGTGTATTTACCCATATTCAGCTTTATCCACAAATGTGTGTGTGTTTGTACATAAATAAATGTATGTATATATAAACAGAGAGAGAGATTTTTGCTTTTGGTATTATTACAGTTCTAAGTATACATAAATGTAATTTTATATAATTCATGGCTAAATAAAGCCAATAAAATTAGGCTTGCAACTATGTCAATAACATGGCAATAGCAGTTTTTGACTAGATTTATGTCGAGCATTAGTACCCAGATTCACTACACGTCTGCAATGGTCATTTCCTACACATCACCTCTACAACACTCCATCATAATTCTACTGCCTCTCTAGGCAGATATTTGGGTAAACAAAAGATGAAGCCAGGCTGTGCTGCCTCTCCTTGTCCCCCACAAACTCACGTTTCTCATTTACTTCACCAAAGGCTCAGACATCAGCAGGACAGAAAGGACCATAGATGCTACAATGGTAATCCGAACTCTCAGATGCTGATTCCCTCCTGATTATCATCTCAAAAAATTATCACTTTTTAATTATGTCTCAATAATTTCTGATAGCATAATTCTTCCAGTGGCAACAGTAACAGCAGCAAGAAAGACTGAATTCAGGTAGCACTATTTCTGATAGCACAGTTCTTTCATGGGCAACAATAGCAGCAACAAAGACTAAATTCACATAGCATTATTTGTCAGTAGTATGTAATAAGCTGCTTGTGACATATATCAGTAGAAATAAATGAAAACCAAATTAATAAACCTTTGATTCTATCTTTCTCATTGAAATCAGATCCCTAATGAAAACTGCCTCTTCCATTTTGAACAAAATAGAACATTCTTCAGTTGTATAAGGTATCATCATGAACATTTCAGTTGAAATTATTGGTTAAAAGTACTAATATCAGCCAGAGAAGCTGTGTATATAATTTTTTATTATATATCAAACTATAGGTGTAAACTCTCATTTTCTACATGTAGTATAAGTAGTGGAGTTTCCATATAGTGCCTCAGAGGACAAAGATGTACTAGACAAAGAAACTAATCATCAAAAGATGGTGATGAGTGGTAACCCTTAGAATCTACAGTGCAGTGCTCTTTGATATCTTAGTCAGTGACTTCAACAGTGGTATTGAGTACACCCTCAGCAAATTTCTGGGTAACACCAAGCGGTGTGGTGCAGTTGACACACCTGAAAGACCAGATACCATCCAGAGAGACTTAAACAGGCTCATGTAGTGGACCTGGGTGAACCTCATGAAGCCAAATGCAAGGTCTTGTACTTGTTGATGGCAACTCACCATCCATACAAGCTAGGGGACAAAATGGTTGAGTAAAGCCCTACAGAAAAAAGGCCTGGCAATACTGAGAGATGGTAAGCTGTACATGAGTAAGCAATGTGCCCTTAAGTGCCCTTACAGCCCAGAAAGCCAACTGTATCCTGGGCTGCATCAAAAGCGTGGCCAGCAAGTAAAGGAAGGTGATCCTATCTACTCCACACTGGTGAGGTCTCACCTTGAGTGCTGAATTCAGATGTGGAGTCCTCAGAACAGGAGAGATATGGACCTGTTGGAATACATCCAGAGGAGGTCCACAGAAATGATCCAAGGGATGATGAAATGCCTATCCTATGAGGACAGGCTGAGAAAGGCGGGGCTGTCTAACCTGGAGACCTGAGAGTTGCCTTTCGTAACTAAAGGGGGGCTATAACATAGAAGGGCTCAGACACTTCAGCATGGTGTGTTGTGATAGGACAAGGGGAAATGGTTTCAAACTAGAGTAGGAGAGATTTATACTAGATGTATACTAGATATATACATATACTAGACATAAAAAAAAAAAAAAGAAGATTTTTATGATTGGAGTAATGAAGCACTGTAATAGGATGCCCAGAGAGGTGGTGGATGCTCCATCCCTGGAAACATTCATGGTCAGGATGAATGCGGATCTGAGAAGCCTGATCTAGCTATAGGTGTCCATGTTCATCACCAGATGATTTCTAAAGGTCCCTTCCAAATCAAATGTTTCTATGATTCTATGAAAAAGCCTTTCCCTAGGTAGTGGTTACTAAACAGAGGTCCTACCTTGTTTACAGGTAGATGCCACCTCCACCAGTCACCTTTGCGTTATCCACTAGTGACTGCCAATGAACAAGGATGAATCTTCTGGACATCTCTCTAATATGGTATTTAGCTAATGAAATGAAGATCTAGTGATACTGTATTAGAGTAAGACAGATCTGAATTTCAGATTAGCCCTTTGCTAATGGACTAACAATATCAATTGTTACACATATTTTGCTATAATTTAGAAAAAATTAAAATGAAAAATCAGATCTTCTTATTTTTATCTAAAATTTATTCAGAAAAGTAAGTAGCAATAAAGAGAATAGATCTTTTACTCTATAAAGTCACCTACTTCCTCACAAAAATGTGATAATTTCAGAAGCATTATTTCTTCTGTGTATCTAGGCCTGATTTCTAGTATCACTTTCTAGTTCACTTTATAATAAAGATTATAAAGGTTCTTTTTACCACCTCAAATGAAAGAGTTTTAATAATGATATATTTTGCATAAAGGTAAGTCTCCCCACACCTCATGAAACTTCATCCAAAACTCTTTTCTTCCCCAGCATCCCAACAGTATACTGACATGTGAAAATCACTGATCTAAGTAACAATTAATTTAAATGAAATTAAAAACTATGAAAAAAAATAAGCAAACAAATTAAATACCACAGTATACAGAAAGCTGAATATTCTTAAAAGCCCTGGAGACTCTCAAAATAAAATGATGTACGTACAAAGTAAATCCCAATTCCTATAGGGAACTAGTAATGAAAACCAAGTCTAACGATAAAACCCGTAAAACAGAAGCTACAGTGATATAATTGAGTACTATACCTCCCACTCATTTTTTCCTTTTTAAATTTAATGTGTGTTGCTAGAAAACTGTTACAGCACCATGATGGGTTCAAAATGAAAGCCGTATGTTATAGTGATATGTACCTATAATAATATCCAATATAAAATGTTGAAGTTATATTGCAGTATGATTAGCTCGGGTAACAGTAAGCATTCTCCTACTGGCAATAAAAGATAAGACTGTCATGAACTGTTCTGCTTATTTGCCTTCTAATTTTAACATAGAATAATGGAAGCCAAGGATAGAAAGACCCTGTTGGACTGCCTAGTTCATGTCACGGTAAATGAAGAACTGATCATTAGACTATTTCTTAAATGTTGATGATTTATTTACAACTTCCCTTTGGAGTGTTTTCTATGTTATCAGATGTATAAGTGTGAGGAAACTTTTCATGCTTTTCAAACTACACCCATCTGTTCTTAATTCCATCCCATTACTTGTAATCATGACTCTTTTTACCTCTGCAAATATTTTCTTTATTTCTTAATGTGAACATCCAGAGATGGAAAGCATTTGTATGGAATATTTCACATTTTAAGGCTTTCATATTTCAAATTTTATGAATTTTAAAGGGGCATCCTAAACAGATTTTTTAGAAACATAAAGAAGAGTTAGAGACTCAGCTGTTGTGTTTTAAAATTCTAAAGGGCAGCAACAAAAGGGGATCGTGCCCTCCTCGTTTTAAACCACTGAAATATATGATTACTCAAGAAAGAGAGAGAGAGGGAGAGAGAGAGAGTGATGGGAAAGATGGAAGGTTTCTCTCCATTCGCTTAATGTTGTTTCCTTACATGAACCTTCATTTAAACTGGTCATGAGACATTTCCATAGAGCCAGAACTTTCCATGTAAGTGGGGGGTCATGCCATCTTGTCAGTCCTGGGAGTCATCACTCTTTCTGAGCTGATTTTGGTTATTTACTTCATGTACTGACTTACAAAAAGCTCATACATAAGTACTTCTCCAGAGGAAAGAAAAAAAATAGAACAGGAAATAGGGCAGATCAGGGGTGCTAGTTAATCAAGCCTCTTTCTCAAGATCAATGCTCGGGAACAATGGATTGAAAGTGTAAGAAAGAAGGAAGGAAAGAAGGAAGGAAAGAAGGGAAAGAGATAAGAAAGAGAAGCAGGAAGGAGAAAGAATGACAATGAGAGAGGAAGAGTAGAAGGGAAGGAGGGAGGGAAGGAGGGAGGGAGGGAGGGAGTGCAGAGGAAGAGATAGAGGGGGAAAGGGAGAAAAAGAGAAAAAGAAAGAATGTGACCAAAAAAAGAAGGAGTGAAAGAGACCGAAGCATGTTTTTAGGAGAGAGTTTAGTGCTTGTTGGGTGTTTTGTCTGTGCATGAAATAATTCAAGGCAGTTCTGCCTGGGAAAAGAAGAACGCTCTATTCCTCAAATATTACTTTGCTTACAGAGGGAAAAGTGTAACTGTTCAGTCATTTATATATGTTTCCTACCTGAGACAGTACCAGATGGTGCCATGTAGTCTCAGGTTAATCATTGTGTGAGAGACCTGGGCTGGGAGCCAGACCCACTTCACCGTCAACTGTGAGAACAAGCGATGCTGAACCTTACATAAGATTCACAAGCAAAGCCCTTGCATTTTAAGCAGACATCTGTTATGACATTTCATATTTATCTGCTATAAGGGTTCAAACTGAGCCAGAATGTGGCATTATACTATGCCAGTCTTCTCTAGTATGCTTATCCATTTCTGAAAAATGTAAGCTTTCATGAGAAAGAAGTCTTATATTCTTACAGTGAAAGTGTTCCAGATAGGTAGCAATGTTGGACTGAGTCTCCAGATAAACTGAAACAGTGCTTTTGGGAACCAACTGTCCTTTTTACCATGTCATACAAATAAAAAGCAGGAAACATAATGGTATGACTCTATTTTCCAAAGGCTTGGATGTATGAAAGGACTCCCCACAGAAATATTTTGTGGCAGAAAAATAATTGTTTTTAGATCTACTATTTTGTGTCTGCAGAGTTCTACTGCCCCCACAGAATAGTAGTAGGAATGATATGATCTTTGCTAAAGCATGTAATCAGGTTACATAGCAAGCATGTGTATGCCCTACAAAGGTGTAAGAGAGACAGAGATCTGGTTTGACATTTAACTCTTAAGAAGGGAGAACATTCTTCTTTCACATCAGTAGAAGTTGACTACGAAAATCAGCAATATTTTAGCCAGCATTAGTGTATTACCAATGACAAAAAACAGATAGGTTTTGCCAGGACTTTTGAGATTACTAAAGAACTGAGAAAAGTGCCAGCAGCTTCCCTCTCACTCACATATGAACAAACACAAATAGGAATATATCCAACCAAACGAAGAAGAGACATTACAACCTAAGAATAATAATACCTTTTCCTCAGTACTCAGTACAGCGCATGACTATCCAGGGGAATTCCAAAGCAGAATAAATTCAGTAGACAGAGTACTATACATCACTGAAATGAAGACAATGCACATAATAATAAAATAAAATCTGAGATTATTATAATTTAAAAGGTGGATTCTTTTATTATTTGGGATTAAAGAATGATTTTGCCTTCTTGCAGATGAAGTTTAAACATTATATTTTCTCCATACGTTATATGAGAATTCCATGGAAGTTGAAGGGTCACCAGTATCAAGTGTTCTATAAGAACGATCTGAGTTGAGCTTTATTTTTTATGCTTCATATAATAAAATTCACATACTTACTCTGATCACTGTGACTGTTAGGCAGAACATCATGTTGAGGAGAGTAAAACTACATTTCCTGAGAAAAAAAGCTATCATAGGAATTTTCTTTTACAAATTATTATCAAATATTCATTGTTGCATCCCTTCAGCCATGCAGAATTTCCTTTTTTTATTTTTTTGAGGTATCTATTGAGTCAGTCTTGTAGAAGAGAAAACTTCTTACAGAACTCACAAGCATCTGATTATGTGCTCAAGTAGCAGATTACAACTCAACCCAGAATTTTATGCTCATATGCATAAACAGAAATACATATGTATGTATATGTTTATGAGTGTTTATTATTTTAAAAATATTAAATTCCCTCTAAAACATTCTACTCTCTTCTGCTTTGACCATTTGACTGCTATTATTTATTATATAAATGTTGTTATTCTTGATAACAGCAACTTGACAGATTTTACAGTACATATTTTATGTATCCACAGATTAGAACCTTTGAGAAGCAGATAATTAATAATAGTAGTAGTAGTAGTAATAATAATAATGATAATGATAATAAGAATAAAATCTTGAATACATAGCAAAGATTTGAAATAATTGCATTCATAAGATAACTGTTTTATTAATGGAGATATTCCGCGTAGAATGGAGGCCCCATTGCATTAAGTGCTGTACAGTTGTAAAGTCAGCCAGGCCTTGCTCTTGTAGTTAATAAGAGATAACAATAGGACATTACTTATTTTCACTGATACAGGGACACTCAGGGCCTACTCAGACTCCCATCAAGTTTAGTTGTAGTACTCCCACTAATACTAATAGCCTTCAAAACCCATCTCCATTGTGAATCAACTAATTCTTAAACTATAAAGCACACAAGCAAACACAGTGGGAAGAAGGAAAAAAAAAAAAAAGGAAAAAATGCTAGAGTATCACAGAATGCACTTTATTCATTTATTTTGACAAGGCTATTTTAAATAATTGATGAAACTTCATAGTAACACTAATGAATTTAGCATTCAAGTAATGAAGACTTGGTAATGTGGGGTCTTCATTATAATACTCTGCCACTAAGCCTTTGATTAAAAGATTAAAAGAGTTGAAGCCTCCATTTCACTTATTTCTCTATTTGATTCATTTATTTTGTTTGTAGATTAGTAAATTGAGAATTTCTATTGTAATGTATTGCCTCTGGCTTTGTAACATGAGACTTGACACACCAACACTATATTTAATACATTGTTTTACATCCTTACAGTGAATGCTTTTTCTACTCAACTAGTGAGGAAAACAGAATTAGATGTCTAAATTTCATATCAAAACTTTATTTTCCAGCTGTGTTTGCAAATGAGTAAACTACACCTTTTCTCTCTTTCTAGTCCCTAAACCCCACATCCCTGTATGCATAGTGGTATATAAGTGGGTAGATGAGGCAATACAATTGACCAAGCCAATAACCTGATGTTTAAGATACGGGCTTAAGATACCTGGACTACAATGGTTTAGTGTTCTATGGCTACATAGACTGAAACTATTTCCTCAATAAATGCTAAAGTCATTGAAGTTATTATGTGAAAGACAAAACCTATGACAAGTATTCCCTAATTTTTTCTATCAGAATATCTGCATGGTTCTTAATATATGACATGCCTTAAAAAAAAAAAAAAAAAAAAAAAAAAAAACCTTTAAAACAAAACAAAACAACATTGCAAACAGTTAAGAAATTGGCTTCCACACCAGATAATTTTCAAAATAATTGTTTCTGTAACTAATCTTCTTGGAGATCTGTTCTTTACAAATTAAATCTTTACAGATTAAAAAAAAAGCTAGCACGTTTGATCCTGTTTGAATCTATGGATCTTCTCTGAGTTTAGATGACAAATCAAATGTATCTGTACCAAGCAGACAGCGCATAAATGGGAACTAATGTGTTAACTTGAAAAGCATCTGTTCAAAAGCACATCTGTAATGATGACTGTAAGCTTCTAATAAGTGAAAGAACTGTAAAAGTAAATGATCCATACATGTTCTTGAAGAAACCCTGCTGTCATTAAGATCGGCCTCTGCATGGATATGTCAATAGTATAGTTACAAATTCTGTTGCAGATCACTTCATCTTCTAGGTTATGTGATAGAGAAAGACAGATCTTATCCTGGAATGTAGGATAAAATGATTTCACAGGGGAAGCCATCATCTAGCTAGATTTCTAAGGGGAGAAAAGGAAAAAAAAAAAAAAAGAAAAAAAAAAAACAAATACCTTGTAGTTTTGTAATCCACTATTATAATAGCTCTATGTACATACAGGGATTATTTTAATGAGCTATTTCTGTACACAATCATAATATTCTAGGTTAGTCTTACTAAATGGTAGTCACTGTAAACAATCACTATATTTTTGACACATGTTGATTAGTTTTCAATGGGAAAGAGATTTTGACAATAAGTTGGTTTTTTTTCTTTATTACTGAAAAGTTCTGTAGAAAAAAATAAGTCTCGGGACAATTTTATTTTAGCCCTGGAAATTTTTTTGTGGTAGCACTTTTCAGAAATTTTGGAATTTTGCAGTTTGAGGATTTTTTTCTCCCTCTATCCAGATTTTCTTTTTTAGCTATTACATTTGTGGTACATTGCTATAACAATATGTTACTGAACTTGGCAGCCACACGGCAGTGGTTAAAATGCTGCATTTGTTTTTAAAACAGTAGTAATCTGCCTCTGACTGAATTTTTATATCTTTTGTTTCTGTTTTAATGAAAGCGTTGGCATTTATGATATTTATGAAATTTAAATGGATGCTGTTAAATGTGTCAATATCTTACTATGACCATAAACTGCTATAGGCAGACACAGTTATGACCAACTGCCATAACATGCAGATAGAGACATACTGTCAAAGCAAAAGCTTTGTTAGCTTCATATGGGGCATCTAATTGTAAGTACTCTCAAACATACTACACTGTGCTGTATCATAAAGTGGGGAATGATTCTGCATTTGATGGAGGAATTAGCAAGCAAGTGCTAATGTGAGGATTCTAGTCATTTTGTGGTATTGAAGTCATTTATCTGCAACCATTGAACAGTTAAACTTCTAGTCAAATTGAGTTATCTAATCTCCCACAAAAAGGCAGTGAAGAGAGACGAGCGCAAACATAGGGGGATTCATCATAGCCTTAAAACAGTTGCCTACCACATGTCTGCAAAATACCTGATTGGGGTGGTTTTTGTCCCCATTTGGATGTTGAGGGAGCCTTGAAAAAAACACTATCTGCAAAATCCACATTCAAAATTGACAGTCTCGGGACTTTTAACTACTATAAATAATACTACAGAAACAGACATATTATTCTGGGATGACTTGAAGTGTAACCTTTGCTATTTATTCTCAGTCTCCCTAGAGACAGAAAATGTATCATGCACAATCCCTTTTGACATTTACTAATATCTCCGCTGATCTTGCTAATTTTGCATCTTGAAACATTACATCAGTGAAACTAACCAACTAAATAGAATAGAGTTACAAAATTGGATCCTAAATGCCATGTATCTTTCTCTAGTGGAATGTGAGAGAGGGATGTACAGCCTGCTTCCTTCATAAGTGTATCTTCAGGATGATCATTCCTGTGACTATTAGATCTGCAGTTTTGATGTGCACTGCACACAGGTACACACTGGGAGCCATCTTGCCTTAGGACAGGTGTATTTGACCTGCCTCCCACAGGCTGTGTGTGGTCTGGCATAGATCCCTGCCCCACATCATCATGGAAGTAGTTCTGCCCCACCAAGCAGCCCAGCCTCACACCCTTTGCTCAGCAACAACAAAACATCACTGTGCTATTAATGCTGTCTGGGCTGAAACCAGGACACAGGGAGGCCACAGTCCAGGCAAGCCAAAAGGTTAGACATCCATGCCATAAGATCTTTGACAAAAAGTAACTCCAAATTATAGAAATGAATGCACATGTTGCAAATGCATTACAAAAAAAAGTGGACTAAGGACAGTTCTGCTTAGATAACTTACTCAGATTTCAAAATTTTCTGCTTGATTTTGAAGAAAAGAAAGGAGAGAACATCCCTTGAAGCAAATTGCACACTGCTCCAATGACTGAAGAACACTTGCTGTAAACAGATCTTGAACACTTGTCCCTTACTGCTTTAGCTTACATATGTCCCTTTTATTTACACTTTTTCTGTTTTTACCCGTACTCCTGTCCTGAAGCCCCGTGCTGATTTCTGCTGACATGAGTGAGTGCATGTAGCATCCCCACAGCTTTCTGCTTTCAGTGGCTCATATGCTGTAAATGACTTGCTGTTAGTCAGACAGGGACTCTGGCAAAGGCATTTCAGACTCTTGCCTACCATTACTGGTTATCACAGTAAATGTGTGTACAATCGTTGAGAGATATCCATTTATGAGGCTCCTAGCCCTATTTCAAACATGTACTTCTGAGAGATGCTTAACACTGACAAAGTCTGAAGAGCAGCGTGGCATGCAAGTGGACTTTCCTATTTATTTACTAAAATACCTTTCCTCCTATGTCACATACAAATAGAAAAGGACGGCTTGGCAAAGCTGCCTTACAGATTTAAATAGCCAGTGACCAAGTGGTTGTTGCTTGTCTATTCTAAAAGGAAGCATGCCTTCTAAAAAGCAAACACAATCTCAATTCCAGCTCTATTTTTTCAGTTACAAATAGACCCATTTACTGCGCTCCAAGGACTACAAAATAAGTACCCACCCAGGAGCAAAGTACTTTTAATACATTTAATTTCTATCTCAGGATCACAAGGTACTATAAATGTTTATCTTGGGTCTAATATGGAATAGTTGAGTACAACCAAAATTTTCTAATCCCCACTTAACTTTTTCACTTTAATGGAAGCATACTGTATAAAACTAATACTTTTAGGAGATAAATATTTTGTTTTCCATATGCAAAAATAATTGAAAATGACAAACATGCTATGAGTCTGTACAATATAAAGTAGTATGTAACTTTATTTGGTAACAGTATATAATTTTAAAATACATTAAATTCCCCTTCTTTTATTTTAACATTTATAACATAATTCTGTCTCCTTTCTAGAAATAATTTCATATGAGGTTATTAATTTAGGAGTCTGTTGCCTTTTTCCAAGTTTCAAAATACATTTTTCCTAAAGGCTGACATTTAAAATTCCAAAACCAAAATCACAATAATTTTCTTCATATCCACATTGCAAGTTATGTCAGAAAAGGTTCTGCAGTAACATAGTGCGATATGTCTATATTAAGAGACCATTATGATCATTTATTTTGTGGAGAAATGATGAATCCTCTGCTATAATCACATTTTTTCCATTTATCACTAAAAGGATAGTCAAAAACAATCCTCCTTTAAGATTCAAAATGATGATGAGAAATTTGTTACAGCGATAGCTTAAAAATCATTTTGGGGTAACCTTTACTTTTGCTCCTTGTCACTAGAT
The DNA here is from genome assembly GCF_023343835.1 of Lagopus muta. Lineage (NCBI taxonomy): Eukaryota > Metazoa > Chordata > Aves > Galliformes > Phasianidae > Lagopus > Lagopus muta. Next base: position 163,134,628 of record NC_064433.1, read on the forward strand.
AACAGCAGCACATATCAGAAAATACCCATAAGAGAAGACCAGGATGTTTTGATCTGCAGAAGCTCTCCTACAACCAATCAAGAAGAAACTAATAGAAAATGGGATAGTTACAGCCTATGTCATCAGTTGTTTTGTTTTTTTGTTTTTTTGTTTTTTTTTTTAAAGGTACAAAATTCAGTAATTCAGTACAAACACTAAGTTGAGATTATCTCTTTTTCCAGTGACCAGAAAGAACAATACCACTGCAAGAAGGATCACATGACTCCTGCTCTACTGATCCTAACTACATAAAATGCAGAAAGTCCATGGGGAGATGTTGTAAAGGGGGAAGACAAACTTAGAAGACCAGCAAGGCAGAAAGAAAACAAAAAGGATTCATCCTGTTAGAGTTTTTGCCTGACAATCTACTGAAAGATGTTTTTTTGTTTGTTAACTTTTTTTTTTTTTTTTACTCCTGCCTCTTCTCTGGAAGTTTCCTTTTCTCAGATGCCTCCTAGAGCAAGGTACAAGATGTAAAATCACCTTATCTGTGTTGGGAGTCATCTCCCCCTAATTGCAACCATCTGAAAGCTTGGTTTTTAGTCTGGCTCAGTCACCTGGGCTTCCTTGATACATACCTCCTATGGCAGTTCATGTCCTCTTGAGATAAGCAGCTGAAATAACTCAAGTAAGTTACTCTACAGTGATGCCTGTTAGCAGGAACATGATAGATAAGACAGCCAGAGATGAGATAGAAACTGCAGAGTTAGTCTCACCTACGTGGCTGGAGAGGAGATCGGTGGGACAAAAATAACCTGTGATTCTCAGTGATCTCAGACAAATATATGTCCTAGATGTATGTGATAACAGGATAAATTCCAGGTAAATTGGGGGACTTCATAAGCATTTCCTTCCAGTTCTTTGTTTTGAGAGCTGCACTGTGGTATAGAATGATCTGGTGAGTATTCACTACCTAAGAGGTTCATGAATCGTGTAGAGAATGTACCCAGGACTGATGTTTTTATTTCCCTCTAAGGTAGTTTGGAGTAGGGCTGTTATGAACTATGCATTAAAGAACAAGAAGCAGTTCAGAAAGATCTCGGTCTGTTTTTCTGAGATATCCAAATTGAGAATGAGATATGAGTAGAGTAAACAAGACAAAAAAAAAAAAAAAAAAGCCTTTCTATTCACTTTAAGGAAAGCGTTAGCAGTAAAGGAGTTAATTTTATCTTATGTAAGCAAACCAACAAAATTTCTCAGATATCTATGTGCTGAAATTTCACCATGGACCTTATTGCTGAATTTCTTTAAGCATTATTTTGCTTTGGAGCTTGCCCTCATTTTCGGTGATATCCTTTTATTTGCCTTGCTGGCTACAGCAGGGAGTTATTTTGAACACAGACCTAAATGCAAAAAAAAAGAAAAGCAAGTAAGTTCATCTTCGGGTGCATACATTTACTAAGTAAGTACAGGATGCTTAGCATCTTTCCTTTTGGCTTTATTTATAAGACATTCATTCTCTCTCCACAGGTGAATGAAAACCAATAGGCTCACACAACCTGTTTACAAATGTGTCCTGTTTTTATCTATGATTACTTCACAGCACTGCTGTGCTTCTCTGATGCGCTGGGCTTCAGTTGCAGTCCTGATATAAGTAATGTGTTACTTTTCCAACCAAAGAAAATGTAATTTAAACAAGCTTGTCAATGGTGGGGCCCAGCAGGCAGGTGAAGCAAGGAATCCAAAGGAGGGTCAGGTTCCCTGGAATTTCTCTGCTACCACAGAAGATTAGAAGATGATGCTTATCGTTTGGAAGAAACAAACGAAATCTGGAAGTGTAATGCATCCTCAAAAGTTTGTAGTGAGAAGGAGGTATTAGCTTGACATCAAACTAGTGCCAGTAATAAAAGCTGTGTGAAAGTTATGTGTTTCATGGCACAGTACACATTGTGCTGTTCTATTACTTGATAGTCAGCCCCAGGCCTTTTGTACAGAAATGTTATGAAATTCTTACAGCTCTATCCCAGCAAAGCCTGCTTTCTCAACTTCTTTTCCCCATCTGCTTGTTTCCTTTGTTGGATGGGGCAAGTATACTTGTTTTGCTGCTCCTTGCTCTGAACAAATTATCAATCTCTCTGCCACCCCCTTTATAAAGAAGGTAATGAACACTGGGCAGACACTGTTGCATATCAATTCATTACTGCTGCTAGAAATAGAAATAATCTATTTTTGTTGTTGTTTTTCTCACAGGAATAATTTGTCTTGTCAGACTTACAGACAATATCAACAGATCCCTAAACTTTAGCAGAAGCATTAACTTCATGTTCTAGAAATTCATGGCTGAAGGCTTCATCAGAAAACTTCCATGAGATGGCTCAGTCCTGAGAATTGCTTACTGAAAGCAAAGTTCATCTAAGCTCTGTTTTTGCTGTGACCTCTGTGAGTGGCTGAAATGTTTAAATCAGCATTCATCTTACAACATAATGCTCTGTTACTGTAACTATGTGCATGTAGTCTATGCTGAATCAGGATTATTTTTTTTTTCTGTATTCTGAAATGATGAATGAAAAAGTAAGGCTCGTTCAAGCTGTTTCCTTTTTCTTCCTTGTACCCCTTTGTTTAATTCTAAATGTTTGATCCAAATTTTGCCATTCTAGGGTTTTGCCAGGCTAAATAATATTTAAGAGATTTTTTTTCTATTATAAAGAAATAAAAGTCCCACTGATTGATTGATTATTTATCTATCTATTTATCTATTTATTAATTAATTTGTTTGTTTATTTATTTATTTATTTGTGGGAGTATACTACTGAAGCTGTCAGACCTGGTGGAGTCTTGTTCCCGTTCTGGCTGCTGGAGCCCAGCACGGTGTGTGCTGGGACACTGGAATTCTCTCCATACCACTTCTGTGTGGCTGCTGCTAGTCTCATTTTCAGCGATGGCCAGAGGTAGGACTGAGGACATACCCCAGAGACATGTGCACAGACCCACGGCATAGAGGACAATATGGTCACACAGGCTGTCATAGGAAACACTGTTCTTAGCATCGCTCACGTATAGAATCACCAAAACTCACAGAAAATAGAACAGTTAATACCAGCCCTACTACTTCTTTTGTGAAAACTCTATAAGAGAAAGCAAACACTCCCGCTCTCTGAATTGCCATGTACACCCACAATCACAAACTCAGAATGGTCTCTGTCTAATATCCATTCCTGGACAATTGGGTCCATTTGCTACCTGCTGGCACACAACCTGATTCCTTCCAGTTGGGTATTCCCTCCTACTCTCAGCTAGTTTTGTTCACGACATTTAGCCATCTTGCAGATATATAATCACCTTTGTTTCCCCAGTTGCTGTCACACAGGTATATCGGTCCTTTCCACCCACTGACATAGAAGCTTTGCAGCAGAGAGGATAGCGAGAATGCACAGAAGAATACAGGTGGTAAAAAGATTCAGTAATAAGATAGGCATCTGACACCTTTATTCCCTCCTCTCTATTTTACTGAGCTTATCTCTTTCCAGTTTACCCTGACCCTTCTCTTTCTCTGTCTTTGGCCCTTTTCCCTGAACATCTTACAGAAAGGTTTGCAGAATACCAGAAACTAACTTTAATATCTTATAATACTGATATTAATCTTATTTCTCCTTCTCATCAATTACAAAGTACAGGATGATTCATTTCAAGACTATGAGTGCAGCCTTTAACGGCTTGTGGACTGGCTACTGAGGAGTTCTTCTCTTTGCTATTTATTGTCTCTGCTATTTTTTAATTACGGGCCATTTCTTTCGTACTTGAGTCCTTAAAAAGGTAGTTCACTGAACAGCTTGTTTTTTTTACCCCATGTAAATTCATGAAGCCTATGCAATTCATTTCCCATCCGGGATGGGCAAGGAATGGGGCAGGTTTGAGAAACACACTGCTGTCATAGAATTCTCCACCTTGTGCAGCTGCCCTGCGAGCTTTGGGTGTTCAGCAGTTTGGCTGTGCACAGACTGTCAACTTTGCACCTGATCTACACGGGATGGAGCACCTGTGAGCTGCAAAAGTGGGGTCCCCAGAGTGTGATCTCCCTCCACGCACAGTGCAGCTTTCCTCTTAGCTCTCCCAGTATAAGCAGCAGCTGCGAGCAGGGAAACGGTCTCTATGGTCTCACTGCTCCCTCTTTTGGAGTTTAGCGAGAAAGAAATGTGGTGGCAAGGGAGAAGAAATCTGGTGGAGGCAGAGTGGTGTGAGCAGAGAAGGAGCAGGTGGCTGAAGCAGCATCCAAGAACAGAGCGCACTCACTGAGAGGATGGGTTGGGGCAGGAGGACAGAAACAAAAGAGGGCTTATAGGGGCTGACAACAGGGAGAGAAGGAGGGGAATTTTGGGGTGGGGGTGTGAGCAGACTGTAGCAGTGGCAGTAAAAAAGGACAGGCGCAGGAGATAGAACTGATGCTGAATTAAAAGCTGGGGAAAGAGAGACAGATTTAAGCTGCTAGCAGTGTAATATAGGAATTTGAGCAGAGAGGGACATCAAAGGAGATTGTGGCAATTTTGACCTGGAGAGTGTGAAATCAATAGGATAAATTCCCTGCTTTGGTGAGGAATTATATTTATTTTATTATTTTATTTTATTTTATTCTATTTTATTTTATTTTATTTTATTTTTTCACCATTGCTATCTGGGAAATAGCTATATAATTCAATCCATGGGTGAAATCCTGATCTCATTTGGTTCTCATGGTTGATCCACATGTAAAGTAACAGCCTTACACAATCATTAGTCATATGTAAAACGTTCTTAATAATCTTTAATGCAGAGAAATGTGCCAAGAATTTCACAGCCCATATTAGCAGATGTGTGTGTGGTGTGTTGCAGTTCTAGCTTTAACTGGAGTTTTTCTCACTTTTCCTTAGCTAGAAATATTTCTCTTGGACATATTTCTTTTTTCTCATTTTTAAATAAATGTCTGACAGTTCTGGGCTCACTTGCAGTAGCTGTTTTTTTGTTTGTTTGGTTTGTTTTTCTCTCTTACAAATACTTCCCCTGATGCCATGCTGACCTTTTGAATTCTTTCCATCTCAGCAGCTTCATCTTAGGAAGACAGTCCTCCTAGGCTTCCCCCTGCTACTCTTTCTCCTTTTAACCAAGTGCTACTGGGTAAGTAGATCTGTATTATCAACAACAATGCACTGCAATTCACTCACTTTTAGCAGGAGCTGCCTATTAAGCATTTTTTGCTCAAGAATTTCCAAGATGCCACAAGTAAATACTTGAACTAAATGTCAAGCTTTCTTTCAACTTTCAAGAAAAAAATCAGGGAAGATTTCAAGAACATTACAGAGATTTTTATTTAATAATATTTCATATCCCATACTACATAATAGCTGAGTTCTACTAGCGTGGGGTTATTTTTCAAGGAGATATGAATTTACCTATAACTGTTCTTAAACATTTTCCTCACATTCTTCTCCTTTCTGTTACCTTAATTATGATGTACATGCTACAACAAGCATCATTCAGCAAGCGTTGATGAATGTCAATGGGTGCAATTTTCCTTACAATGGAGGAGTTCAATGGCACACTTTTGCTTTCATACACAGTTCTATAGCAATCTGCATTCTGTCAGGCTGCCCCTCTGCTGTCATCATGGCAAAAACACAACAGAATATCGGCAGAAAGGTTCAGCCTCTGCTGAGATACCACCAGTTTATGATGTGCACCAACATAAGAAAATAGGAGGCATCACTTTCAGAGCAGCCCTCTTATATTTGTATGTGGTGTGATTTTTATTACTTTTGAATAGCATAATTAATGAAAAGAAAAAAAACAATATAACTGTAATAGAATGTATATGCATCGAGGTAACATAATACAGTCCTCTTGTTGTAGGATTTTATCTGTACGTTACTGATTTAGAGATAAGGATGCAAATTTTTTTCCTTATAGTTAGGAGGTAACTTCTTTTTGGATAAATATCACCTTTGTCGTATCTCAGTTAATGGTAAAGTGCTGATTACACATACTGGAGTCATTTCATTTCAGTAACAAAGGGGAAAAAATAAGAGAAGTGCTGTTAAAAGAAAAGTCTATTCTTTACACATTGGTGTTTCAAATTCATAGGCTTTACTAGAATTTTATATCCAAATCTTGAGTTTTCCTGAATTACTATGGTAGTACTCGTTTCTCATTCTTAAAATACAACCACCCTTTGCATAAGTTAAGATTTATTCCACTTAACTGTCTCAAGTAGAGTATAGAGATTCTCTTACTAGTCAATCGAGAGATAAGCAAGTCTACTAAATTTAGATTAATCCCACAAGATAAGCAACTCTAATAAATTTAGATTAGTTCCACTTATTTTAGGAAGGGGTAAAGATGCCTCACTCTCCATTAACAAGAGAGAAGACCTCAATAATTCACCCTAATTAGACAACCGTCTTCTAGAAAGCTGAAGTTAGATGAGATGAATCCCAACTTTAAATCTTCTATGTCTGTTGTTTTAGCTGAATCTAATGCCAAGGTACAAACTAAGGACTAAATTGGATTAAAATACAATTTAAAAAGAAAATCTACCATTACATCACAGTGCATGAGTTGACTTTTCAGACATATCCTCTCAGAGAAAACTCTTTTTTCCATCAACTTCTTTTTTTCTTCTTTTTTTTTTCTTTCTTTTTTTTTTATAATGAGATACAGAGACAGTCTGACCTGCATCTCTATTACATTTTCCTTTATCTGCCATTTCACCTTAAGACCATGATGAAAAAGCACAATAGAATTCTCTTTTATTGACTTTTACAGAGCATTATATACTTAGATATTAGGATCAGAATCTAGGCATAAACTACTTCACTGTTTTTACAGAAATTTCTGCCTTTGTTGCTGCTAGGTATTTATATGTAAATGTGAGGCTTTGGCTTAATCTTTACATTGTTTTCAGTGTTTTATATTAATATATTTTTTGCAAACAAATTTCCCTAAGAGAAGTAAAACATCAGTGCTCCTTTAGTTATCAGTGATTCCCTGTCAGAATAGAAGTAGTTTGATATTTCTGGGGAAAAGAGGACTGAGAAAGGATTTGAGTAATGTTAATAAATATCTAAAGGGAGGTGGGAGGCAAAATGGATGAGGCCAGGCTCTTCTCAGTGATGTGCAGTGATAGGACAAGGAGCCTAAGGCTTGAACATAGGAAGTTCCATACTAACATGTGGAAGAATTTCTTTATGGTAAGAGTGATGGAGCACTGCAACAGGTTGCCCAAGGAGGTTGTGGAGTCTCCTTCTCTGGAGATATTCAAGACCCATTTGGACTCCTACCTGCGTGACCTATTTAGGGTATCTGCTTTAGCAGAGGGGGTTGACAATGATATCCTTAGGTACATCCCAACCTTACAATTCTGTGGTGCTGTGTGATTCTTTCTGTGCCAGTTCTGCCAAAATGTTTTATTGTTGACTTAGTTGACAGTCCTAAAGCTGGAAGGATCTGGAATAACATTGATGAACAGGACTTGAGGACTCAAAATGGTTTTGGCAAATGGGAGAAATACTGTAGGGAAAATTAAGTACGGTCAAATGTAGTCAAGGCAAGTACAAGGTTGACACCATAACATTTCTCTGGAAAAGGACTTTGGAATTAAATTTAATCACAAGCTGAAGACAGAATAAGGTCAGCACTCTGGTAGCAAATGAGGGTCTGGGAGCTCTGTCCAGTGAAGGACTCAAATCACTGACCAACACAGCATCACTGGCAGAAAGAAGCAAGCAGTGGTAGTGGCACACTGCTGCACTGGATAGAGACTCCCATCTGCCCCCATCTACAAAGCTGGAAGGATTGGGTGATACAGCTGATGGTTGTGATGCCATTCAGAGGAATCTTGATTAGCTGGAGAAATTGGCAAAGAGGTAGTTAATGCACTTTACCTGTCACTATGACCTTCTCCTATTGTTTAATTATTTTGAAAATAATACTCTCCCTAATCACTATTTTACTTCATCTGAAGTAGAGTATTCCATATATTTTCACAGACATGTAAGGTTTTTTTTCTTATTAATATTCATCTTGTGTTATTTATATAGCTCCTTTATTTCATCGTTGTTTCCTAATTTGGTGGAAAGCTTACATGCTGATTTACTCTATTGCTTTAGTTTTAGTCCTGGTACTTCTTTTTTTACGTTTTGATTTTCTAATTGCTTGAAGAGATTGGAAGGCCATAGCAAATCAATTGACAAATTATTGCACGGTCCTATTCTTATCAATGTAATTTTTTCTTGTTTCTTTTTTTTTTTAATTTTAATTTGATCTAAAGTTCTTAATTATGTAAGTTACAGATATGTTACATTGCCTGTGTACAAATACTGAAGAGGTTTAATTAACAAAGCAGGTGAAATTAAGCTGTTAGAAAAGACAAAAATGCGAAACTAAGGACAATATATTAAATAAAATGTAGGCTAATTACTAGAGAAATATTCTCAAATGGATGATTATTTAAATTGTGCTGACCCAAAGAATGAAATGGAAGCTGAGTCTCATGGATGATTTCAGATTATTCTATGTAATGTACCAAATCAGAAAACAAGGGTTTGGAGGGTGCCTAGAGTATATCAGATAATTTTTGCCAAACTATAAATGGGCATTATTGGCCTTTTTTTACTACTGATGAATTATGCCTATGTCACAGTGCTTAAATTTAGTTAAGTTCTGCACACTTTGTTTGTAAAAAGACAGAACCAATGTTAGGAAATAATTTCCATCTCAACAATTTATAACTTCTGCAGTCTATAGAAATATAAATTGCTGATTCACAGGACACTTCTGTTGTTTCAAAGGGCATTATTATATGTCAAGATCAAAAGGATCCTCAACTTCAAAAAAAAAAAAAAAATTAAACTGTAAATTATTACTTTCCTTCCAGTGTATTAAATTGAGCTATTTGTCTATATTCAACAAGAGAGCTATAAATACTGGTCCAATTGTTAAGTAGTTGCAAGAATTTGGAGACACCTGGTAGATAAATAATAATGGAAGGTTTTCTTCTAAATGATGCTAGATGTTAATAGCAGTAGCAAAGCGCAGAGATTACATAACCTTTCTAAACTATTTTATATCAGTGCTATCTTATGAAAGAGTGCCATAATTTTTGGCATGCTTGGAGAAATCTGTAAAACATATACTTCGATGTTAAATATGCATTCAGAGAGGAAAAAAAAAAAAAAAGAGTTCTTAAATTCCTGCTGTTTGCATCCCACAGATTCAGCTGTCTACACTGAAATGGCTCTTTGACTTCCCATGCACAGGCATCTTTGACATACACTCATTTTGTCTGCTGTATTGTAATGTTTTGATTGCCTTGGTGTAACTCTGGCACAAGACTAGGGAACATTATTGTTTGCAGATGTTCGTAGGGTTTGGTGCCATTTTCTGAGGGGCCGTGTCTTTCCACTCTGCATGGGAATTCTATACCTGTAAATAAAAGCTGAAACATTCTTTGGGGCAATACTTCTATTCCTTTGTTGTTGTTTTGAATTTCGAATGTCTGTGTAAACACTGTTATTGTTATTTTCTCTAGCTTGTACAGGGCAAGATACTTTTCTTCAAGTAGAGGGAGAAAGAACATACTGACTTGATACCAGATTCCCTCTGAACAGGACAATCTGACTGCTAGCACTCATGTCAGAGAAAATTAATCCTAAAACATATCATACTGATCCATCTTTAATATATTTTAAAGCAGTACATAAAGAGTATCCTCAATACTCACTCAAGCCTTCTGGTGATTTCTCTTTACATCTGAAAATCCACAATATTGAAAGAGTTAGAAGCAGGTATTACACCACAAAGGGATCCCTAGCAAGACAGGGAGCATGACAACCTGGGTCATACATACATCACAGGACACTTAGGCAGCACATTTTTACACCCTTCAATTTAGCCTAGGAGTACCGTTACTGGCTAATACCACCTCTGTGTTTTGATTCCATATGACACAGATATTGACTGTGGAAGTTCCACAAATGTGTGGCTATTCTTCCGTGCTTTTTATATTATTATTTTTAACAGAGCATTGTTGATCTCAATCAGGTCAGACATCCTGTCAGAGTTCAATGTTGACACATCAGTGACAACATAGTTCAGAACAGTCAAAAGTTTACAACATATAATAAAAACTGAATTGAAGTCAAGCATGCTATTCTCTTGTGGCCTGAATGGGACTGGAGGCAACCAGTGATTTGTAGGCACCATTACTTCCCAGATGTTCACCGTATCTAGCCTTTGGCAAGGTGTCAAGGACAAAGACTAATCAGTCTTTCAGATATCACTTTTGAAATGCTATGCCCTATGCTTCCTTCAGGTGACTCATTCTTTCCGTGTTGTCAAGAACCACTGATTAAAGGTGACTACATCCAAAGGCCTCTGACAAGTGAGGCATCCCCAGTACATGGGAAAAATGATACTGTGCAATCAGTACTCACAGAACATACCACGAGTGACGAATGAGTTACTGCTTTGGCAATATTTTGGTGAATGTCCATATTTAAGACCGAACCAGAAAAAATCTTGGGCCCAGGAGGAAAATGATCACACTTGGAAGAGACTTGAGGAATTTTTAAGCTGATTTCAGAGTTCCCATAAATTTAGCTGCTGTTTTATGGATGGTGACAATATCCTATCCTTACAGCAAATCTGTGCATTTAAAATAGGATAGACATACTGCAGGAGCATGAAAATGATGTGAAAATCGATTGCACTAATGCAGGGCAGTGCTCACAAGGCAATAGCTATTAAGAAGGCATTTCTGTTTTAATACATTTTTTAATCCTTTGTATAAATAATATATGCACTGTAATAAAAAATAAAACATTACTAACCAAAAAAAAAAAAAAGGGGGGGGATTTAAGATGCTTCTCACTCCCTTTTTTAACAGCATTGGCTACCTTATTCTTTTCAGACAATATGAGTCAAAAATGTAATGATATTGCTTAAAATGCATAAACCTGAATTCAAATTCAGGGGAAGCCAGATCTTCAGAAATTTGAAGGTTTATGTTTCATACTTCATGTCTTGTTCGTTTCCATAATGTTCCTGAACATTTCTAAACTGACAATGGGCTTTCTGGTGTCTATGCTTTGCTGCCCAGCGTGATTTTTTTTTCCTTATTTTATCCAAGAACAGCAACAACAAAAGCTAGTGAGTGTCTCTCTTGATAATTCTCTTTTATGTCCAGCATAGTATTCAGAACTACAATGTGAGCAGAGATAAGTATGATCAGATCTGAATAAGGGATTTGGAAACTTAGGGCGAGTTTTAGGAATCCTAAAACACTGTGCATATGTCCTATATGAACACCTCAGTTTTCAGATGAATATTTTTATTATTTATAGAAGCTAAAAAATACTCTCTAGCACGCCTGATAATATTTCTGTTTTGAAAGGGCTTATGAGCAGACTGCTTATTTGTAAGCAGCCACCTAGGGAGTCATTCCTATAGGCATCCTCAAGGCTTTATCTAACACATACTGGTACCAATCAATTTATTCAAAAACAAGTACAGAGAAAACAATGTACTGCTTCTGTTAGCATAATGGTCAAAGAATTCAACCCAGAAATGTAGGGTTTAAAATATCTTTTGCCTCCAAGGGTTTGAACCCCATTGTAGAAAGTTCATGGTGCTTCAGGCCTTTTGTTTTGAAAATAGGCCACTGTTTTGGAAGAAATGTAAGACATGAGGCCAGAGACAAAGCATGCAAACGGCAGTACTTCTCTGCTGCTCATTCACCTGTAATGAGATAGAATAGAGCTGCATGTGCTTTTTCTGCTCTTTTTACTATGTCAATTTTAAAATGAATACAGATCCTCTTTTGTATATGCACAGTGTGGGATGTTCAGGCCAGAACATATGAGGAGCAATGCAGATATAGTCACACACAACATTTGCTAATCCAACAGGACAGAGGACCTCAGGTCAAATCTCCTTTGCAGACATGCCCTCTGAAAGCTCTGACTGTTCTCCTGGCAATCCAATCACTGTTCCTAGGCATCAGTGCGCCAGTGTGCCAGCCAAAGCACAACTCTAGATATTGCATATTTCTGAAGATCTGTGTTTACTTGCAACCTATCTTTAAAGTGAAATTCCTTTCTCTATCCCGCGACTATGCCTGTGCTGTCTCTTTAGATTAAAACTCTTATCACACATTTTGTATGCAACTCCTAGAGAGACACAATTATGTCGAGGAATCCAGTTACCTGAGGAGGCAATTATGTTTGATTTCTTTTTTTTTTTTTTAATGAAAAATAAGTTGAAGAACTTTTTCCCCACTATTTCTCTGTATGTATATAATTTAAAAATAAAATTTCTTCTTTTCCAAAGTCTCAGTTTTTTCCACGTTGAGGATGCACAAGAATCTGTGGGAAGTCCTAGAGAAAGTGAAAGTGTCTGTGAGTGCAGCTGAGCACCTTATAAACTAGGTAACATATCATCCAAGAAACAGTTTTCACCCAAGCACCTGATCAGTAAATAGACATATGTGAGCTGTTGTTGTTTCGATGTGGTTGTACAGTATATGTTTGCAAATGTATGTCTAAACCATATGTCAACATTTGCTTTAATGTACTCCTGGAGGCTACCTACCCAGGAATCAGCCAAATAACTTCAAAACTGCTATAAATACATGTACCTCTCATTACATTTCACACAGTTATGTATATGCTCCTATATGCACAATGGTTGCCTTGTGTATTGGGCTCAATTTACATATCTTGCCTTTTTCAAGCTAAACACAATTTGGTACACTGTTTTAAGTTTATTATTCTAGTATTCTTTGATGTTCTAATTTACTTTGTGTGCCAGCATTTAATTTACTACTAATCTTTTAAAGAATTGAGTAAGGATCATGGTATCCTCTTTCCGTAAAGACTTCTGTAACAAACTTGGGTGATAGCTTAGCTTAACAGGAAGGTAGAGTTGCAGTTCATTAGTGAGCTCCAGCTATATTGAATTACTGCCAAGAAATATTTACAGGCTACAGTCATAGACATTACCCTTCAATCAATGGTAGTCTACAGGAACACTTCCTGAAGTTTGTTAATGCATTCTGTTAGCCTGACAAGTGGGTGTAAGGTAACTCTTCCAATTCCACTACCTTCCTGAGTGCTGCTTTGAGGACAACGAAACATCCAAGTATTTTTCGTGAATAAACAACTCATCAAAACATATGAGAACAGAAGTTTTCAAACATAGTAAAGCAGTTGGCATAGTCTTTCCAGAGTTAATTAGAACAATGACATTTTCTTCAAGCCTCCTAGACCAAAAGTCATCTGCATAACAACATAATATCTCTTATATCCTCCTTACAGCTCTATAGAGATACGTATTAATGAGTCTCCTTTTACTGTATCTTGAAACAAAACGGGAATATTTCAATAAATGTGAATAGAATGATGGAAAAAAATGCAGTTAATAGAATGCGCTTTTACATTCTATTATTTCTGTCTCTTGCTGCCCTTCACTTTTTTTTTTTTTTTTTTTTGTCTTAACCTCTGTTTATCATTTTGGATTTCACAATTATTATCTGTGCTGAAGACAAAATAAGGGACCAGAGATATAGTGAAGTAGCAATGCTGTAAATAAGAACAAGAGTGGATACTTATCTATTTCTTATTCTGTTACAAATACTGTTTTTTTTTTCTAAAAGATCCTTGGATTTCAGATATTGTTATTTTTTTTCTATACATTTTTCTCTCTGTCATGAAAATAAACAAAAAATAGAAATTTAAAACTCTATGCATCTGTTTATTTACCTGTGCTGACTCGAGGGTGGAGCTCTGACTGTCTGAGTGGCAGAGCAGGAAATGCAAGGGGTTGAAAGTACCACTCACATCTGCTGGTAGTAAATTATTATCCTCTCACTCCTCAGTACCGTGACTGTGCAAAAGAAAAATAATGAGCCACAGTTCTTTCCCTGGCATGCCCACAGAGTCACAGATGTGGTATAGCTTCCTTCTGGATTGTCTGTATGAGAAAAACTTCAGCTCCTATTGCCTGAGGAAATTTTAAGTAGAGACAGACTATTGTGAGCCACATGTACAACATGTGCCGCAACAGGGAATCCATTGGTTCTAAACCAGTATCTGGTACTTACAGACATCTGAAAGTAAGATAGCTGGGAAAGCTGGGTAAGGTTTAGTATAAATGTCACAGCAGTATGTTCTCAGAGCCTCCCAATGGGATGAATGTGCCATAAATCTTACTGCTACAGCAGCAAAAAATTTGCTGTAGTTGAAAATGCAGCAACTTGCACTTGGAAATTTTCTTACTGTCTGGAGTAAGACACCCTGACATTATAATGTAAGCCCTTGGATTACTTGTCCTCATTGTATTTTTATTTAGTTCCAAAGACAATTACTGCAATAACTTCAAATGACAAATCCAGTCATCAAGTAATAAATCATACAGGAGAATTTTTTCTTGTAATAATAACACATTAAATCCTGCTAGATAATCAAAATAAGCATCATAGATGGTTAAGTATGGAATAATAATGTGCATATTTCAGATAAGATTTATTTAAATAGAATAATTCAGTCTTTGGAAATGAACAAAAAAGCCAACAAAACAAAAAGCCTCTAAATCATAACAACAAAGGTCTAAGACATCATAAACCATAGTAGTTTAAGCAGAAAAAAATGCCACAGATTACTTTTAACGTTTGTATCCAGAATTCTCTTATAAAAATTAAGCATTTTTTCTTCTTAATTCAGTATGTATATATAAAGCAATTGGGCTATTTCTAGCACACATAGCACCACTGATCAGCATACTGTCCTAAGGCAATACCTAGGGGCCTGAACTAGCTTGTGCTTCCTATTCTGAAAGTCCTACCATCACCTCTATTGATACTTACGCAAGAACAACTTGTTTTGTTGATGTTGATTTTTTGTTTGTTTTTTAATAATTACTTTTGAAGAGAGAAAGGAAGATTGATCTGGTTGTGTTTCAAAGACGTCACTACCACAATGTTGAAAACTCGTGGTCCATGAAAGCAGGGTTTGCACAAGGTTGCAAACTAAATTTTGAGTAAAGTCACTGGAGAACTGTAAGTGCTCCTAAGGATCTGAACAAGGGAAATTTTTGTTATATAAGTTATCTTTTGCCTTCTCTCTTGGAAACAAAGGGAAGGTATGATGTAACTGGTTCTACTACACTTAATACTCAGTGTGTATTGACTTGCATAGCTAAGCACAAAAGGAGTTACCACAAATGTTGAAGAATTGTTTCATGGTAGAAATCTACAGAAATGTGCAGAGTTACAAAAACATTATTCTCTTCTTGACCTATAAGATTTTGTAAAGCAATTCTTTTTTCTTTCTTTTTTTTTTCTTTTCTTTTTTATTTTTTTTAGGTCTTTTTTAGGATTTTTGCTTTATTTTTTTTTATTGTTTTAGCTTTTATTTTGGGCTGTGTTCTTAAACTTGTCAATTCTACTCAGATATACTTAGAAATAAAATCAATCATATTTACTGAAAAAAAAAATCTAAGGAAGTAGTATGGAACTGGAAATCAGATCTGAAGCAAAGCTAGAGTGAACAACAACAAAACTTAAAATCTACATAATTTCTAGTGACAGAGCTGTTAATGCTATAAAGCTAAATATACATAGGTTTAATAAAAGCTTCCATAAACAATGATTTACAATCAACATGCATGGAAAAAGAAGCCTTAAGGAACTGGAGCTGGAGTCTTTGCTTCTGGTTCAGAAGATGATTTATGCGGTTGTCACTCATTCATGTGATAATTTCCTTTTATGATTACTTCTCCTGATTACTTCTTAGGGTAAGTACTCATCAAAAATATGGTGCAGACTAGCTATTAGTAATAGAAAAGAAAGCAAGGTCTCTTACCATAAGAATTGTCCCATTAAGTCCCGTAAAACGCTTTATCCAATGCTCTTTATCCAATCCAAGCTGTAATCCAATGTGAACACAGAAATTCTGACCTACTAAAGGTACATTTAACCTGTTTATCAAAAATGCAGCATACATGCAACAGAATCATAGAATCATAGAGTCATAGAATCACTAAGGTTGGAAAAGACCTAAAAGATCACCCAGTCCAACCGTTCACCTATTCCCAATAGCTCCTACTAAACCATGTCCCTCAACGCAACATCCAGTCTTTCCTTGAACACCCCCAGGGTTGGTGATTCCACCACCTCCCTGGGCAGTCCATTCCAGTGCCTGACCACCCTTTCTGAAAAGTAATACTTCCTCATGTCCAGCCTGAACAGCTTACATACAGCATAGTTTTTGTTTTTGTTTTCTTTGACCTTTTTGAACCCTGAAAATTGTGATCCTTGAGTGCTTTGTTGCGACAAGAGTGATTAGGCAGTGGCTGGAGTCGTGCTCCTCCCAAGAGTTCTCTGGGTAATAGGTTGTTTTATCCTCATGAAATCAGTCTTCAGTCATTTCATAGCAGTAGCTAAACCACATTAATTTATTTTCACAGCAGTAGGTAAAGGGGAACCTTTCTATTTTAAGGATTTTATGGTGTTGGCTTTTCAGTACACAACAGGAATAACACTGAGCAGTTTCTCAGTACACTGGGGATTTGATACTGTATGAAGTTCTCAGAAAAATGTATTTAGGGGAAAAAAAAAAAAAAAAAAAAAAAGGTGTTTACAGGTTGTTCATACTTCAATTTTTATATCTTTTCTTAAGTGCAGTCACCTCCATGGTCCTTTCCTCTACTTAGATATAGCCAGTATGAATATCAATCAGAGACCTTCATTTATGTCTCATTATAGTGCAGTATGTATGTCTTGTTTCGCTACCATCCTACAGTAAACCACATGCCTACATATTTTATTTGCTCATGTCAATGGAATAAAGGAAGAAAAAATCACAAGAGAGCATGAAGTAACAAATTCATTTCCGTGTTCAAGGATTTCCTAAATCACATACTTATCTAAGTCACAGGTAATTCATAGACCAAATTCCCATGACCTTCACTGTGATTCTAAGTACTTCTAAGTACAATGGGATCAGATTTACAAAGGCAGTAAGGGACTCCGATTTTCATATAGATGCTTGGTAGGATTTTCTGAAAGTGCCTTGCTAACGTACTCTCATTGAAATATTTAGTGTCATTGAAATCAATAGAAGTAAAGTGCACTGACATTTCTTAGAAGGAAAAAAAAAAAGATGTCTAGATATTCAGATATTTGAATACTGAAATACTTCACCTTAGACAGGTTTGAAAATGCTGCAAAGAAGTCAGGTCATTCATGTATTTTTGAAGATGTTAACATAATTTCTTCAGATCCGTTTCAGACTATCAGTGCACAGTTGGTGTTTTGAGTGTGTAGCAGCTTTAGTGAAGTATAATCCAGGACTTGGAACACATTCTCAAAATAATTATTTATTTTTTTAATCATTCTGAAAGTTTATTGTAAGAGATTACAGAACATGTGAATTGTTAGTATGCCATGGCTGTTTTTAATGTCACTTATTTCTCAGAGTTTTTTGAAAACTTCTGAGGCTTAAATTGAAATCACCATGCATCTCTATCTTTCCTGCCCCATCCTCCTTGCCCAGTATGATCTACTTTCTAGACACAGCTGTTCCCTCAAGAGTGTTTTTTTTCTTGCATGTTTCAATAACTATCATAGAATGTTGTCATTGCTTTGCATATCAGCCACCTCCTGTAAACACTGAAGCCAAAAAAGTAGATCATAACCATGAAACATATAGATTCTTTAAACTACGAGGGTTAAATTCTTAATGTATGTTACAATAGAAGAGTAAAGTGACTGCACTGTAAAAGCATAGCTAAAAACACATGAAATAATTTATTCCCAAAGGAATCCTTCAGAATTTTAAATTTCCATCTGTTCATCACTTCATTAAACCTTATATGCAACAATGGATATTTAGTATATGGATGAACAGAAGAAACTGGAATTGCTGTCCACCTCTCACCATATGAAACTTTTCATCACCAATAGAGATTTTCATTCACCATTTGCTTGGTTTTGTTCCCAAGGGTAAAGTGTGTAGCTGGAAAACCATACGATAGAATCATAAACCTCCAAGATGAAAAGCCTGTTCATCTTGAGCAATGAAGAATTGCTCTCTATTCACACAGGGGAAAAATTCCTCATTTCACAAGTGTACAGGAAATGTTCTATGTAGTCTTGCCGAAAGTGATTCAAATGTGCTTCTTTTTGTTTAGGGATTGAATTGAAAAGATGGGGAGAGGGACTAAATATTTTCATCTTGTTATTTGTGCTTAATGGGAAGCATTTTCATTTAATAGGAAATAGTGATGTACCCTAAGGCAAGCGATCTACATACATACTGGTTATTGTAGAGTGAATGATAAGGATCTCTATCCCTTCACGCTGCTATTGATAGTTTTAGTTTATTTATTTGTGTGTTTAATTTATTTATTTACATATTTTAGATTTTATTTTGAATTTTTGTTTCTTCAGTATAGAGCAAATATAGGATTTTAAATTCACCAGATCCAGATTTCTTTACATTGTAACTTTTCCACTGTATTCTGTAACGAGTATTGAGATCTTCAGTTATCAGGAAAATTCACAATTTTTAGTAAATATTTGCCATTAATGATGAGAGATTTTCTAGATCAAATTATCTTACTGTTTTAGTGTGATGTGAGGATGAGTTTAAGAAGAAACTCTACTGCTGTCTTAGATCCTACGTAATCTATCAAAAAACCTTGTTGAAATTAGAATTGGATGCTGATCTGTTTAAATATTTCTGACAACTCTATTATGCATCACCAAAGTCCCTTTGCTCCATCTGCTCCACTCCTTTCTTGCAACCCATCTGCAATTTGCTACAGTTGTTTTGTCCTTTGATGTCAATTGTCAATGTGTCTGACTCAGAATGATGCTATGGAAGCAAGAGAAGACCCTGATAATTTTTTGTTCCTTGAAGTTTTTTTACTAACACAAAATATGGGCCCTGATGATATTCCTGATATTCCTCTTTTTTTTTTTTTTTTTACTGAGATTATGAAGAGAAAAAGTTGGGAATACATTTTTCTAGTGCTTTCCTCTTTGAGTATTGTCATGTATATAATAAACTTCATCATATTTATGATAGTCAGATAGGTATGTCCACAATGGACATAAGCAGTCTCATGATCCTAGAACTAAGTGATAAAGCTAGCAAAATGCACAGTCTAGTGACAGAAATGTATATATGTGCTATCTGGCTGGTGTAGCAAATCATTTTGCAGAATTAACCAACAACATCAAAAATTAGGAAGTTCTTTAGGAGAAACATGCTGCAAGGCAACAGTTCTTGGAGTGAATCAAATTTATTAGCCTAGAAAACAAAACAGAATATTTACTTGATAAAACAAATGCAAAATTCTGGGCAGGAAAATATATTTTATTTATCACCGTATGCTGAAAGATAATCTAGAAATAGTATCTACTTTTTCGATCGCATCAATTACATCTTTGACCCAAAATTCTCAAGTCACATGCATCAAAACATACTTTTTTTAAACTCATATTGACTCCCTGTTGTTCACTGCAGTATCTAAAGTCAAAATCTCCAAACAGTGTTCCAGTACTCTTTCCTCACTATTTTAATTTAGCTTTATTATTGAATCTGCCAGTTGGTTGCTGTTATTTTAACTGAGGTTGAATGTCCTGTTTAGTGCTCATGAAATCAAATGACTCTGTCACTTCTGACTAAAAAGAAATATCATCTGCAGTCATTTCTGCATGGTGAACTGCCTAGGAACACATTGTTTTAAAATGACAGAGTTGTGCAGGTGTTAATTTTTTTTTGTAGCATATTCCCTGCTTAATCAGAATTTTCTAATCTGCAAAAATGAACAATATCTACAAAACTAAAGAAACACTGCGCCTTCCACAAGTCTTTTTCTATTAATTGCTGTTCATTTTTGACCAGTTGGTAAAGTATTTGCTAATCAGAATTTGAACTGCTTTGTGTATCATCATTATTTTTTGTGGGAAAATTTCATCATGCTTAAAGTATACCATGTGTGTAGCTTAGTTTTCTGAGAGTAATTGTCTAGAGTAGAATCAAACATTTCATCATTAACATTCAGTACCAGAGCTCTGGGAAGATACGCAGCAAAGAAAACAAAAATGTGAGGATGGTAGACAAAGAATTGTGAAGAGGGGAAAGATTGTCTTGTTTCTTCGGTTAGCATATATCAGATTCCTGTTCAGTGCAGCCTAATTAAAGCAATTGCTTTTACACCTGAAAAGACTATGTTACATAAACATGTATATTTATATCTGAAAGGGTCTGATGATTTTTCAGCAAACTGCAGTAATGACCTTTCACATACTTATACATATGTTCTGAGGACATATATGTTCTAAAGACATCCCACAGTCTCAACAACTCAGACAGGCTTCTCAGCTCATTTATGATAGCAGAACTCCGTTGCCTGCTGCCCAAAATGTACTGAGAAGGGAAATCGTAAATACAAATGAAAGATTAACAGTAGCAGCAAGATAACTTGAAAGAGAAGATGAAAATAGGAAAACAAAATCAGAAAAGGGAGATTTATTTAGGGAAGAGGACAAAATCTAGGGTAAGAGAGATTTATATTGTTTCTTGATTTTAATAGGTTTTTCTACAGCAGGAAATTATGTGGTTGCATGTGGCAGTGTTAGAGAATGAGCAAGGAATATGACATTTAACTACAGGCCGGTGAGTCTCTGTGCCTGGGAAGATCATGGAACAGATCATCCTGGACAACATGCTTGATCACATGAGAAATGGGTGTGTGATCCGAGACAGCCAGCACGGCTTCACCAGAGGACGGTCATGCTTGACCAATCTGGTGGCCTTCTATGATGGAGTGACGGCATTGGTGGACAAGGGAAAGGCGACCGATGTCATTTACCTGGACTTGAGCAAGGCCTTTGACATGAACCCCCACCACATCCTTATCTCCATAGTGGATTTGATGGGTGGACCACTGGATGGATAAGAAACTGGTGGAAAGGCCACAGACAGAGGGTGGTCATCAATGGCTCTATGTCCAGGTGGAGGTCAGTAACAAGCAGCGTCCCCCAGGGTCATAGGACCGGTGCTCTTCAACATCTTTGTCAGTGACATTGATGATGGAAACAAATGCACCCTCAGCAAGTTTGCTGACTACATCAAGCTCAGTGGTGCAGTTGACACGGTTGAAGGAAGGGATGCCATTCAGAGGGACCTCAACAGGCTTGAAAGGTGGGCCTGGGTGAACCTGATGAGGTTCAACATGCCAAAGTGCAGAGTTTTGCACTTGGGCCGGAGGAATCCCAGGCATCCATACAGACTGGAAGGAGCAGTCCTTCAGAGCAGCTCTGTGGAGAAGGACCTGGGGGTCTTGATGGATGAAAAACTTAACATGAGCCAGCAGTGTGCCCTTGCAGCTCGGAAGGCAAATGATATCCTGGGCTCCACCAAAAGAGGGGTGGCCAGAAAGGACAGGGAGGTGATTGTCCCCCTCTACTCTGCTCTTGTGAGGCCCCATCTGGAATACTGCATCCAAGTGTGGAGCCCCTAGTACAAAAAAGACAGGGAGCCGTTGGAGAGGGACCAGAGGAGGGCCACAAAGATGATCAGGGGACTGGAGCACCTCCCCTATGAAGACAGGTTCAAGGAGCTGGGCTTGTTCAGCCTGGAGAAAAGAAGGCTACAGGGTGACCTCATTGCAGCCTTTCAATACCTAAAGGGAGCCTACAAACAGGAGGGGAATCAACTCTTTGAAAGGGTTGATAACTGCAGGACAAGGGGAAATGATTTTAAGTTGAGGGAGGGAAGAATTTAGGTTGGATGTCAGGGCGATGTTCTATACAGAGAGAGTGGTGAGGTGCTGGAACAGGCTGCCCAGAGAGGTTGTGGATGCCCCGTCCCTGGAGGTGTTCAAGGCCAGATTGGATGGAGCCCTGGGAAGCCTGTCTAGTATTAAACAGGGAAGTTGGTGGCCCTGCATGTGGCAGGAGGGTTGGAGATTCGTGACCCTTGAGGTCCCTTCCAACCCTGGCCATTCTGTGATTCTGTGATTTAAATGCTTGATATTTTATGTGTACAAAAATGCATCCTACAGTGAAGTATCCAATTTGATTAGCCAATTTAACAGCTATTTACATCATAATAATTCATCTAAAGAGTTGTAAAATCATCTGTCAAGAGCAGAACCCCTAACTTGGTGTTGAGTTACTTCAACCTGAATCAACTTTTGCCTGCTTCAAATATGTGTTTGGAGCATTTGTCAACTTAAAGGACTCATGTTGCTGTTTTATATAAAGAATAAAACCCTATACTGCCAATACACAGAAATAACCTTCCTAGCTGGCCTCTGTACTTTTTCATACTGGTTGGTAAATATTAAAAGTTCAAATACTTCAGAAGCATCCCGTACTAGTAAGTTACACGCCTTATCAAATACTGAGAATTAATTAAAAAAAAAAAAAAAAAAAAAAAAAGGAAGTAAATTAGTATTACTATTTCTGTAGATGTTTTCATCTTTGGATGACTGAAGTAAAAAATGAGAAAAATCAGATAACTGAGTTTCTATTTCTCATGAGAGAGAAATAAGTAAGTGATAGTAACAAGATTCATGGACTTGGTCATTTGTTTAAATATCCAGGAGAAAAATGAAAAGGCAGAACACTGACAAGATAAAATATTTCAGTGAAGGTCAGAAAATACTGTGGGTTTGAGTTAGCTTTCTTTTCTTTTTTCCTCTCTCTCTTTCTCTATTTGAGCTACTTTACAAAAACATGCAGTGCTCCAGGGAGTGTGAGTGGGTTGAGGTCTCCATTCTTTTTTTTGTTTCTTACTTCTGAGCAGGGACTTCTAGTGGCTGCCAAGCTGTGTGTGTGCGCCTTTTGAACCAGTACTTGCTTGTAAAATATTCAGTGAGGTAAAACCAGCTGAGTAAGATGAAGATACGGAAATATACCAACTTAAGCTCTGAAGTGATAATGTTCATTATGGCACATTCCAAGATCATTTTAGCATTTTTTTCTTTCTTGAATCAAATTCTCAGTTCAAACACTTTGAATCTCTGATACAAACTGGTGAAGAAAAACCTCTTACTTGTAGACCTCATTGACTTTAGGGTCAAGAGAGAATGTAGAAGAAAAGAAATATGAATTCAAAGTATACTGAGAAAAGTAAAACGGAACTATTTTTCAGAGCATTTTAAGAAAACGTGACATAACAATGCACAGTAATGAAAGCTATAAAAGAGAGAAGAGGCTGCTGGCTAAAATTCATTTGCCTAGTATTTGAGGCTTTTGAATTTTTTTCTTCTCTTCCAAAAGGAACAAGATTTCTATCTGTTTCTTCACCTTTTAACTTACCAACTAATATCCAGCTAAATTCAACAGAGGGATTTAAATCTCAATGGTGATTTTTAATTTCCTACCGTTTATAAGAAAACAGGGAGCTGGAAAGAGGAGTTAAATCCTTTCATTGAGGCAGAGATTGTTAGGTGAATGCAGTACTTAGCAGATGTGAATGGCTTCAAATAAGTGAAAGTGAGCAAGATGGCCCTGGATATTGGTAAACTTTCAGTTGGAGACCTGAAGATAAGTGCTTCCATATCAAGAAGAAAAAAACAAAAAAAAAACAACCAATCCCCAGTTTATGTGTAGGGATACAGTCACCATACCAGCCTCCTGGTTCCATTACTACTTCTCTAGGCATTACCAATTCCAGTGCTAATGAAGGCACAAAGGAGGAGATAGAAACCTTTATCATTAAGAAATTCAAATTCTGTCAGATTAAAAGGCTTTCTCAACATAAAATATTTCTCAACATTGGACAGGAAGACTCAATTATTTGCTATATATGCACTTCACAGCTAAAAGCCAAGAAACAATGAAATAAAACCATTTTATGACAGCTTATGACACTTTTTCTTTTAATAAAAACTTTATTTTGAAGGATAATGTTTCCATGAGCATTAGTTCTTTTTGTATGGGTTTTTACAATTGAATTACTGCCATGTTGTCAGCTGTTCCAATTTTAATACAACTCTCATAATTTTTGTTGCAACAGCTATTAAGCACAAGCAATTGCACAACAAAATTAACTCAGTTGTAATTTAAAATAATAAAGTAAGTGCTTAACTCTTGCAGAGTGGATAAAGGCTTGAAAATAGTGCTTGAGTTGAAAATATTAAAAATGTATATGTGAATAAACAGACGGAAACTAAACTAATTAAAATTGCATGAATGCAGTCTATGGGTACATGGTTACACCAAATAAAATATACAGATGTCCATTAAAATCACATTTTATCATCCTAGTATCACTGTATTCTGGGGTCTGCCCAATGATTTAGTATTGGCAATATTTTTATCAATATAAACAGCACTTCCTTTGCTAAAACACTGGTCGAGAACTACAGCTGATTTAGACTGACCTCCCTTTATTGATTTACATCTAACAAGTATCCAGCCTAGTATTTTAGACTGTTGCTTCTAACTTAAGGCACTTTAGTGCTACAAATTGATTATTCATAACTATACAACCAATTGACTCATTCTGTAGTTTATATTAATCTACTGTTTGTAGCCTGCCAATGAATTTTGTAAAGATCCTTCTCATAGTCCATTAATATTGACTCTCAGATTTAATGAGTTCAATACAATAACCATTACTATATTATCAAAATGCAGAAGGAAATGCAAACCTCTTTCATGCAAATAAAGAGCTGTGTAATTAATCAAATTATACTTTTATTATTAACACTCTCATCATCATCCAGTATTTAATTGTTCTATTTATGTTTCAGGTTAGAATTGTGCTAGGCACGGTACAAACCCAGAGATTGTATAAACAAGGTAAAAATAAGCATGAGCAAATGAGATACAATTTAAGGATATCCTGAGAAGTTACAGATTAGTAAGGTAGGCATTTTGTTCAGTCCAACTCAACAAAACTAATTATAGAATCATAGAATGGCTTGCATTCAAAGACACTTTATAGATCACACAATTCCAACACAGCTGCCATGGGTAGGGACTTCTCCCACTAGACCAGACCACCCACAGCCCCATCCAACCTGGCTTTGAATGTTTCTAGGGATAAGACATTTACAGCTTCTCTGGGCAATCTGTGCCAGTGCTTTATCACACTCATAGCAAAGAATTTCTTCCTTAAATCTAAATTAAATCTACATTTTAGAGTTGTTTAATTCGATAACTGTTTAATTACCCTTCCCCAATCACACACACATCCTGATAAAGAATTCCTCCTCAGCTTTGCTGTAGGACCCCTTTAAGTACTGGCAGGCTACAGTGCTGTATCCCAGAGCCTTCTCTGCATTAAACAACCCCAACTACCTCAGATATTTTTCACAGGCTCCAGCACTCTGATCATCCTCATGGCTCTCATCTGGATTTGCTCCCATAGAGTCATGTCTTTCCAATGCTGAGAACCCCAGAGCTGAATGCAGTACTCCAGGTGGGGTCTCACAAGAACAAAGGGGGAGAATCAACTTCCTCAACATGCTGCTGGTGACATTTTTTTGATGCAGCCCAGGATGCAGTTGGCTTTCTGTTCTGCAAGTGCACATTAAAAACTCATGCTGAGCTTTTCATACACCAACAATGAAGAATAGAATCGCTCAGGTTAGAAAAGACCTTAAAGATCATCAAGTCCAACAACGATCTAACCATACTATGCTAATAACCCTCTGTTAAATCATGTCCCTGAGAACCACATCCAAATGGTTTTTAAACACATCCAGGGATGGTAACTCAACCACTTCCCTGGGGAGACTATTGTAGTGCTTAAAAACCCTTTTTGTAAAGAAGTTTTGTTATCTCAATCCATTCCCCATTCACTCTGTATTTACACTTGGGATTGCTCCAACTTAGGTGCAGAACCTTGCATTTGGCCTTTTTGAACTTTGTGAGGTTCTTACAAGCCCATCTCTCTCATACCACAAAGCTTGCTGTCATACACAAACGTGATGAGAGTGTATTCAGTCTCATTATCCACATCACTTACAAAGATGTGAAGTAGTGATTGTCCTAGTATCAATCCCTGAGGGAAACCATTCATTTCCATCTTGACCTTGAAATGTTGACTAAAAGTCTTTGAATGTGCATATCCAGCCAATTCCTTGTCTGTTGAGTGATCTATCTGTCAAATCTAATTTAGAAACATGTATGACATTCAGGACAATGTTAAATGCCCAAAGGTACTGTACTAGACAGTGTGAAATGCTTTGCATATGTCCAGGTAGATAATGTCAGTTGCTCTTCCCATATCCATAAAAACTCTAACCCCATCATGGAAGACCACCACATATATCAGGCATAGTTTTCCCTTAGTGAAGCCATGTTGACTGTCATCAACTACTTCTCTGTTTTCTGTGTGTCTTAGCACATGTTCCAGAAGGATTTTCTCCATGATCTTCTCAGGTGCAGAAGCTAGACTACTAGTTTGTAGTTACAGTATCTTTGTTTTCTTTTTCTCTTTTTACTCCCCTCCCCTCCCCTCCCCTCCCCTCCCCTCCCCTCCCCTCCCCTCCCCTCCCCTCCCCTCTCCTCCCCTCTCCTCTCCTCTCCTCTCCTCTCCTCTCCTCTCCTCTCCTCTCCTCTCCTCTCCTCTCCTCTCCTCTCCTCTCCTCTCCTCCCCTTCCCCTTCCCCATCCCTTTCCCTTTCCCTTTCCCTTTCCCTTTCCCTTTCCCTTTCCCTTTCTTCTCTCCCTTTCCTCTCTCCTTTTCCTTTCCAGCCTTAACCTGGCTTTGATCCTCTTGTTCCGGTCGTTTCTGTGCAAAAGATTACATATTACGCAGATGATGACATTGACCCAGGAAGTCATATGCTTCTTAATTCATATTAATTCATTCATATGCTTCTTAAAATAGTGGGGAAAAAAATAAAAATAAAAAAAGGAAAAAAAGGGAAAAAAGGAAAAAAAGGAAAAAAAATCAAATTTTTGAACATTTCAGGACTGGCTATGACAAGATAATTTGATTTGGGTGTCAGCATTCTAGCTGATGTCCAGTTTCTTCATGCTAAAATATTAAACAAATTTGAAAAGTGTTAGCTGTCTTCACAAAATTATTGACAAACCTCTGTGTCTGAATGCTAGACTGGGTATTGCTAAAAGTTATTTAGCAGTGCATGATGGATCTGACTCTAGACCAAGAATATTTTTCACAGAGCAACTTTTGGGTCAAAGGTCATCATCATTCTTTCAGGAATAACAAGTTCATCAAAAGGAAAATGAAGTCAACCTAGAGGCAGGCATATTAGAGCTGAATAGCAAATGTAAAATATGTGAGTGATCTTGGCCTTGCTTACACTCCAGTATTTGAGCGAAGATAGGAACTGTTTCTCTGTCTCAATATGTTCAAAATGGCCATTTAAAACTCTCTCTTTTGTTTCAGACACAATATTACCTGGATTCAAGAAAAGAAAGTAACACTTTTCAAATAACAAAGTAAATTTCTGTACATTTCCTTTTTTTTTTTTTTTTTTTTTTTTTACTTTTTATTTAGATATCTGGATGCATACATTTGCTGTTGCAACAGCAACATTTCCACAGTATAATACTTTCACAATAAGATAGGGGGAAAGAAGCAAGAATAATTCTGTATTAAAATAATTGCAGGTTGTGATTAAATGAATCTTTCATCCAAGAACTCAAAATGCACTACAAACATTCACTGATCTGGAACTGATGCCTAACCTATTAAAGTCTATGAGAATACTTCAAATGATTCAGTGAGCTTTGAATCAGGATCTTAACAGAGAAGTCTGAATTAGGGCGGTTTATTTCAGAGTCAAAACCATTTATAAACAAATTATTTTGGTTTAATGCATTTAGATGGGTGAACATAAGCAGGTCTGTTGCTTGCCTAAATAAGTTTTGTTTGTTTCTGTAAGTGACAAAATAGCGTTAAGCTATTGTAACAAAGTGTTAGGTTACTACATCAACATGTTTAAATGTATTTGCAGAGGAGGGTCTGCCTGACAAGAATAAATTGTTTTTAGGCTGGTATTGTTACTCTGGTTACAGCTTTTCTTTCTTAGACTAATCACGTAGCAACAAAAGCATCTTACAAAGGTATAATAAATATTTTAATGATACTATTATCACAAAAGTATTTCAGTATACGTAATAATGTTATATTGACATATGCATTATTTTTATGTCCCCTTTAAATTGTTTGTACTACTAATATTTTTTTTTCAATTTACGAGACTTTTTTCTCACTTCACCCACACTTAAAGCCATTATTCAGTAAATGAGAGTAGTTGCACTCATCTATTAAAGAAAAATAATGTGTTTTGATTTAAAATGGGGATTCAGCAGAAATGGGTCAAGCTATCTTTTTAAATAATGTTGCCCGAAGAATTCACTTGTAGTTTTGATCCTCATAGTTTTCAGAAAGTTCAAAGTTTACTTGGATTTTTTTTTTTTTTCTTCCCTAACAATAAACTGCTGCAATGACATCTGGCACCCTTTTGTGCTTCTCCACATTTTCACCAATTTGAGAGTCTGAAAAAAGAATGGAATTCTTTATTTACAGATAAGAAAGTCCTCACTGCTTGTGATCAATAGTGTTATATCTAGAGACTCAAGCATCTCAGTTAGAACCATAACAGGCAGAGTTTATTACTAGTAAATCAATATGATGTCTCTTAGCCATGCATCTCTTTCAAAAATCTGTATAGCACAGTGATTATCATTATATAATAAAGTCCAGTATCTCTTTTGCTATCTTCTGGTTTTGATCTTGTAAAACTGGGAATTGATTTTCCTGAAAATCAATATTATGTTTCCACCATGTGGCAGATACACCACTTAGCAACAGCTCCAGGTGCCAGCCCTTGAGTGGGATTGGGAATGAATGCATGCTGAGGGAGAAATTGCTCAAAAATTTGAAGATCAACATCTCCAGGCTAAAGAGCTATTTATTTTCTATGCCATGGGTGCAACACAGCAGCCTTCCCTAAGCAAACCTGATGTGCATTTTCCAATGATTTTTCTGTTTTCCTAAGCAGAATTAACTATCAGCAAGAAATCTCTCTCCTTTGTATGCTGGATTTCCACAGATGTGAATAAACCCTTCTCATCTCACTCAAGAGAAAGCCAAGGAAAGCAGAAAACCAGCTGCTGCTGCCCTCAAGAAAAGTTGAAGGTTTATCTACTTTGATGACAGTTGTACAAAATATCAGACATTGATGCTTTCAGCAATCACTGTCACAACTTGATTCATATAGTCAGACTTGATACAAAAAGAGATGTAAAGAATCACTTTTATACAGGTATTAAAGGGCTATAAGCCTTCATTAGATAGATGAAGACTGATAGCAAATCTGATTGTCTTTAGGCTATACTGTGCCTCTGAGATCTCATCAGTAACTAAATCTGTCATAAAGAATGTCTAACAAAAAGAAGTATTGTCTGTTTGGACAACTTGCTTTCTTCATTAAGATACTCTTTCTGACTTCTAATAGCGATGGGAAGCTTTGTCACTGGTATCTTATTTTTTCCTCTTATTTGCCAAGATACCAACTCTTTCATGACATCAACTTTCTTATCTTTCTGAAGACAATAATAATTAAAAACAAAAAACATCTACTATTAATGTCTCCTAGGGAGAGTCCTTCCAACTGTCCATGTATTCAGGCAAGTCCCAAAAGGGAAGCGTAATTGTATTCCTAGTAGTTATTTTCTGATCATGATTGGTAAAATTTGTTCTCAGAATCTAAGGAGAAGATCAAGACTATCCCTATTATCTGACTTATTCAAGGGTTTCTCAATGCATCTGGAAAATATATTTATTTTTCCCTTCTTTCCCTGTTTTTTTTCATTTTTGTAATATTGTTGCTACTGTTCAAGACAAGCCTGATACCTCTGAAGAAATGACAATATGAAATAATAAAAGTAAGATTTTATAGGATCTGAGTATCAAAGCATTATTATCATGTAGAGAATGAAATCAAAACATCACAGTGTCTTTCCAGTTTTGCCACTAACAATTTGCTGTGGTAATGGATTTTCCCCTGGTTGCCAGCTGACTTCCAAATAGCCAGCATGCATTGCTTCAGCTGCATACTTATTTAGTAGATATGAAAGGCTGTCCTGTCACACTGAAACATTTGGATTGTTTTGACATCAGTCTTCAAGCAGCATTACCTTGTATATCACTTTAAGATTCTGCATGTTTGAGTTGCTATGGAAGGAATGAACTACGCTAATAAATCTCTCTTTATGGGCAGTAAATTCAAACGTGATCAAGTTTCTGAAAATGCAAAAGCTTCATTGGTAGAGATCTCATTCTGCATGCTTGTGGCTATTATGTCATGCCCCATTACCATCTTCACTGTATGGCTTTATAGTTAGAAGTAAGCTTAATCAGGATTGTAGTAGTTTGCTAAAATTTTATTCCAGGACACAATATTTAGATTTAGGTGTTAAGTTACTTTACTACATGTTTTAGTATTTCTGACTTCTGGTAGGATATTTGCTCCTTCTAGTGTCCAATGAATTTTGATACATTACCTTGTGCATGCTTTTCAGTATCTTCTTTTACAGAAGTTATTATTTCAAATGATTTTCAGTAACGTAATAAATCACAAATAAAGGTGAATTGTCCTACCCTCAGATATTCATCATATCACTTGCTCAATATGTGTGTTCTTGCCCAGCTTCCAAAACTTGTATTTTAAATTAATGTTCCCAATTTAATATATCATACAATAAATCTTAGCCTCGCAACTTCATCATTGCCATAAACAACACAAAAATTATTCCAGATGCATCCATGCTATTTGTTTTTCAAACAGAAAAAAAAGGAAAAGAATAATCTTCTGATAACTGACATCATCTTTATTTATAGAAAACCAGCATGTGACAGTCACAAGACTAGAGATTAACTGTTCTTCCACAACCAAACATTTTTATTCTGAATTTTATACCAGAGTCCCTCAGCATGAGGCTAGTCATTTTCTCACTTGAGAGGATCAATTCATAAGGTTGCTGGAAAGACGTGCATCTAAAAGATATCTGATAGTGTTGTATTTTTCTCCCATATTATTAATCAGAGTTTGAGTAGCATAATTCTTTGCACAAAAGATTACCTCATTTTACACCATTACAAAATGCTTGTATTTCACAAGGTTGTCTGTATTTGCAGCAGATAAGGCTATTTTTTTTATTATTTCTATTCTTTTTTTCCACTACTTGTCACACATCTCAAGTTAAAGTAATGCACTTTGAGACATATTAAGTTCAAACATAAGACAGATCCAGGTAAATTTCTTAAAGAAGATTTATATTTGTTTCAATTGGAAGCTGCTTATCTTATAAGTTTCAATCACTTTTGTGCTCTGTTTCTTTCTCAATTAAAAATAAAATTGTTTCTGCAGCTTTTCTTGTCATTTATCTCATCAATTCAATGGTTAAATAAGTTAAATGTGAATTTCAAATGAAGAGTGCCTCTAATAACATTTTGTATGTTTCTAATAGCCTGGAGTTTGTCATAAAATCTTTCTAATTTAGAAGTTCTATTTGTTTATATTTCCTTCACACTGCATAATGATTGGAAGCACAAGAAGTTGTTTTTTTTTCTTTATTCTAGAGGGTCTAATGCATGATGCAATGTAGCTAAATATTAATATCTTCATGTCCTGATGATCCTACAACTTCTTCATGCTATCTAAAGATTCACTTCATGTTTAAAACTTGTCATCTTCATAAACATATGGAATTCACCACATTCTAATAGAAATTTATTCAGAACATGATGGTAGACATAATATAAGTACAGAAGCAAATTTGATAGACACCTAATCTAGACTTTAACTCTATTTAGTCTTATTTAATATAAAAATGTCTGTTTTCTTTCAGGATTGATATTTCCAAGATCTTCTTTAAGATATGGCTCCTTAGTTTTTTTCTCAGAGAGAAAATGAATGAGCAACACTGTCCTTCAAAATGACAGTGGAATGAAGTGCTGCCTCCATTCTTCTGGACAGCTTCGCAATAACTAAAGCACTTCTCTCTTCTTGTGTATGGAAACAACAGCTGTTCTCACATCTTTGTTAGGATTTGACCACACAGATCTCATGGTCCAGAAGACTCTTACAGTCCCCTGGATATGAAGTATTCAGAGATAAGAGGATATAAATTACATATCCCTCTTTTTTTAGGCTTTTCTACATAGGAGAGATTTCAGTAAATATTATTTGACACAGACAAATGATGAATATGACTGAGCTTGAACAATTAAATCAATCCTGACCCCACCCGGAGGGAAGTGTGCTGCCTCCCTAGGGCACGGGTCAGGGACATCTCTAGAAAGCTGCCTGGGCTTATTCGTCCATCTGACTACTATCCCTTATTGGTAGTTCAGGTTGGCAGTGATGATGCTGCCAAGAGAAGCCTAAGGGCTATCAAGAATGACTTCAAGGGTCTGGGGAGGGTACTGGGTGGTGCGGGAGTGCAGGTGGTCTTCTCTTCTATCCCTTCAGTAGCGGGGAAGGACTCTGAGAAGATCAAAAAAGCCCTCCTCATCAATAAATGGCTTAGAGGCTGGTGCAGGCACAAGAACTTTTGTTTTTTTTGACCATGGGGCAATTTACTCGGCTCCTGGCATGACAGCTGCAGATGGAACGCACCTGTCTGCAAGGGGTAAAAGGATCCTAGCCCAGGAGCTGGCGGGCCTCATTGAAAGGTCTTTAAACTTGGAAAGAAGGGGGAAGGGGACAAAATGAGGGCTGCTGAGGTTCAGGTAGTTTGAGGTTCAAAAGTGAACTTGATGGGTGATGAGGGTGGAGTTCGAAGGAATGGAGTGTGGCAGGGGAATGCTGCTTCCCTGAAGTGTCTATACACTAATGCACGCAGTATGGGAAATAAACAGGAAGAGTTGGAGATCTGCGTGTGGTCGCACAGCTACGATCTAATTGCGATCACAGAGACGTGATGGGACAGCTCGCATGACTGGAATGTTGTCATACAGGGCTATGTGCTTTTTAGGAAAGATTGGCTGGCAAGGTGGGGTGGTGGAGTTGCTCTTTATGTAAGAGAGCAGCTTGAATGTATTGAACTCCACCTAGGGGAGAGCGGTGTAGCAGTGGAGAGCTTGTGGGTAAGAATCAAGGGGCGGGCTGGTATGGCTGACACTGTTGTGGGAGTGTGCTACAGGCCCCCCAGTCAGGAGGAGGAGGTTGATGAGGCCTTCCACAAGCAATTGGAAGCAGCGTCACGATCCCAGGCGCTGGTGCTTATGGGGGACTTCAATTATCCAGATATTTGCTGGAAAAGCAATGTGGCCAGGCATGCGCAGTCCAGATGGTTCCTGCAATGTGTTGAAGACAACTTCCTGATGCAGGTGGTTGAGGAATTGACGAGGAGAGGGGTACTGCTGGACCTTATTCTCACTAATAGAGAAGGGCTTGTCAGGGAAGTAAAGGTCGGGGGCAGCTTGGGTTGTAGTGACCACGAGATGGTGGAGTTCAAGATCCTGAGTGGAAGAAGTAAAGCAAAAAGTAGGATTGCTACCCTGGACTTCAGGAGAGCCAACTTCGATCTCTTCCAGGACCTACTTGGAGCTATCCCGTGGGCTAGGGTGTTAGAAGGGAAGGGGGCCTGTGAGAGCTGGTCTGCATTTAAGCAGCTCTTCTTCCAAGCTCAGGATCGGTGCATCCCTGTGAGGAAGAAATCGGGAAAGGGTGGCAGGAGACCTGTGTGGATGAGCAAGGAGCTCGTGCACAAACTCAAAGGAAAGAAGGCCCATGAAATGTGGAAAAAAGGTCTGACCACTTGGGAGGAATACAGGAATGTTGTCAGGACCTGCAGGGACGCGACGAGGAAGGCTAAAGCCCGCCTGAAATTAAATCTGGTGAAGGGGATAAAGGATAATAAAAAAGGCTTTTTTAAATACGTTAACAGTAAAAGGAAGACTAGGGAGAATGTGGCTCCCCTGCTAAGTGACGGGGGTGTTCTGGTAATGGGGGATGCTGAGAAGGCGGAGATACTGAATGCCTTCTTTGCTTCTGTCTTCAGTGAAAAACCTCCCCCTCAGGAATCCAAGACCCTGGAGGTTAGTGAGAGGGTCTGGGGAATGGAAGACCTCCCTTCTGTCAGGGAAGAGGTGGTCTGAGTGCGCCTAGGCAACATCAATGTTCACAAATCCATGGGACCCGATGGGATGCATCCACGGGAGCTGAGGGAGCTGGCAGAAGTGATTGCTGAACTGCTTTCTGTCATCTTTGAGAGGTCTTGGAGGACGGGGGAGGTGCCTGAAAACTGGAGGATAGCCACTGTCACTCCAGTGTCCAAAAAGAGCAAGAAGGAAGATCCAGGCAATTATAGGCCAGTCAGCCTCACCTCTGTCCCTGGAAAGGTGATGGAACAGCTGGTGCTCGATGCCATCTCCAGACAACTGGAAGAAAAGGAGGTTATCAAGAGTAGTCAGCATGGGTTCACCAGGGGGAGGTCATGCTTGACCAACCTGGTAGCCTTCTATGATGTTGTCTCTGGCTGGGTGGATGGGGGGAGAGCAGTGGATATAGTCTACCTTGATTTCAGCAAGGCATTTGATACTGTCCCCCACAACATCCTTATAACAAAGCTGAGGAAGTGTGGGACAGATGAGTGGACAGTGAGGTGGGTTGAGAACTGGCTGACTGGCAGAGCACAGAGGGTCGTTGATGGTGGTGCAGAGTCCGGTTGGAGGCCTGGAACCAGCGGTGTTCCTCAGGGGTCGGTGCTGGGTCCGGTCTTGTTCAACATCTTCATCAGTGACCTTGATGAGGGGATAGTGGCCACCCTCAGCAAGTTTGCTGATGATATGAAGCTGGGAGGATTGGCTGACACGCCTGAAGGCTGTGCTGCCATTCAGCAAGACCTGGATAGGCTGGAGAGCTGGGCAGAAAAAAACGGATGAGGTTTAACAAAAGCAAGTGTAGAGTCTTGTATCTGGGGAGGAATAATTGCATGCACCAGTACAGGTTGGGGGATGACCTGCTGGAGAGGAGCTCTGCAGAGAGGGACCTGGGTGTCCTGGTGGACAACAGGTTGGCCATGAGCCAGCAGTGTGCCCTTGTGGCCAAGAGGGCCAATGGCATCCTGGGGTGCATTAAAAAGAGCGTGGCCAGCAGGTCGAGGGAGGTGATCCTCCTCCTCTACTATGCCCTGGTAAGGCCTCATCTGGAGTACTGCGTCCAGTTCTGGGCTCCCCAGTACAAAAAAGACAGGGATCTCTTGGAAAGAGTCCAGCAGAGGGCCACAAAGATGGTGAAGGGCCTGGAGCATCTCTCTTATGAAGAAAGGCTGAGTGAACTGGGTCTGTTCAGCCTTGAGAAAAGAAGACTGAGAGGGGACCTGATCCAGGTCTATAAATATCTAAGGTGTGGGGGGCATAATGGAGAGGCCAGACTCTTTTCAGTGGTGAATGGTGACAGGACAAGGGGAAACGGCTGGAAACTGCAGCATAGGAAGTTCCGCAAATGTGCGCAAGAACTTCTTTACAGTGAGGTGACGGAGCACTGGAACAAGCTGCCCAGGGAGGTGGTGGAGTCTCCTTCTCTGGAGATGTTCAAGACCTGCCTGGATGCCTACCTGTGCTACCTGGTGTAGGGAACCTGCTTTGGCAGGAGGGTTGGACTCGATGATCTCTGGAGGTCCCTTCCAACCCCTACAATTCTGTGATTCTGTGATTCTGTAATTATGACACAGATTTTTAGTATTGATGGCCAAGTACATTTTAAGAGAGAATCCTGTTGATGCCAAACCAAATATCTACTGAAATTAAATTTTACAGTCTAAATTTAATGTAAAGCACCTACTTCACAACAGTCTGCAACTGAGACTCTTTCCTTCCAGTGAATCAATGTCTGAAGTATGTCTGATCATTTCTCTCTTTATAAACAGAACTATTCTACAACATACTGCAGTTTAATGTAATTACTGAGGAACTGAAATGCTACACATTTCATAGAATCATGGAATAGTTTGGGTTGGGAGGAAACTTTAAGATCATCTTATTTTATACTCTTTTTTCATTCTACAGTTTTCTCTTTTACCCCTTAGTTGAGAAATAGCTTTTTATTTTTTATTTGGCTTTCAACTTTATGTCTATTTGCCTTGTTAGTATTCTATTTTGACATAGAACCATGTCAAACAACCACATCTCTGGGCAAGCTAGTCCCATGCCTCATCAATCTTACTGTAAACAACTTCTTCCTTATCCAGTCTCAATCTCCCTTCCTTTAATTTGAACCCATTTCCCTTTGTCTTGTCACTGCAGGCCCTGCTAAAGGCTCTGTTCCCTTCTTTCTTACAGCCCCCCTGTGTATATTGGAAGGCCAAGTCTCCTTCTCTCCCTCTCTCAAGAGGATTTTACATTTGTTTATTTTAATTGTATGCCTACTTAGGCCATTGCATATCATCCAGCAATTCATATGCTATGATTCGATTGCCTTTAATAGGACAACTGTGTTGTTCTCATCATTAGCATGCAAATGTCACACTTTTGAAAAGTAAACTCAAACCAAAGACCATTGATTCAGTACAGTTTCCTTTAGAAGAGAACCAGATGCTTAATGCATGGATTTATGACAGTGTTGCAATTTCACTATTTGAAAGAAAAAGAATCTAAGAGTCTCGAAATTCACAGATGTAAATTTTTCAAGAATAAGGTGAAACAAGAAAAGATGAGAAGAGTTCACTTTCTTTAAAATTCTAAGTGTTTCAGCACAGAGGCCCTGGGCAATTTTTTCAAAGTTAGAAAGCAGGAGGTTGGTTTTGCTAATGACCAAAAGACAAACTTTATGTGTGATTCTGTCTGAGAATCTAGAAGGAGCTGTTCTAGAAACTAGAAGGAGCTGTTCAAGTCGTCAACTGAAGAGTTCTGAAACTATTAAATCACATCATTAACTGCATTAGTAGGCCAAGGTATATCTTAAGCAATCTAGGATTTCTTCCCTTACAGTAACTATTCAAAAGACAGTAGTGATAGTTTTCAGGTTGTGTGCAATTTTAATGTGAAGGTGTCATTAGGCACAATGCAGTTGGTGCAGTACCTAAGATTCAATTGTTTTTTTCTCCTCTAAGTTTACTCATATTCTAGACATATTTTCAAGCATTTCTATTTTGCTATGGATTTTCCAATTCTTTTCTAACAACATAATAATCTTTCCTTAACCATAATTGTCCCCTTCATTGCCTCCTAAGCTCAATTTATGACTTTAAACTTTGTATGTCATCCTATTATTGGTGCTGAGGTCTCAGAGTTGCTAAATCTCCACAAACAATATCTCTCTCTACCTCCCAGCTGTATGTTTTTAACCCAAATCAAGACTCAACCTTATAGGTTATTCAAAGATGCTCAAATATATAATTCATGTAAGATTGTAAGGAATTCGCTGACACCATCTCTGCCATCCTCATTTAAAATTACAAGTGCACTTTACATTATTCTCCAAACTCCTATAATATTTGCACATTACAGTATGAAATATTTTACTAATTTAAGGGAGCTACTGATTCAGAAAATAATTTACCTTAAAAAAAATCCAAGTCAGTCCTGTGTTTTCTGTAACAAATAAATACATCATGTTTTACCCTAATTTCTGTTGACCTCTACATAGAATCATAGAATTGTTAAGCTTGAAAAAGACCACTAGTATAATCTAGTCCAGCTGGCAGAGCATAACCACCATGCCCACTAAACCAACTCCCTCAATGCCTCATGTAAGTTAAGTATTGGAACAAGTTGTCTAGGGAAGTGGTGGAGTCACTGTCCCTGGAGGTGTTTAAGGAAAGGATAGATGTAGTGTTTAGGGACATGTTTTTGTGGACAATATTGGTGGTAAGTGGAGAGTTGGACTTGATGACTTAGAGGTTTTTTCCAACCTTAATGATTCTATAATTCTATGACCTACACATTTCTTGAAAACCTCCAGAGACAGTGACACCACCACACATCTGGGCAGCCTGTTCCAATGCATTACCACTCTTTTTTAGAAAAAAAATTCATAACATCTGACCTGAACCTCCTCTGGTGCAACATATGGCCATTATCTCTCATCATACCATTATTTCTCTGATTTAACTTGTTAGATGTAAAAGATATTAGCATTGAGAAATAAAAAAGACAAGTTCCTAAGTTCAGCACTTGACATCCGAAACTATTAACAAATTTATTAGTAGAGTATATTACAGAATTGAATGAGCAGAGTACGCAAGCAAGAGTTACCTAGGGTTGGCATAATTCATTTTGTGACAGGTTACATGCACCTAATGTAGCTAATCAT
Source organism: Lagopus muta (assembly GCF_023343835.1). Lineage (NCBI taxonomy): Eukaryota > Metazoa > Chordata > Aves > Galliformes > Phasianidae > Lagopus > Lagopus muta. The sequence goes on from NC_064433.1 coordinate 163,172,898, forward strand.
TTTTTTTATTTATGAGAAAATCAAATGATTCTACATTAATTGTTGAATTTCTTGACAGCCTCAGGCATTTTTGCAACTCAAGGCATCTTCAGATGCCACATTTACCAATATGTCATGTAAACTTGTGCCCATTTTAGAAAGGATTAAAACAAATCATTGATGTCAAGCCCCATTTCAAAACTGTGTCATATTTCATTTTGAAAAGCAGCCCAAGAGGTGCTTATTAATTTTATTTATTAATTAGGAAACAAAGTCTGAGAGAATGGATGTTGAGAGAGGTTAGTCATGCCTTCTACAACAAGATACATAAACTAGCAAGTACATAGAATGTTTTCAATTACCCTTTGTAACATTCTGCCCCTTCAGTAAAGCTGTAGTAAACTTATCAAGATTATTAACTTACCTTTAGAAATGTAACTTGCTCCTGCTTGAAATTGTGTTAACCAGTAAGTTCAGCACTGCTGTTGAGACTGAAACACATTTCTGTGTGGAAATTTGGAATTAAGTTATTGCTTTCAGAAAAAAAAAAAAAAAAAAAAAAAAAACCAGAAAGACACAAGTACACCCAGTCTTGCTTTTATAACTGAATTTTCTTCTCTACACTAGAAGTTCTGTTGCACAAAATTACCTAACCACTCAAAGAACAAGGAAGTAAGTATTTCTAGATTGAAGCTACATCTGAAGGAAACTTCTTTGAGGTGGGTAGTTCAATCCACTGACTGTACTGCCCTTACGGAAATCTGCCTCATAGTCCAACATCTGAGTTAACTACTTAAAACTTGTTGGGATTGATTCATTCAAGGCATATTCTCAGAATATTTTTTTTATTAACACATGCATGTATTTCTTTATTAGCCTGTAATCTTCTTGTATACCAAGAGTCAAGATTTCTACTGATCAATATTCAGCTAACAAAAGGAAAAAGCATTCTGATATGTTCTTTTCCCTGAGGCTACTTAGTTTGCCAGTGTACTTTTTTTCTAAAAAATGCAGAGTCAGAAGTGCAAAACTGTGCATTTGTTTAAAGAATCAGTATGTCTGATTTGTGCATTGTGGCTCTGCCACCATTTCAGTAACTTACTTGTACTATTTAATCTTTTCTTAAATAAATTGTCCTTTACATTTCTTAGACTATCTCTTTACTGTATCAATAAACTCTATGGGAGATGCAGTCCTAGTCTGAATTGCAAAAACAGCTGTGAATATCATCATATCATGTGCTGTAAGAAAACATAACATTGGTTGATGCTACTGGCTGGGCCCATAATTTTTTTTATACCTACAGTTATTACAATAACTCACAATCAGAATTTCTAATCTGTGGTAGTAGAAATGTTATTTATTTCTTTATTTACTTGTTTCACTTGTTACTTTAATAATCTGCCAGATTTACACTTCTCTCTTTTAGGAACTTCACAGAATTACAGAATCAACAAAGTTGGAAAAGATCTCCAAGAACATCCAGTCCAACTATCCAGCTACCACCAATATCTCCCCACTAAACCATGTTAGTTTGTACTCCTGTCTTGGAGTCCTGTTTGGACTCCTGTCCATATCCCTCTGTAGGACTGTTCTACCCCAGGCAGATCAAAACTTCATTCAAACTTGGTGCCATCTTCAATCATACTGAGGTTGCACTCAATCCCCTCATCCACAGATCACAGAATCACAGAATCACAGAATCACCCGGGTTGGAAGGGACCCCAAGGATCATGTAGTTCCAACCCCCCTGCCTAGCAGGGCCACCAAACATACACATTCAGATCAGGTTGCCCAGGACCCCGTCCAACCTGGCCTTAAACACGTCCAAGGATGGGGCATCCACAACCTCCCTGGGCAGCCCATTCCAGGGCCTAACCACTCTCCTAGTAAAGAACTTCCCCCTAACATCTAACCTAAATCTTCCCTCCTTCAACTTAAAACCATTTCCCCTAGTCCTGCTGTTGTCAGCCCTTTTGAAGAGTTTACTCCCCTCCTGGGTGTAGGTTCCCTTCAGGTACTGATAGGCTGCAATGAGGTCACCCCGCAGCCTTCTCTTCTCCAGGCTGAACAAGCCCAACTCCCTCAGCCTGTCCTCATAGGGGAGGTGCTCCAGCCCCCTGATCATCTTAGTCACCCTCCTCTGGACCCTTTCCAAAATCTCTATGTCTTTCTTGTACTGAGGGCTCCACACCTGGACACAGTACTCCAGGTGGGGCCTCACAAGAGCCGAGTAGAGAGGGACAATCACCTCCCTGTCCCTGCTGGCCACCCCTCTCCTGATGGAGCCCAGGATCCCATTTGCCTTTCGAGCTGCCAGAGCGCACTGCTGGCTCATATTCAGTCTCTCATCCAGTTCATCAATAAAGGCATTGAACAGGATAGGCCCCAGTACTGACCACTAGGGAACAACATTTGTGACCAGTTGCCAGCTGGTTTTAGCTCATTCACCACCACCTAAGATTTCCCATCTTAGAACTTTCAGTACAACAGTCCACTTCATAACTGGGGAAAGTGTAGCACGTGGAAAATACGGTATAACCCCATTCCATATTGTTTTGTAAAGAACATAAAGCTTTGACTCTCAAAATTTGCTTATATCTTTCTTAGTCTTATCTTAATCCTAGAATTTTAAATAATACATTTATTAGCGATCCTTGTGTTTATAATTCCAAAATTACTAATAATTCTCAAATGTATGGTGACTAACGTATTGTGAAACTTAAAGAAAATGATGAGGAAACTCAAAAGTAACATTTCCATGTGCACATTGCTGAGATTCTTTCTTTCTGTGAGTTTGCAAATAATTTTGACATCAAACACAGTTGGAGAACCACTAATGAATCATTTTTCTTTTCAGTTTTAAGAACCAAACAAATGTATAAGCCCTCAGTGCATCCATATTAAAACTTTTTATTTAATTTTTTCCTGCCCTTGCTGTGCCTGAGTAGCCCAAATAGCATCTATTTACATAAATCTTTTCAAACTCAACTTTAAAAATCCCTACAAATCTTACTTTATCAACCATTTGATGGGTTTATCAACCTTCTAATCTTTGCAACACAGATCATGTTCTGTGGCATAACCCGCTACAGAATTTTAGAAATAATATCTACATAATTAATACTTATTGTTGTCTCGTATTTCATGGTAATAATATTTGTTTTCAGCTTTGTTAATGATACACTTTTCATCTAAGACCATCAGCACTTAGATTTTGGAAACATGCTTTAAAAGCACGAAATCAGAAAGCAGAAAAAATGAGAGGTAGAGAGTGATATCAACTAAGTGCTATGCCAAAGAATCCCACTCACTGTTCACTGCTCCTAAATTTAAAATTAGAAGTGTTTCACTGCACCTGAATTACTTTGACTCAGATAAGTAATTCCAATAGATCGGCTTTAGTGATTATCTTCTGACTTTAAATTTAGACTCACTGAAATGTCTGGTTCCTTTAGAACATAATTTTCCAGACTGAAGAAGTCCTATGGACCTGCACCTAGCATTAACGAGAAAGACAGATTAGCTGTGCTATACAGTATATTCAGTTACTCAAACCTTGAGTCATTTTTCAAGATTTTGAGATGTTTATATACAAAGTTTCATTTCAGGGAATGTGTCATATCACAGTTATTAATGGGAAGAGTGACTGAAAGTTCAAAAAGCTTTATACCAGCAAAGAGATAATGGAGGCAGGCAAATACAAAATTGCAAGTGAATATAGGCTAGCAAACAAGCTCATGATCAAGGCACAGTGTGAGCTACAAAGCAGAAAAACTCATATAATGAAATGAATTTTAAAAGATATTTTCAGATCCAACTTTCTGGGATAAAAATTAGGAATATGATTTGAAATGCTGTAAAGGTATCACATTTTATGCTTTGTGGGCACATCATAAACTTTGGGGTTATAGATAAAAGATGCTTACTTCTGCTAAAAGTCGAGTTCCTTTTATCTTTCTGAAAAGAATGTGATTAGTTCTAAGATTTTCAAAAGCAACTAAGGGACCTAAGGGCCTAAGGGTGGATTTATTACACCTAAATTTGACTTAAATCTCGATCTAGGCAGACTTCAGAATTGGTAATCTTCTTAACTAAATTATCCACCTGAAAACTACAATCTAGTCTATTTGAGTCATTTAACTTCTTTCCACAGCCAATGAAAACAGACAAGTTACTGTAGGACTGTTACCTGAGATGCTTCCTATTTTATAGCAATTTGAATTATATTCCTCTATGAATCATCCATGTCTTTTAAAATGATTACATTCTATACATTTTCTTCACAAGTACAAATATTTACATAAGAAATGATGTAGAAGAAAAGGAAGCCAAAGATTTATAAGGATTCATCACTGTATATCCCCTTGTCATTTCTGACATCATCAAAAAAGGATTAGTTATTTGCTTTACATAAATTTTTATTCTTGTTTGCAAAGTATGCTCTTGAACCCTGGACTGCCTTATCTCTAGGAAAAGAAAAAAAAAAAAGATAATAAAAGGAAAACTTCATACTTACAGACTTCTTTTACTGTTGGAAACACGTTTCTCCACAGAGATAACAAAATAAATGTTAGTTTATTAGATAGGGTGTCTAGTTATATTTCACTTATATATCACTTCCACTCCATTTGTCTGTCAGTTTTGCATAAATTGAAGACTTAGTTAATGTAAAACCAGAATGCATTTCCACAATTTTCCTCAGGGGTCACGGAACATCAAAAAGCATTAGCACGCTTAGTTGACAACTTAAGATACCCTAGGATGCTACAATACCCTTGGGTGAAAAAGCAAAAGAATTCTTTATGTAAACAAATGTATAGAGATATGAAAAAGAAAGAAAGGAAGAAAGGAAGAAAAGAAGAAAGAGAGAGAGAGAATCACAGAATCACAGAATGGCCAGGGTTGGAAGGGACCTCAAGGATCATGAATTCCAACCCCCCTGCCAAATGCAGGGCCACCAACAGAGACAATGAAAGAAAGAACAAAAGAACGAAAGAATGGAATGAAGGAAGAAAGGGAGGGTGGGAGGGGGGAAGGAAAGAGGGAAGGAAGGAGGGAAGAAATGAGGTTGGGAAGAAGGGAAGGGGAGGGGAGTTATAAGCTCATTAAATCAGCTGGGAGGGTGATTTATTCACATCAGAGTCTTTCTTGGGGTGAAGTGAATCACCCCCAGTCACATGTGACTAGTTTGAACTTTGTCAATTAACTCTTGAACACATGGGTTGACATTCCTAATGTAGACACATTTCAGCAATGAAATTTAGAGTTGATGAACTTTGTAGTTGATGAAATCAGTAAGAGATATTCCACTGATTTACCTAGGTCCCTGCATGAGATAAATGTTCAGTTAGTGCTAATATAATTGTATCTTTAAAAAAATAATAATCAAAAATGCCAGTTCAAAATTCAGTAATAACAATCTGATATGAAAGATGAAACAATGTGATCTTCCTACTTGCTTATAGCAAATCAAAACCAAAATGTATGCTAATGAATAGCAGAATGCAAAAATCAAGAAAAGTTAAAGAAGAATTTTAACACTAACTTATCTTCTCAGATTCAACATTTCAGGTGAATCTGACAGGCTTCTGCAATCTTTTAGCAATCCAGCTCTTGATCCTGGACAAAATTCAGAAGTGCAAAGGCATATTTAAATAAACCAGTAGCCCTTTAAGAGGGTGAAATTGAAGAAATTGAACCTAACTAGTTTAAGTTTGCTTTGAGGATTAAGTATTTTACATGTTTTCTTGAAAGCTATTGCATTTTATTAAAATGATTGCATATTTTATTGAAATTGTAGGAGTTGATAAGCTCCAGAGGTATTTTCTAGCCACAGCTATTATATAATTCTGTGATTCCTTGAAGACAATTTGATCAACATTAGACTATTTATGATCCTAGGATTTTTCAGGTTATTTTGATAAACTACTGTACTCAATTGCAAATTACTTCCCTATTGTTTATGTACATACAGAATGAGAATGACTAAGACAGGTGTTATTAAATCATGATTGCTCATCATCCAGAAGATAATGATAGATGATAAAATATTAAAGCATGATTTTAAACTTGTAGCCAAAATCCAGCTTAATTGTTTTTTATAACTCATTACTTCAGTCATCAATTAGAGTGTTACCTTTAGAAGTGAGCATTCTGCAATTGTTTTCTATGACCACTTGTATTACTAGATGGCATTACATCAAAAAAAGGGTGGACAACGAGTGAGTGACTCACCCTGCTCTGCCATTTTGAGATCCCATCTGGAACACTACACCCAGGCCTGAAGAAAGCCAGCACAAGAAGACATAGGGTTATTGGAATGGGTGCAGAGGAAGGCCACAAAGATGATCAGAGGGTTGGAGCATTTCTCTTATGAAGAGAGGATGAGGGAACTGGGCTTGTTCAGCCTGGAGAAGAGAAGGATCTGGGGAGACCTCACTGTGGCCTTCCAGTACTTGAACGGAACTTATAAGCAGGAGGGAGAACAATTTTTCAAATGGCCAGACAGCAATAGGAGAAATGGTTTTAAACTAAAACAGAGGAAATTTAGATTAGATCTTAGGAGCAAATTTTTTACTCAGAGGGTAGTGAGGCACTAGAACAGATTGTCCAGATAAGCTTAGATGCTCCATCCTTGAAGGTATTCAAGATCAGGTTGAATGGTGCTCTGGGCAACCTGAGTGGCAACCCTCCTCCTCCTCATGTCAGGGAGCTTGAAACTGGATGGTCTTTAAGGACTTTTCCAACTCCAGCCATTCTATGATATAATTCTATGATTTTATGTCAGTAGCCATGCTTCAGGAAGATTGTAAAAAAAAACATTTACCAGGAAAGTAACAGATTATACGTAATAACTTTGTCACTGATAAAAAAATTTCTCCAACACATAGCTTACAAACATTATAGAAGATATACATATCACTAGAAGTTATATTTCCTAAAGGACAGTTTCTCAGTAACCCATGGGAAACTCAAACAAAAGTCACAGTTTTTTTCAAGGATCGTCAAAGATATCGAGAATTTCACAAACACTGAGTCCAAATTTCAAATATACAAACACAACACTTTTTATGAATATGAATTCCCCAGTTGTATTTCCTATCCCATTCCTGATTTAGTTCCCCCTTTGTGCCATTCTTCCTTTACCATGTGAACTGGCATAACATTATATGATATGTTAATGGATAAGAGTACCCCTTCTTTCCAAGAAGCTCTATAAAACTACAGGACCCTGTTGAGCTCTGTCCAATCCTTTGCATAAAATTTAGCTGCAAATAGGAAACAGAGTTGGAAAGTGAAGATTACGTTTAAGATTTATAGCAGTTACAAGCTCCTCTGTTGCAACAGTTACTAAAGTTATGAAAATGCTGTAAATATTATTACCTGTCAGTGATGTAATCAAGCTATTAGCTAGTAAATTCGTAATAGTAATAACAGTTTTGTCAGAAATCATACTTAATTATACACTGAAAACCGAGTTCAGTTCTCTTAAATTAAAATGTATGTCACTCTAATTAGAAATATATAATGCCCTTGGTAGGTATTCTCAAGCTGAATCTGTTCAGCACCTTTCCCTGCAAGCTTTTTTTTTTTTTTCTACAAAGTGGTATGATTTTATCATGTTCTGGCATTTGGTAATGACTATTTTTGCTTTTCATAATTTAAACCACTCTAAGACAGACTGACACTTCTAGTTAAAAGAAAACTGACATTTCTTCATTAATCAAATGATGATGGATGGAAATCTACTGAATCATCATTATTTCATCAAGAGCAAAGACATGTCCTAATGTACATGAAATTACTGCAGTGGTCAGTGACTGATTTTAACGTCATTGCAGTCTTATAATTAACACACCAAATTAAGAACTAAGACATATCTTGAAGCTCTTAATTAACTCAGTGGCAGAAGCAGTAATGATTTGAGGCTGTATCTGTGCATTACTTATGTATTATTTTTAATGGTGGCAATTCTATCTTTGTGGCTATATCAGGAAACACATTTTATTTTGAAAGAATTCCTTATGTATTTTCCTATTTTCTTTTTTTTTTTTTTTCACAACACATTCAGCTTTGTGCAGATTTGATGAATATCCATCCTTATAGAAATACCATCAGATAAAAGTTAAGCTTATCCTAAGGAGCAAACAGATTTTAAAAGTATATTCTATGAAAGATCAGATAGTTAAGATCTTGATTATATGATGGGACAGGAGTCTCCTTCTTCTTTCCCTTATGCATTCTCCATTCTCCTGTGCACACTTAGTGGAATGGCATCGTGCCATTACTTTCCTCCTGGATGCATAATATTTCAATAAAAAGAGGCAAGAACTCCCACTTTCAAAATTTGCTATACAGGAGATATGGATCTCATGAACCTCTGTTCAGATTAGATCTAAAATAATGTCCTCTCAATTATGGTAGAAAAACTCTAGTCACCAGTGTATTTTGCAAAATGTGGGACTTCCATTACTATCTTCTTTCCTTTTTTAAAAGTTGATTATGTTCCATCAGACACTGTGGTGGATTGGAACCCAAATGAGTATATACTCCCAGTGTTACTCTTTGTTCTTTGTGTGACTTGAATTTGATAGGCCAAGTTGGCATCTGAAGGTCTTCAGAAATATAAACAGGCAACTTAAGCATTTGCTTTGGGAAGATCCCACAGGAAGAGATGGCTAATAAATATACAGACACTACATTAATTTAGTGCCTCAGGCACTGCATTGCAAAAAGCTTCCCTCAGATGAAATTTCACAATACAGTTGCAGAAAGGGAACATGCTGTTACTGAGCTAACTATCTAGATGTTTTGCAAAGCTTTCTGTGTATGCAGAGACAGAGAGAAACCCAGCTAATATCCAAACCTTTCTGCTCTTCTTTTTCCTGCCTATGAGCTTAACAAATAAAGAAAATCAAATGTTGCTGTGTAAATTAGGTAGCTTATGCTTGACAAATCCGTAGTAGGAAAATGAAAAGATAGTGACATTCAATTCCACCAATGTAAACTAATGATAAAGTAAAGGAGTCATTTATAGTGTTTGAAACAGGCTTATAAATGATGTTGAAAATGCAATGAAGCTCAAGTCTGGAGCTCAGCTCATTGTACAGAATTATCTAGCGAGTCTGTGGTTCAGGAATCAGCTTCCAAATTAACCCTAGAAATGAGATTATACAAATACAAAGAAAGGACTTCCTTATTTGGATTCATTGGTTTTGGGTGCTGAAAAAAATAGTAATGATTAGTTAAAAAAAGGATAAGGTCAGCAACAGAAACAGCACAGAAGTATGGTCAGGAGAGGAAGTGGAAGTAGATAAAGGATGATGGAATCAAAGTAAATTATAATCTGAAGATTAAAGACAAGAAGTGATAATAATGAGATGTGAAGGGTTAGAACAACAGAATAAAGGCCATCTGAAGGTCTGAGGTGCTCTCTGATGGTTTTCTACTTCAAAGGCAACATCCAACAGAAAATACTTTTTATTCTACATTTGTAACCGTGTATTCATGATGTGTAATTGAACTAGCCTAAGTGCAGCTGCTCCTCAAACATGTATAATATGATAATAAAATCTTAGTAAGAAAAGAAAGAATTTGTAGTTTAACAGCATCCAAGTATTATGGTTTGTTAAATACGTCTGTAGTAACTATCAGGTCATGTTTTCCAAATAAACAAAAGAAATACATATGCAGGTTCCATAAGCATTGGTAAACACTTATGCCAGCTTCCTTGAGTTATAGTGTCATTACTTGATTGTTCAGAATGGACAGTGTGCTTAACTTAGTAAAGTAACTTAGCTTAAAAAGTATCACTGCACACATTTGCAGTATGTAAATTAGAATACAACAGTCAAGAAGGAAAAAAGTGATCACTTTCTTCCATGCTATTCAAGACAAACATACTGATGAGCAAAATATATTATTTTAGTAATATCTTCCTTTATCTTCATTTAATATATACTAGCAACCTCAGCATTCACACATTGTTTGCATTTTTAATCTCCACTACTCCATTATACAGACACTGATCAATAATAATTTTTCTCAAGGATAAAAGGAGTGCAGTTTACCATATGTTTGCACTGTGAGTTTGCACAGCTACCTTCCTTCTAGTCATAGTCTATAAATAACTAGCATTTGACACGTGATGACCATGCAGGGAACACAATTCATACCATGTGTGGTATATATGAAGAATTAATTGTTAGAAAGGAGGCATAAGAAGTTTGTGTTTCCGAAGGAAATATATTCAACATTCTGAGTTGTTGAATGATGGCCAGACACAAGAAAATCCAGCAGGTGAGGTTTGCCAGGAGTGGTTGCATCTATGGTGAGCAAAGCAGTCTGCTGGAAGACTCAGTGTTGTTTTCAGTTGAAGGGATCCTGTGAAGATGATGGTTAGTATTGCTGTCAGGAGAAGATAGAGATAAGTTGTGTACAAAAGCAGAAGAGCCTTTGGGGTAAGACTGTAAAAGCAATAGGCTTCAAAGTAGTTATTAAGAGAACCAAAACAAGTAGGAAAGGGTATCAAGACAAGATGGTGAGGTGCTAGAACAGGCTGCCCAGAGAGGTTGTGGATGCTCCATCCCTGGAGATGTTCAAGGTCAGCTTGGATGGGGCCCTGGGCAGTCTGGTCTAGTGCCAGATCTGGAGGTTGGTGGCCCTGCCTGTGGCAGGGAAGTTGGAGCCTGATGATCGTTGTGTTCCCTTCCAACCCAAGTCATTCCATGATTCTGTGAAGGTATGTGGACTGCTTCAAAAGTAATGACTCCCATTTTATTATTAAAAAAAAAAAAAAAATCAACCAAAAAAAAAAAAAAAATTTCTAGAGTCAGTAAGACTGGCATTCAACATTTCTGTAGTAAAAAAATAAAAAAGCTTCTACTGAAAATAGTTGAAGATAAATCACAGGGTATTGCTTGCACTGAAGCCTCTAAATGTGGACATTACAATGGAAAATACTTTCTAGGACAAATTAACATATCTGTTATCATGTATTCAGACACCTATAATTGAAACTTTACAACCACACATTTTATTCTGAGCTCAGTTCAAGTGTAGAAGACTTCATCTTTTTTTGCAGTCAGGCAAATACAGACTCATCATTGCTCAGTACATTATATTCACATCCAATCTCCCAAATACAACAGTCTCCATCAGCTCCCTCTCTTCAACATACACACACACGCGCACACACACACACAGAAACTTCTCAGGACTCTCTGTATATATCTGGGAGATCGTTTTATCTTCTGGTGTCCAGATTTGGCAATTTTTCATCCCCGACTCTCTTCAGTAGAATTGTAGATCTCAGAGGAATATACATGCAGAACTCAGGAATTTTACAAGTATTTTCAGGTCTATGTCTGCTGGGACACAGGAGACTGACTTGGGAGTTGAATTTTACTTTTTTTGTTAGATATATAAGATTTCCTAAAATATTGTATTCCTTAATTTCAAAGCTTTTCAGTCACAGAATAGAGAATACCGATACTTACATTTTCAATTTTTGAAGAAAGATATGCGGACATTGTATTTCTCTCAAAACCATGAATTCAACATACATAAAGGAAATAAAAAAATAAACCTACAAATAAATAAAAAAATAAACCCTACATTATTTTGATTTTTTAAATATTATTTTTTATAAACACATTTCATATATGAAGAGTGCTCTGAAAGTAATGCCTCCTATTTTATTATGTTGGCCCATAATGTCTGAAGTGTATGTTGGTGGTATCGCAGTAGAGTTTGAACCTTCCCAACATTTTTCCATTACCTGTTCTTGCCGTGCAACAGAAGGCAGCAGAGGAGTAGTCTGACAAAATGACATCTGACATGGAAGTGTGGATGAAGCAAAAATATGTCACTGAATTCCTCCATGAGGAAAAAATTGCACCCATACTTGCTGAACACTTATGGAGAACTAACAGTGGATCTGAGCACTGTGAGGTGATGGGTGGTGCATTTCAACAGTGACAACAGCAATATGAAAGACAAACCATGTTTCAGATAACCATACATAGCCGTCACACCACAAAATGAAGAGCATCTCTACCAGCTCATTAATGTGAATCAGCATATTATGACCAGGAAACTGTGTATGGAGCTGAAAGTCTATTTCAGTGCATTGGAAACAATGATAGCAATGTTGCAACATCATGAAATATGCTCCCTGTGGGTTCCACAAATGCTCACACAGGAAGAAAAAGAACACTGTATACAAGTTTGTCAGTTCCACTACCACCCAGAGTTAAAGAAGCAGTTAAAATGGAGGGGCAATGTGTCAGTCCCCTGTTGAATTAAAAGTTCAAGATGCAGACTTCAGCAGGTAAAGTGCTCTGCACTGTCTTTTGGGATAGGAAATGGGTGATTCTTCTGAATTTCCTGAAACGCTGACAAAGCATTATCTCTGTCTACATCACAATGCTGACTAAACTGAAGGGTCAAACTTCCAGAGTGAGAGAACAAGACAGAGCCAAGGAAGAAGACAACCCTTGCAACATGATAAAGGCTAGTCGCATACCAATTTGAGAACTGTGGAGTACACTGCTAATCTTGGATGGACTGTCCTACCACACCTACTGTGTAGTCTAGATTTGGTGCCTTCTAACTTTGGTTTATTTGAGCAGATGAGAGATGATCTGTGGGGGCAATATATTTCTACCAGTGAAGTCATCATAGCAGTAGTGGGTCTCTTTTGCTGGTACAAATATTTATGAGTACAGCATGCAAATGCTGTTTCATCACTGGTGAAAATACACGGCTAATGGTGGTGACTATATTAAAAAATAGTGTTCTGTAGCTGAGAATTTGCTTATCAAACTGCATTGTAGTGTTCTTTGTATCTGTTGTAGTTTCCATGGAAATAAATAACAGCATTACTTTCAGAGCCTCTGCTCAAGTTTCCTTCAAGAGCATCTCTCCATGTCCCCCCAAGAACCTCTCCTTCCCTTTGTCTCCCTCAGAGCCTCTCCTACACCTTTCCAAATGTCTTATCCTGTCTTCTCCCAAGAGTATCTCACCCGTGTCTCTTGCCCCTAGCAGATGCTGTTCTTGTTTAAACACCTGTGAGCTAGAGCCCACGGGCTCCTCTGCCTGGCAGTAAAACTAACCTCTACACAGGTCACCCTGTGGAGGTGGAAACTGGCAGCATGAAAGAGGAAACTGGTGCAACATGGCTATTTGCAAGAATGATTCACAGAGAAGGACCACTGTGGGCTATGTGGAAGAACAGTGCAGCAAGCAATCCCAGCACACAGGGCTAAATGAGGCTATGTTGGTTTTGTACAGGGTGGCAGGAGCATCTGTACAGTGCAGAAGGATTCTCTTGCTGTCTGACATGCAGTGTATACTGATAGTCTGCTCTAACCGATGTATTGTTTGGAAGCATAAACACCTTATACCTCCTCTATGCTGACTGACTCTTCATGTACACAAACCATGTTTTGAACTACACTCACTGTGTAGAAATCATTAGTTCTGTGTATTACTAACACAGCTTAGTGTATTTTCTGAAACAAATCCATATAATCAATTTAGTCTGTTTTCTGCATGTAATACCCATTAGCAGGCTGACAATATTTAAATGGAGTTTGATTTCTGTTGTTATGATTATTATTTAAAAAAAAAATAAATAGATTTGTTTCCTGCATGGATCGGTATTCAGAGTTTTAAATTCATTCCCCAGCATAGGTCAGATAAAATTGCACATCATTGTTCGTGTTTGGATAAGCGTGGAAGCAATTCTGTAAAAAATCCCTCTGTGTGCCAATCAGTTTGTGAAAACACTTCTGACTGAAATTTGCTTGTGTGTATGATTCTGCCAGCTAAATTTGATTGCCTGAAGATACTCAAGTTAGTTAAGAGACACAAGCAGAGGTAAAAAAAAATCATCTACAAATGTGAATATTCATGCAATTTGAGTATTCTCCGCCCTGTAATTACAATTAAAAAAAAAAAAAAAAAAAAGTGTACTGCATTTAAAGAGGCTTTTTTTCTCTCTCTCTTTTCTTTTTTCTTTATTTTTTTTTTCAAGAGGAGAGAAAACTGGATAGGCATCACTTATTTTTCTCTGTATGTATATTCACCAATCAGAACTGCTTTATCCAGCATGAGTCTGACTTTAGTGAGAGATGTTTGTTTTTCAGTAACTTCTGCAAATCAATTTACTTAATTAAATTCCTAACATAGTCTATTTGGGTAGGATTCAATCTGAGATTAAGACATCTACATTTAGGGGGTTGTTTCTACTGCCTAAACACAGATATGTATGCAGTTTCGAAGATCAGTCATATCCTGCCTAACCTCTAAAGGGTACTTCAGAAGGGCATCAGTCTCCCATAGGTTCTGAGTCATATCTGTCTGCCCTGTGCAGATGTCTTGAGTCCTCCAGAGCTTCTGAAACTGAGCTAAAACCTACGTTTAGGCAATTGAAATGAGCCCTTATGACAGAAAGCTGAATTCCTCCAAATATTTTGAGTATCTCCACAAATGAGACTCTGTTGTCTAAATATAGATACCCAGTGCCATTTGAAACACTTTAGGACATTTGAAACATCTGCAAGAAGCTGGCAAAACTTACACAGGACCCACAGAACAAACTAAATGGGACACATCATAATGCAGCTGAACCCTGTTCCATTAGCTTTAATGAAATTTTAGAAGTATACTGTCATGTAGAAACTTGTGAAGATGCACTTAAATTTGGTTAACTGAAATTCAGACTGAATCCTTCCCCTTTTTCATTCCCATATTTGTTTTAAACATCTCAAAGTCACAATTCTGCAATCTGTTCTATAAATAATATAAATCATAGAATCATAGAATATCCTGTGTTGGAAGGAACCCACATGGATCATTGAGTCCAACTCCTGACTCAACTCAAGGCCACTCTAAATTCAAGCCATATTTCTGAGAGAATTGTCCAAACGTTTCTTGAACTCTGGCAGCTTGGGTCCCTGACCCAACTGCCCTGGGGGCCCTGTTCCAGCATCTGACCACACCTGTCAGAGTACAACCTGAAGTCTACCCTGGATTTTGTTTACACCATCTCACATCCACAGAAAAGTTCCCTCAAACATTATATATGTTCATATTGAGACTAATTTTTCTGTATTGAGTAAAGAGTTTATACTTTTGTACAGAATACCAAGACATTAGTATTGAATCTGTGTTCATGGTGAGATAATCTATTCGCATCATTCCACAAGTGTTTGGAAATTGTATGTTTTGACCTATTTTCCTGCATTACCTTGCCTTTAGCAGAAGTTACCTGGCCGACTACAAACACCTGCTTGGTGTTTGTACCTTCGCTTCCAAGGGGTTTATTCTAGCCCTGAGGTACCAAACAACGTTGAAAGGCAGCTAATGCTTAGCTATTATTAGTTAGCTGGAGGGAACACTCAAGATTTCTGCCAGAGGGATGGCCGGGTTTTGTTTTGTTTTGTTTTAATTGAAATATCCTATATCTGCATTTGTATGAGAACAATTTAAAGAGCAGAAAAGAATTTAATTAAACTGCCATACAACACAGGGCAGTGATGTACAATGTTGTTCTCAGACAAGGTTTGAATTTCAGCTTGCTATTGAACTAAACTTATTGAGCATACATGCACATACATTTGCTTATACCACAGTTTCTGTCTAGAATAAGCTAAATAAGTTTCTAGGATGACAGAACAAGGTAAGCATTTGCTCATATTTGCCTTCTCCAAGAAGTATGGGTACTTATTAAAGTCTCTTGGCACTATTTGTTCCAGCCTTAATCTGAGCACAGGCATAACAGAAGATAGCAAACTATAAAATCAGGAATGACAAAAGCGATTCTAGGAACCACAGCCAGAAAGAGATTAAATTAATGCTGTCTACATGTTTGAGAAGGAAGCCAGCAGTCTTACTTCTGAGTAACAGCATCACATGCCTTTTCTTTCACAGTTCTGTTACATTAGTTGAAATGCATTGTATTTTTATTAACATTACAATTATAGACTCATCATTCCAGACTATGTTCCAGTGGCTGCAGGAATTGGAAAGTTCCTTATGTATATATCATTCACAGTTGGTATTAGTATGGACTTAAAGAAGGAAGCAGAAATAAGTTTGTAGACCTATATATCTTTGTCTAAAACTGCTTTGCTTTTTGATCAAAGTCTCTAGTGCTGGTTTTTCTAATTTTTTTGTGCAGAAGGATCATAAGATGCTCAAATGAGATTTCTGGGCAAGGCACACTTCCAGAATTCATTGATAGCTTTGCAGCCCACTCCATCCCTTGTTAGTCTGTTCAGTGAGTAGGCAATGAAAAATCTCCTCTGCAGAGACAGATGGATTCCACCAGTAGCCTGGAAAATGTGCTCTCTTCCCCCTGGGACTTGCAGAAGATTAATCCCCTCCAAGGCTAGCCTAGCCTTAAATAACATTGGAAGAGTAAGAATAGTAAATTCCCTGGTCTGATTTGCCCTAGCCCATGAAATTAAACCCCCTCGGAAAATAACTGTCTAAATGAATAAAATTTGAAATATTAATTTCATTGTCTGCTTATATATCCAGAAGGAGTATATGAAGAGCATATAGTCCTAATTTTTCAAAGATATCTTGTCATCATGAAAATGCTATGTTTTCAGAGGAGAAAGAAGAATAAATTTTAATTTTGTCCTCCTAAAAAATAAATTTATATCTTTAAAATGGTGGAAATTTCCTATTGGATCAGACCAATAGTACAACTAATCCAGTACTTTGCTTCAGGAGCAATGAGAAAGGCTATTCAAAGAGGTTGTATAAGCCTGCTCATTTTCTGCAGTTCAACCCTGTTGTATTTCTTCTCTATCTACCAATATTGCACTGGAACTACCTCTACCGTCTTATTATTCTAGGGTTGTATTTTATGTTTTATATGGTGGGTTTGTTTTTTCTCACTAATAACATCTCTTTCTCAATTGTCTTTGAGAAAATAATGAGTCAAAGGCCTTGAGATGTTTCTTCCTGAGATACTTCCAAGGCACCTACACACTCACCTTCGGAAATGCAGGCAGATCTAATGATTACTTTTGTACTTTCCTATACTGGCAAGACCAAATTCCTTAGCTATCCAGGCTGCCTTGACCTCTGGTGAAAATGTATAACAGGAGTCCAAATTGAGTATGTGGGCTGGTTGTGAAGGCCAATTCTTTGTCCAAGAGCTGTTAGATTGTAGCTATTTCTTCCTTTGACTTCTGTCAAGAATAAATTGTGTATCTTGCCTCCTGACTCATTGTCTTGAAGAAGGGGTTTCACTCTCATTTTTCTTCTTCTCCCGCTCCTGATAGATAAACAAAGAATCTATAACCCAAGATTAAAGACCAGATGCTACAACTGAAAAGAAAGTTTCCTTCAGGTTCAAACAGAGGGGTAGGATATACAATTGTCTCACACAATAGGTGAGCAAAAACACCAAATAGTATGAATTCACAGGATAACTAGGCATGCTTTCTTGCTCTCCTTCTCCCAGATCCCCAGCAAAGCCGTACCTGAGCATAACTTTGCTTTGTATCTGTTACTCTGCAAAGTGAGGACAAACAAAGAATACCTAGTTTCCATTTGGCCTTTCTTCAGCCAAAGGGATGAGAAAAGAATTTCTAGGTTTCTTGACTGAAGTCAAAAAACATCAACTCAGCCTGCATCTTCTCATTGCATTCTAGTTCTATGAGCACAGATGATCTTTTTCTTCAGCAGCATACAGAATGTCTCACCAGTACAGATAAAATTTTCCCAGCTGGCACACACATTTCTGTAGATGATGCCAGCGTACCTCAATTAGCCAAACAAGCACATCATCATCCTGCATGAAATTAAGTAAGCCCAGATAAAAACATTCTAAAACTTTTTAAAATACACAGCATAGGAATACTGAGAGGAACAGAGTTCCTCTGTTCTTACTGGTACAGATTTAACCATGCTCTGACATAATATATATGTATTCTAAAAGCACATGCAAAGGTGTTTTTTGAAAACATAAGTGTGCAATGGAGGTAGACAGGATGAGTCAATAAAAAGATCAAGTCTCAGTGCATGATACTGGATAAAAAGCAATATACAGATTGAAGAAATACAAAGAAATCTTGAAATACGATTCAAGAGGTAGGTGGGGTAAGGTGAGAAATAATTTAACTCAGCAAAGCAGGGAAGCACCAAAAAATGTGTTCACGGGTCATGGCATTGTGAAGCAATAGATGAGAAAAATGAAAATAATTATAATTGTATGTAAGTGAGGCAACACTGCATTTGTCAAGGGTAGAGAGAATGTTATTCATGCTGAAACAAGTGACAATCTAAGTGAGTTTTAGATTTATTGAAAGTATGAGAAAGCCTTGCAAGTTTTGGACCTAGTCAGGATCTTAGAAATGAAATTAGAAGTGAACAATCTGTCACTCCTTAGAATTTCAGAGAGACTGTCATGGCATAGGGGCTGCCTGGAGACCATAGAAAAACATTCTGTTGTGCTTACAGACAGCTGAACAGCCAGAGTACTCTCATTGACTAAGGTCGTAGAAGAGTGACAAAGAAGCAGGAGAAGACATCAAGAAAAGCAAGCATGGCAGCTCCTACCAAGTTTACCAGACAATCACACTATTTATGTTTTTAATTATAA
Organism: Lagopus muta; assembly: GCF_023343835.1. Lineage (NCBI taxonomy): Eukaryota > Metazoa > Chordata > Aves > Galliformes > Phasianidae > Lagopus > Lagopus muta. The sequence continues at coordinate 163,191,505 of NC_064433.1, forward strand.
TCTGAAAAGCCTGATATTAGAGATTAGGTAAGAGTCTCCTCTTTGTATTGGCTAATTATCTGTACTTGAATGTGATCAGTGCAAATCTGCACAACAGACATATCTGTACTTTGCATATAGCTTTCCCCTTAAAAATATTGATTTAAGATCACATTAATTCAAAGCTGTTTAAAATATATTATTTTATTATTTTATTTATAATACTTTGGTCATCTTGATCTTAGATGTTGCTCATTATTCTAATTTTAAAAATTGCATAATCAAATTGTGCATCAGATAGTATTTTTAGCTCTAAATATTAAATAAAATGCACTTTTTATTCCAATTCCTCATCTGAAATGAATCCAAAATTTTCCTTACTCCTCTTTTAGGAATGCTTCTTGGTATTTCTCAGTGCCTTTCAGTGATATAGCTGATTCCTAATAAATAGTTGGTCTATCTGATTAAGTGTCCAGTAAAGCAGAAATTTTCTTTTTCAGATTCTCTTTTGATTAGTACTTATCTGTCATAAGTCAGGTTTAAAATGACAACAGGACTGAATGCTATTATGAGATAAATTTCTCACAACATTCGGTGTTCCACATCAAGATATACTGCAATGTAAATTCTACTTGTGTTTGTCTTTGTTTTGACTCACTTTTAATCTTATTTACATCTTTTCATTCTGGTATGAACATTTTATCAGTTCTTCCTGTGTTTATATCTTAGATTGTTTTAATTGCGCAGAAAAGGTATATCTGAAATATCTGTCAAGCCACTGACATAACCTTCTATCTGTAGTTGTCAAAAAGTTTCTCATGGTTTTGGCTAAGATAAGGTTAATTTTCTTCCTAGATGCTCATATGAAGCTGTTTTCAATTTTCAATAAAAATGATGATACCGTATCATGGTTTTTATTCATTGCACAGTGCTTACACAGAATCGTGGATTCCTCTGCTTCTCAAGCTGCCTTTCCAGCAAGGAGCTGGGGGTACTCAAGAAACTAAGAAGTGACACAGCCAGGACAGAAGACTCAGACTGATGAAAGAGATATTCCTTTCCATATGACATCATGTTCAATAATACCAGCTCGGTCTGGGGGAGAGCCACAAAGATGATCAGTGGACTGGAGAACCTCCCCTACGAAGACAGGCTCAGGGAGCTGGGCTTGTTCAGCCTGGAGAAAAGAAGGCTACAGGGTGACCTCATTGCAGCATTTCAGTATCTAAAGGGAGCCTACAAACAGGAGGGGAATCAACTCTTTGAAAGGTTAGATAACAGCAGGACAAGGGGAAATGGTTTTAAGGTGACAGAGAAAAGACTTAGGTTGGATGTCAGGGGGAAATTCTTTACAGAGAGAGTGGTGAGGTGCTGGAACAGGCTGCCCAGAGAGGCTGTGGATGCCCCATCCCTAGAGATGTTCAAGGCCAGATTGGATGGGGCCCTGGGCAGCTTGGTCTAGTATTAAATGTGGAGGTCGGTGGCCCTGCATGTGGCAGGGGGTTGGAGATTCATGATCTTTGAGGTCCCTTCCAACCCTGGCCATTTTGTGATTCTGTGATTCTGTGTAAAGAAGGAAGGAGTGTATTAGGAATGATGGTTCTTTATCTTTGAGAGAAACCATTCCTCATGATGAGCCATGCTGTCCTGGAATGGGCTGAACATCTGCCTGCCAATGGGAAGGAGTGAATGAATTCTTTATTGTCTTGCTAGCACACACAGCTTTTGCTTTACCCAATAAACTGTCTAAATCTCATCCTATGATTTCTCACACTTTTACCTTCACCATCGAAGCTGGGAAGACTGAGCTAGTGGCTGCCCACAGGGGTTAAACTGTAACAGGATTGCATGAAAATCTTAAGATTTTGTGTATTTTCTGTTTATATCAGCATCCCAATTATTGCTATGATTATTATTATTTTGTCTGAGAAAAAAGATGGATATATCTGGAGGCTGAAATGAAGACTCTTGCTGATTCTCTGTAATGGAAATTGTTGACAACTTCTCTTCAGAAATGTGTACTGTTGTATGCAATATTCATAATATGGACAGATTATTGATACAAGAATAATTTAATTGTCTGCTATGCTCAACCACTGTTTAATGAATTCCTAACAATCTGAGAACAAGCTGTCAGAGGACCATTATTAAATTTCATATTTACTTTGCAGTTTTCTTTGCTATCGCTTCATCTATTTAGGATTATGATGACATTAACTTTTGTTTCCCTTCACAAATAAAAGCTTTGAACACTTGTTATTGGCAAAATGAAAAGTTTAAACTTTCATTGCTGATACTGGTCACAAAAAAGTTAATTTACATTAGATCAATGACAGCTTGTCAGAAAAAAATACAGAAACATAAGAGAAAAACATGCAGTAAATAGCATAGCACAGAATAGGAAAGTCAAAAACCTTCAGTAGTTAATTTTATTATTTCCTTGTTTTTAAATTATGTGTTTATGTGTAAGGAAGGCAGGCATACAACCAAATGGAACATTGTTACAGTGTTATTATATATTACTCTAGACTACCATCTTTTATTCATATTTTCTATAAACTACATTGATTTAATCTTTTTGATCTCTCTTTCAATAGAAGTTTACTAAGCCTATAAGGATTCTCATTTCCGTTCTTTGGACTGTTTCTCTTCTGCTATATATTTCCACATCAAAATGAACACTGTAGCAATGAATACTGAATTTTTGAAATATGTGTCATTAGTATTGTTCTGTTCTATATCTTACTCTTCAAACAATCACATGCCTTTGAGGAATCTCTTGTGGTTATGGAGCACTGAGTGCAGGTTTTTATTTAACTACTCCAGTAACATTCAAGTCTGTTCTATACATGGTTGCAGTTAATTACAAATCCATCAATGTGTAGTAGTTGCTTACACTAGTCATTCTAATGCTATATCTTCTATTAATCTGTACTAGCCTTCACCAGCTACTGGATTACCTAATTGTCCATTTTTCTTAAGTAATATCAGAGTGCATTTATCCCTATATAAAGTTGTTGTTTTTTTTTTTTTTTTAGTAATGCTCATTATTAAAAAAACAAAAACAAAAACACCTCCTAGACATTAATGACTTTTGAAGAAAAATTATTGACTCCATTTCAAGTTTAATGTTCTATTTGTTCAAAATTGCTCTTTTACTGATTAATTTTTTGAAATTATCAGTTGATACAAAAAATATGAAGATTCACTTTGAGCTTGGTATTTTTATTCCTGCTCTAGGTAAACAGTTATGAAAGTGAAGTGAAATAAGACCTGCACTATACTACTGGTCAATTGCAATTGATCATCTAAGTAGAGCATACAATGTTCTCAGAGTAAGGAAAACAGTGAAGTGAGGAGCAGATCACTGGCTCCATTTCCCCACACTGTATTTTATCTTACCTTTTACTACCGATATGGCCAATAATACACTCCAGTACAGAGTATGTTTCCAGTGTTTGCTATCATCAATTAAAACTCTCAGCCATATTATTATTTGTATTTAACACATTTGAAAGATGATACAAAGCTGGCAAGTTGGTCCCAGGAGCAAGAAATGTATATCAGAAAATAAAATTATTCTATCAAATCTTAAATCAGCAGTTAAGATGGAGTTGTTAATTATTTTTCCCTGCACCCCTAGGCATTCCAGATGATTTCCCCTGACTGTTTACAATTTCCATATGGATTTCATAACTATAATCAGATGATGAAAATATTTCAGTGTCTGATTTTTTCTGTGGTAGTCTTAGATTGTTAGTCACATCTTAAAGATGTTATGACAGTGTTTTCTTCCACAGTCAAGTAGATTTACTATTAAGACATGTACTTACCTTTTCACTCATGAACTACATGTTGTTCTATTCATCCAGAGTTCATCCAGAGTTCTATCCTCTGCTTGTTTTTCTCTTTTTTCCTTTTTCTTTCGGTGTGTGTGTTGTAGTGCGTAGACTTAAGGTTAAGTATGCATTCCTTGCAATTTTCTTTTGGTTAAAATTAAGCCTAGATAAACTGTGACATGGATCAGTATAGCACTAGAGATCTTCTCTAATCTTTTGCTTGAAACAGAAACAAATATGAAGTAGAGATTTAATAATGAAAATCATGTGTTTGTTGTATTAACTGTGGAAGTACATGTTTGTTGGATATAAATCCTGAACATAAATAAAATAGGTTCCTCCTTGTGCTACAGCATGGAACATTTCTGATACTTGACCACAATGCTTTTGCTGAAATAAAAAGACTTCCAGCCACACAGCCAGTTCACAGACTTAATGTCCAGTGAAGTCATTAAAGCCTGAGACAATTGCACTTTTCCGTTTTTATCTGGTTATTTTTGTTGGTTTTGTTTTGTTTTGTTTTGCTTTCCCTGAATGTACACTGAATACAAAGATGAGAAGCTGGAATTCCTGTATCTCCAAAAGTGCTCAACAATGGACTCCTTACAAATAAAATAAAATACATTACAATAAAATAAAATAAAATAAACAAACAAGCATGGCACAACTTATTAAAGTACAACCTGATATGCCTCCCTGCTACAGTCTGAATTCATATCAGGGAAATATCTGGATGAATACAAGCTTTCTGTACTTTGAGTTCCAAATCAAATAAGTTGGGAACACATCCCATATGACATCAGAGTATTCCAGGATTGTGGAAGACAGTGGTATCAAGAATCAGGACGTGCTCTTTATTACTGCAATAAGTTAAAATATAAGAGTATCTTTCTTGTCTGTCTTCTTCTGAATTATCTACAAGGCGTTGGCTGCATGTACCTAGGAAAAATGGGATGCAAATCCTAAATTATTCTCTAATATGAATATTTTACTTCTAATGGAAGGATTGAAATTCAGTATTTGTCTCATGTAAAATACATAAACATTTTCAGAAGCAAAACTCAAGCAACTTTGCACTTGCTTAGAACCATGCAGGTAGGTAGCTGAACATAAGAACAGTTGGAGGAATTTTGTGTTTATTCTTCTTTGAGTCAGAAATTCTCTATGGATAGTCTTCCACAATTAAAAAATCTATTCATTCTCAACACTCCATGGCTTTGTGACAGAAAAAATTGTGCTAAAACAAAAGATTTAGAGCTTCAGATCACTTTAAGATGAGGGTTTGGGCTAACTTTTAGAACTCCCCATTTTTCTGTGAGTGCTTTCATTGTTATGACACCACACAAAACATATTGTTTCCATAACAGTAAGTAAGTAAAAATCTAATCTAATAACAGAATGCAATTTTTAAACCACAGATTCACTGAGGTACCATTTTAAGAGTTTTTAAGTCCAGACAGGATGTGCTGTTTCCTTGTTTTTTTTGGCATGCTCTCCTGGTATGCCAGCATTCAATATGTCTTTTCCACCCCTAATGATTCTATGATTCTATGTTGCCTGCTAAAACAAAAGGAATCTTGAGTAAACAATCATTGGAAGATATATCTCAGGTTTTGCAACACTAAGCCTTACAAGACTTAGAAAGGGACCCAAATGACCAGGTTGGCTGCTTACTAAAGGTCTATTGTTACCAAGAAAATGCAACATTATCACTGTTCTGTGACTGTTTTGTTGTTCCAGGAACCTGTATAGTTTTGTTAGATATTTTCTGAACATAGATGCTATTTCTTTCTAAGTTGTCCTTTATGGGCCCAGCTTTTATTTGAATCAAGGAGAATTAGGCATTTCACCAGTTTTAGGAGCCTAAATACTTACATGGATCTGTTTCATGCATGACTAATAGTTCATGAAATTGAGCTGAACTTCAACTGAGCAGGAATTCAAGTAATTTCAGCTGAGTTGAACAATTTTTTTTAGCCCTAGTGATATCCTTCCAAGTGCCCTTAGGCTAGAGAAGAATGCAAGCAGAGAGAGAGAGAAATGCATATTTGAAGCGTTTTCTATATTTGTGTGTACGTGCATGTATGTGCACTGTCTCCAAGTACTGTTATATGCCTGTTACAAATAAGCAAAGCTTAAGCCATAAACATTTGACAAACATATTCACCATTTGTAAGAAATCACACTCATAGAACTAGATTGTGAAGCAGTTCTTGCAGTATTTCAAAACGAAACACAGCTCAATAAATACCATGTTACATTACATGAGGATAATAAATACAGAGTGATGGAATATTAAAGAAAACATTTTATTAGAATTATGATGCTGACTGCACACTTCAAAGAAACAGAATTAGATATCAGTGTATTCTATTGCTAACAATAATAAGTTTTCTCAAAGAAAACTATTTTGTCTGAAATAACTGATAGCATAATCTTTGTCTACTTTTGTGTCTCCTAAAATAAGTATGGGAAATAAAATATTTCTTAAAATCCTCTGTGAAGGTAGTTTTGTTAGCAATGTTGTAGGGTTGTCTCTAGTTTAGGGTCAGTATGAGCAAGGAAAAGATTACAAACTGCAAAGAATGTTATTCTGTGCCTTTACAAGTTAGAGACACAAAGAAAAACTAGATCTCATCAGAAAGATCTTTTCCAATCAAAAAGCAGTAGAGTTCCAAACAAAAACTGGAATTTAGGCAAGGCATAGAACTCCCATCGCCACAGCAGTGCTGAGTAGGACTGTTTAAGTATTTAAAAAATAAAACAACAATCATCACTGCCCTATGTGACACTGAAAAACAACCCTCCCTTTTCAGCCATGGAACCATCATTCTCATTAAATGTGCCCAGTGGATTCTCTCTGAGTAAGCACAAGAAAAGTGATTAGCACAGTGTGTTCTGCTCCCTACCTCCTCCCATTGTTATCCATACGTTTGTCCATTCTTCTGTTTCTCTATAAACTCACTGGAATGCTTGAGCACTTACCCTTCTGGCCATGACTTATCCTTCACTTTCAGGCTCTCAGAAGACAATATGGGTATATCCAATGCATCCCAGAGTTTTCTGCTAGCTGTATGTACTTATGCAGAGAACCTTGCCTTGGGCCATGGCTTTATGTCACAATGATAGGCCTTGTAGGCCAAGCTTAGCCCCAGTTTAATAACTAGAGCAACTTCAAAGGACTTGCCTCACTACGAGATATTTTTTGCAGAATATTGCATGCTCTCCTTTTTTCTTCCAAATCCCTCCTCTTAAGCCTTCCGTCATTATCTGCTTTTCTCCCTCATGCCCTACACGTTCTTAAATTAAACCATCAGATTGCCATGTTCCATTTATAATACAATGAGACTCGTATTATCTTTGTCGTAGAACTTACCCCACCTTGCAACACAGCTGCTTTCCTCTCTGCTCTTCTTATATTGTCTGATATATGCTCTGTGGTGAGAAGGTCTGAGTTTTTAAATCTCTGTGAAGTGCTATTTGAATTTAAAGTGGTACATACATATTTAGGTATGCATAAAAATAATTACCAGTATTCTTAACTAGTCTAAATGCAAGATGATACGCTTTTAAATCTAAGCTTCTTTTCTCTTCAAAATATAAGCCCAGACATTTGCATCGATATTTAAAAAGAGATTTGAAAGAGAAAGTCTCTAAAAAAATAATCCAAATAGATATGTTTATACATACGAAAGTATTTTCTTCTATCATGACTCAATCCCTCCTCACCCTTTGAAGCTGTAAAAATCCTTAAATATGGAAGAATAGGCTGTATAAAATCAGGATAGCAAGTTTATTGGGGGTCATACAACAATCTTGTAGCTTGCAGTTCAAGCAGAAACTGTCTTTATACAATCTTTTATGGTCACATACAAATAATCTTTGACTCTAAACCAACCAGGGACACTGAAATTCCAGATAAAACAAAGTTTCTTGGTAATAAGCCTAGTTATAAAACATTAACTCAGGCTCAGTTCTGGAATATCGAGTCTAAACAACTTCTGGCTAGCTATCAGAAACGAATGAATGCATGTCCCAAAGAGAGAGCAATTTGACTTGCTCTCCATATATAAATATGCAGTCTCTTTTTGGGGACCAGAACACACTGCTACTGAGCAAATCAAAGGTTGGGTGGACAAGTTCTCAGATAAAGTGTGGTACTGCTGAACAGAGATTCAGGTGTAACAGCAAGTAATATTCACAAAATTGATCTAGAAACATTTTGTGGAGTCCATCCATCTGTTTCTCAAGCAATTTCCAGATGATAATTCAGCATAAATGGGATAATGTTCTGATTATTAGACTACTTGTAAAATATAAGAAACAAGAAATCAACAAAATTAATAAGCATTTTAAAAAGAACAGAGTAGAACTATCAGAGAACTTATCAGCAGAGTGAAAAAATCAGAGGGGAAAAAAAAGACTATGCCCTGCTCTCCTCTCAGAAATACAAAATAAAATAAAAATAAAATAAAAGAGAATTATCCGTACTTTGGAACTAGATGAACACTGTCAGGTTAAAAAAAAAAGGTCAGAAAAGCGAGAAAAGATGCAGGTGGATGGATGGATTCAGTTTCTAATCCTGTTTTGCTATAGCTCTGTTCTGCTACTCTAAATCTAAGAGAACAGAGGGGAGGAAAAAGTCAAGGGGATAATTTGTGTAAAATGTAATTGTGCAGGTACGTTTTCATACTATTATTCTGATGTGAAGAGAATGAACAATACTCAAAATCACTGTTACAGTGGCTTAGCTAAAGGGTTAGTCTAAACTGATTCCTGGTCTCCAGGGTGATCACAGATGCATTCCTAAGACTGAATATAGGATGCATTTCCTTACAGTATTCTCACAGATTAAGCTGTTGATGTTTGTCTTTATAGTAAAATCAAATGCATCTTTCTCTGAAGCCCTTTTTCAGTTTTCCTTTGAATTTGGGTGAATTACTTGCAATCACAATATATTTCAGTCTTCACTAAGAGAAGAATAGCTTCTTTGGTTATATCTGTTATTGGCTTTTTGTACTTTTTTGTTTGTTTGAAATTTAATCTTCATAGCCATATTAGTGACTTCTGCTTTTTGTGTTGAAGGAGACAAGATGCAGCTTATGCCTACCAATATTTCTATGTCTTGCATACGTAACATGTCTTTTCATGACATAGTCCTAGATCGCTCAATTCTTCCACCTACAGGTGTTGCTTCACACCATTATGTCATACTTGACACTTGCTCAGTTTCTTAGTATCTTAAGTTCCATAGTTCTTCAAAGTTTTCTCTCAGTCTTATTACCCTGATTGATTAAACTCACATTTGAATGAATGCATGCTTTCAGCACACTTCTCTCACTGTTCAAGCCCTTTCATGTTGACAGCAAAACTTCAGGATTCCCCTCGCCAGAACATCTGTTTTGGTGCAGTCCCTTCTGGACAGCAGCTCTATAAAAAGGCTGCTCTGAAAAAAAAGCCTCCTATTTTGTTACATTGGCTCACAACATCAGAGGTAGATATTCGTGATATGGAAACAGAGGCTGAATGTTCCCACCAGTATTCCATTACATTTTCTTTCAGTGCAACAGATGACAGCAGAAAGGCAGTGCAGCAAAATGACATCTGACATGAAAGTGTGTACAGAATCTCAGACTCCTAGAATCCTTAGAGTTGGAAGGAATCGATAAAAGTCACTGAACCTAATTCCCCTGCAATGAACAGGGACATCCACAGATAAATCAAGTTGCCCAGAGCCTGGGCCAGCTTGGTTTTGAAAGTCCCCAGGGATGAGGTATCCACCACATCTCTTGGCAACCTGTTCCCAGTTCCTCACTACCCTCACTGAAGAAAGCTTTTTCCTTATATCTAACATAATTTTTTCCTCTTTAAGTTTGAAACCATTTCCCATTCTTCTATCACCACACACCGTGCTAAAGAGTTTGCCCCTTCTTATAGCCACCCTTTAGATTCTGAAATGCTGCTATTAGGTTACCTCAAAGCCTTTTCTTCTCCCAGGTGAACAGCTCCATCTCTTTCAGTCTGTCCTCATAGAAGAGGTGTTCCATTCCTTGGATTATTTTTGTGGCCTTCCTCTGGATGCACTCCAATTTTTGTCTCTTCTGAACTGAGGACCCCAGGTGAGGCCTCACCTGCTCAGAGCAGAGGGGCAGAATCATCTCCCTCATGCTGCTGGCCACAGATATTTTGATGCAGCCCAGGATACAATTGGCTTTTCGTGCTGCAAGGACACATTGCTGACTCATGTCCTGCTTCCCAGCCACCAGTACCCCCAAGTCCTTTTTAGTAAGACTCTGTTCAATCCTTTCATCCCCCAGCTTGTACTGATAGTGGCAGTTCTCTCAACCCAGGTGCAAGACCTTGCACTTGGATTTGTTGAACTTCATAAGGTTCATCTGGGCCCACAGTTCAAGCCTGTCTAGATTCCTCTGGATGGCATCCTGTAAATCCAGTGTGTCAACCACACCCCAAAGCTTGCCATCCTCTGTAAGCTTACTGAAGGTGTACTCAAACCGACTGAAGAAAATATCAGAGAGTATCAATCCCACCCCCTGGGGACACCACTTATCAATGATCTCCATCCATGCATGTAGATTCTCATTCTGTGAGTTTGATTCTGCAGCCAGTTCTTCATCTGTCAAACAGTCCACCCATCAAATCTATATCTTTCCAATTTGGAGAGAAGGATGTCAAATGCCTTACTGAATTCCAGATAGATTATATCAGTGGCTTTTCCCTCGTTCATTGATGCAGTGACACCATCATAAAAGGCCACTACATTGGTCAAGCAGGATTTGCCCTTGGTGATGCTGTGCTGGTTCTCCCTTATCACCTCTATGTCTTCCATGTGCCTTAGCACAGCTTCCAGGAGGATCTGAGCACAAAGATGAGACTGACAGGTCCATAGTTCCTGGGGTAATCCTTTTTAACCTCCTTAAAAATGAGTGTGACATTGCCTTTTTCCAGTTACCAAGGACTTCACTTCATTGCCATGGCTTTTCAAACTTGAAGAGTGGCTTGGCAATTATACCAGACGATTCGTCAGAACTCTGGGGTGCATCTCATCAGGACAAATAGACTTGTGGATATTCAGGTTCCTCAGGTGATCACAATCCTGATCTACATTTACAGCAGAATGTACATTGCTTCCCCACTCCTCTCCTTCCAAACCAATCATTTGAGAGCTGTGTGACTAATAATTATCAGAGAAAATCAAGGCAAAATCTGTTGAGCATCTCATTGTCTGTTGTTACCAGCTTGCCTGTGTTGCTCTCCAGAAGGGATACAAACTCCAGATCTTTCCTTTTCTGGTTGACATATCTATAGGAACCTTTCTTGTTCTTGGCACTCCTTACCAAGTTGAGCCTTGGCTTTTCAGGTTGTATGAAACAAAAATATGTAATTAAACTCCTCTGTACAGAAAATTCACCCACTGACATTCATCAACACTTGATGAAAAGGAGACTGAACAGCAGATATGAGTACAGTGAGGCAGTGGGTGGTGTGTTTCAGTATTGGTCACAGCTACTATGGGTCACCTCTGCTGGGTCAGATATTTCTGAGTCTGGCATGCAAGCTCTTGTCCATCACTGGACAAGAACTAATGGTAGTATCTATGTTGAAAAACAGTCTCTTGTAACTGAGACTTTTCTCTATCAAATAGTTTTATTGTTCTCTCTTTATCTACATCAGTTTCCATGGAAATAAATAGAGGAAGGCATTACATTTGGAGCAACATACATAAATCCCTGGAAGAGAGAGGAAATGCATTCTTCTACCATGTTTTCTGGATTTCCTAATTATTTTGCACCCATAATACAAAAAGAGAGAAGTCAGCCCAACATATGCAGTCCTCTTATGTATAGAAGAGTGAGAGGTTTTTTTTTTGTATTGAGAAGCTGATAAACATTCTTTCAAGCATACATCATTTTCCCTCAATTGCATATTTGTCATACTCTCACAGTAATTTTCATTACTCACTTCCTGAGACATTCAGATCATCACTTACACATCCTTTCACTCTGGAAATGGGCCACTTACAGTACATCAGCTAGGCTGCATCTTTCCAGAGTTGTTGATAGAATCATAGAATCATACAAAGACTTGGGTTGGAAGGGGCCTTAAAGACCATTTAGTTACAATTCCCCTGACATGGACAGGGCTGCCAACCTTTAAATCATGTTGTTCAGGGCTCCATCCAACCTGTCCCTGAAAAATTCCAAGTATGAGGCATCCACAGCTTTCTGGGTAAAAAGTTTCAATGTCTCACTACCCTCAGAGGAAAAAATTTCCTCCTACTATCAGATCTAAATTTCTCCTCTTTTATTTTAAAACCATTCCCCCTTCTCTTATCACTATGTAGCTATGTAAAAGGTTGTTATCCCTCCTGATGATAAACTTCCTTTAAGTACTGAAAGGCTACAATGAGATCTCCCCCAGAGCCTTTCTTTCTCTAATGTGAACAAGCTCAGCTTCCTCAGCCTTTCTTCATAGTGAGACACTCCCACCCTTTGATCATCTTCATGGCCCTCCTCTGGACCCACTCCAATAGCTCCACATCCTTCTTGTTCTAGGGGCCCCAGGTGTGGACACAGTACTACATGCAGGTGGAGCCTTATAAGAGGAGGTAGAAGGAGACAATCACCTCCCTTGCCCTACTGGCTACCCCTCTTTTGATGCAGGATATAGTTGGCCTTCTGGGATGCATGCACACAATATTGGCTCATGTCAAGCCTTTTGTACACTGGAACTCCCAAGTCCTTCTCTGCAGGACTGCCGTCAATGAGTTCTTTTCCCAGACTGCACACATATCTTGAATTGCCCCAGCCAAAGTGCAGCACTTTGCACTTGCCCTTGTTGAACCTCATAATGTTCTCCTGAACCCACTTTTCAAATTTGTCCAGGTTCCTTTGGTTTGTGATCTTTACTTCTATTGTATTAACTGCACCACTCAGTTTAAAGTCATAAGCAAATTGTAGAGGTTGCGCTTGATCCCACTGTCTAAGTCACTAACAAAGATACTGAAAAGCACTGATCACAAAATGGACTCTCAAGGGGCACCACTACAGACTGGCTTCCACCTGGACATAGAGCTGTTGATCATAAACCTCTGACAGTGACCACCCAAACAATTATTCATTCACTGAATAGTCAGCTCTGCTTTGTTGCTGCAGAATGATGGTTCATCAAGAAGCCCGTGGGGCAATTTTTTATGGAAAGAAAAATATTACTTCAATAAATTAAGACATACTAACCTCCTTTTGAGAAGATTTAATCTCCTCTTTAAAAATCATCTTTTATGATCTTCCCCAAAAATATGGAATCCCTTTAAATGACATTGCTGTCAATGTCAGGAAGTAACTCAGCCATATCCCACTTAAGCACAAGATGATTGGTGATAATCTCTAGTGGAGAGATGGGAATGTGTTTCACTTGTACTACCAGCTGCATTTTGGGACAAAGGATAGAGCCAAAATGCACCTGCCACATGCCAGATAAAAACTGAGCTGCTGTCATCCCTTGAGATTTAACAAACATGTTAAGTGGGCTGACTTTCTTTTATGGGATAAATCATAGAACTTTATGTTATTTTTCCTATTTACAAAAAGCAACACTGCTTTCCCAAGTCCCAGCATTCCGTCAAGTACCCATTTCAGCAGAAAACTTATCTTTCCAGCATTTCTTTCCCTCTTACTGACCCAATGATTGCCAGTTTCAGAGTATGCTGAAAAAGGCTGTGGCCTTTATCAGAAATGTATACTTTTTTACATACTAACCAGGGTAAAATTTCAATGAAAGCAAGCTGGCATTCTTTTATTTAATACAAAACACTTTTTTTCCCTTCATCAGCTGAAGGAAAGTTTTTCTGTCATGGCATTCATACTGGAGCACCTCCCTTACAAAGACAGGCTGAGGGAGCTGGGCTTATTCAGCCTGGAGAAGAGAAAGGTGCAAGGAGACCTCACTGCAGCCTTCCAGTATTTAATGGTGATTACAGAAAGGAGGAGAATCAACTTTTTACTCAGGTAGATGGTGACAGGACAAGGAGGGATGGCTTTTGCTCAAGAAAAAAGGTTTAGATTGGATGTCAGGGGGAAGTTCTTCACACAGAGAGTGGTCCCTTCCAACCCAAGCCATTCTATGGTTCTATGATTCTGTGATTTTAAAGCCCAGTACCGTATTGTATATATTGCTTATATCACAATTCCAATTGCTTTTCTTTTCATTAAGTAGATGTCACTAAATGTGATTCAAAAGTATTTTTAGATTCTCCAATCTGTACATTTAGCCATCTTAGATAAGCTTAATATATCCAAGCTGATAGATTGAGGAAATCTATTTAGTCAGTTTAACTGTTTAACGTATTTTTTTTCCTGAACAACACTGCAGGATAAAGTGATGGTATAACTGGAACTTAAAGCACTTATAAGTAGTCAGAATGTGTGCTGCTGGAACAATAATCCATCAATATCTCCTAATTCTGCAGGGCTCAAGTACTCTGTATCTTATTTAAATTTTCCAACACTGGTTAGTTCCTACATATCAATTACCATTTCACAGCTATGTGGTAGTACAGACTATTTAATTTGTTCTTTTGAAATATGTAGTGACTGTGCATGAACATATTGCTCTTCCATATGTTTTGACTATAGTTCTCATCTTGTAAGTAATTTTTATTCTCTACTTGGCCCTAGGCATGATCCAACTAATCTCCAATTTTCATCTCAAATACCTAAAAATTATCTATTATTTTTTAAAGAATATAGGGAGCCAGACCACTCAATGGTAATACTGAGCTCTCTAGGTAGTGTTTATCTTAAGGTGGAAGTGTTCAGGTTGATAATTTAAAAGTCCCGTGGGCACTTAGAGTGGTATACAGATGGCACATAAGTGGCTAAGTCAGGGAGAGCGTTAAAACTGTTTCTTTGCCCTCTAGGCATGTGTACTGTTACTGTGTCTATTACAATAGGTACAGCTCAGGTAGTCATGAGTTCAAGGCTGAACATGGGATACGATATCCTGTACTGTGTAATTGCAATCCAAGTGCATGGTGAGGTTTTGGCATATGTCAGCTAACAGCCTTCCAGAAAACGTCTGGGCACATTTTAAGGCATAGCATGATAGATGCAATGTTCCCAATATGTGAAACAGATAAGGCCACCCTTGTCAGGAAAAAAAAAAAAAAAAAAGGTAAAAGGATCTTAGTTGAACAGACAAAATCATTCTTGTATGATTTGCCCTTGGAGCTATGCCAGTTACTCAAGCAGAAATAAGGTGAACACAGTACAGAAGTGAATAAAGCAACTGGGCTGATGGAGATGGCTTGTTTCCACTTCCAAAAACAGCTCAGACATCTACACTGCTTTCTAGCTTTTGTTTGTTTGTGTGTGGTTTCCCTAAAATTTACACACAAATTTCGACAGTTTTCCTACCATGAATATCTATAAGTGAGGCAAGCACCTAGCTTTATGTCTTACTCACTGACAGCCTGGGTATTTGGATTTCATTTTTGATGAATCCAAGAGTTTGAGTAGGGAAAGACCCAAATCCTCATTTCCATTGTTATTGGATTAATATTTCTTTGACACTTACCTGACAAAATGCTATTCTTCACCTTTCCTACAGAGTAAAGTTATAAAAGAAATAGAAAGGTGGAGTGTCAATTTCAGAGGTGCAAATGTAAAAAAGTCAAGGAAGTTAAAGATAAGACTATACAAAAATAATCAAAGTAAAGACCCTCTGAAGTATTGCCTTCACAACTCTTTCATGAGTGTAGGAAAGCAGACTGGTAATTAACATTCTCAATACACTACAGTTTGTAGACGTGGGCTGAAAAGAACACCTCCTACCCATTCTGTGCATTATGTGGGCCATACAGTGCCTTCCAGATGGATTCCTCTTAGAAAACTATTTGTTCACATATAATTTTTTTTGAGTGTTCAGCTGATTAATTATACAGTGTACCTGTAATGTGTAAAATAAATAAAATCATTAACTAAGTCCAAATTTAAACAATTACATAACAAACAGACAGATTTTCACTGATGCAAAACATTAGCAACTTGTCAGGATACAGGATTTTAAAGATACATTCACAACTTTAGAAACTTTTGTTTATAAAATTACCTATCTCTTCATCTGCCTGATTTCCTTAATTTCAAACAGAATCTATCAGTGGGATTGCTCAGAATATTGTCCCTACTGTATGTTCCCCATATTTCATTCAGAAGTGCTCTGACAAATTTCTTTCAGGTCTATAGCAAACGGCACATACAGAGTGTGGTAGAAATCCACATCTTGAAAAAGCCAGATTCAGAACATAAATCTAGATGTCTGTTGACACAAAGTCAATTCTTGCCTTAAAAATAAACTGCCTGGCTCAAGCTAAGTTGTGAAAAATAACACGAGTTTTTCACTATCACATCAGTTTGCTCACAAGCTTTAAACAGGACATGAAAACACAAATCAAATGAAGAAGTACATGTACTCTTCTCTGCATTGCCTTCTTAATAGACCATTGCAGTGGTCTACATAGTTCAAAATAGGCCAGTTTTGATACATGCTGCTACCTTAGAATTATTAACTTTGGAAAGACCAAAAAGATTGTCTAGTCCAGCCATCAACCTATGCCTGTGACCACTCTAGACCATGTCAGCACAATATCTACCCTTTTCTTGAACAGCTTCACTATGCCCTTTTCTGAGTCACCTTCAGGCATGGTGACTCTACCACTCCCCTGGGCAGCCAGATCCAATGCCTCACTACTCTTTCTGAAAATAAATTTTTCCTAATATCCAAACTGAACCTCCCCTGGCACAGCTTGAGGCCATAACATCTCTTCCTAATACCACTACCCAGGAAAAAAAGCCAATTGCTACCACACTACACCCTCCCTTCAGGTAGTTGTAGAAAACACCTTGCTGGTATCAACTGCTGGTGAGGAAGACTCTAGTAATTTGAAGAGAATTATAGCTGTAGAAGCCAAATTATTTTACCAGATGATAGCTTCCCCTAATGCTTCAGATATTTCTCCTTTCTCAGTATTTATCTCATCTACCTGTCTCCTTTTTTTTTTTTTTTTTTTTTTTTTTTTTTTTTTTTTTTTTGTCCTTTTAGTCTTGTTTCTTATTAGCTAATATTTATACTGTGGTATCACTCTCTAACTAGGAAATATATGTCTACTTGTGGTTCCAGGTAGGAAGCATTTTTAAGAAGCAATAAGAAAGCTACTCTATTCTCTACTTTCCCATCCTGAAGACAAAACAAAACAAACAACAACAACAAAAAAGTACATATTCCATTCAATCTAAAAACTCCTGAAGTGAGCTGTTGATTTCTACTGCTAAGAGTTCTTTCCAGGTAACTTTTTCCTTGATCCCTTCTAATCTGCTTTTTGCCCTCTTCACTTCATCAAACTGCCCTATTACTTTTTAACAGCAATTTACAGCCTTTTCTCATCCATTTTCAATTATATCGATATTCTCTGCTTTGTACTGACTGAAGTTTTCTGCTCAGAGGTTTTCAGCTGACCCTTACTTTACCCTATACCCTTTCAATGCTGGTTTTGTCTTTTGCTTTTAAAACTACTTCGGGATTCACTTCGTCACATATCAGAACTGTCAACTCAGCAAAATTCTTTGAGGGTCGAAAAAGAACTTTTCAATTTAATCTTAAGACTCACTTCTCAATTTCAAGTTCAGTACAGTTCTAAATTTTTGTTTGAGATATTTTTAATATAAAGTGCTCTGAGGTACTTTATAGAGACAACATTGTATAAATTTAATTTATAACTGTATTGTAAGATGAACTTCATTTCTTCTAAATCCAAAATACGTATTTTGATTTATCTGCTGCAATGACAGGTATTTTGCCAGAGTTTGCATGGAATCTTAATATATGTAACTGTCTCAGGGATGTTGGAAGAATCTGCCGTCTTGGATAAGCCTGTCTGATGATTCATAAATACATAAATTAGACACATAAACTGTCAATTAGGTCACCCAGTTTGTCCAAAAGCCAGTGAAAATGATTCATTACAAGCCATTTGTATTGCTTTCTAATTCCAGGTCCAGTTTGCAATAGCCCAAGGGGTGGTGAATCTGGAACTTCCTTTTGGCTCAGGTGTTCTTTCCTGACGCATGTCAGCTCGTGCATTTCACACCAAGTGAATTCATCAAAATTGCTTTTGATCATGTTTAAAGGGAGACAGGATTAACTTAAGAAATCAAGATATTTTAAAGCTTAGTGCTCTAAAACTTATAGGAGCTTTACACATAAAATGCCCGTAAAGACACTTCACTTTAGTAATATGTAGGGTAATCTTCTGTGTTAATTTGTGATTGCTCCTAATTGCAGACTACTCCAGTAAACACCTTCATACCTTTATTTTATTTTTATTTTTACTTTATAGCAAAGTAAGATTCTCAAGTAAACCACAAGTCATGCCTAAGTCTTCATCTGGCTCTTGCAGTTTTCAGTATTCATCTAACCCACCATCATCTAGATAAGCTATATTTTCATCATTTTTTCATCTGTCATTGTTAATTCTCTTCACATTTCTAATCAGTGCAATCTAAACTAATAAATTCTATGTAGATAAATGTAAAGTGATGCACATGGGAGAAAACAATCCTAGCTTTACAAACAGAATGATGGGCACTGAGATAGCTGTTACAACTCAGGAAATTGGGTTATTACAGATGGTCCTATGATAACATCCACTTAATGCTCAGTAGAGGTCCAAAAAAAGCAAATAAAAACGTAGGGAATTGTTTGGAAAGACATACAGAACAAAACAGAGTATTGCAACGTGACAGTATAAACCCACTGTGTGCTTTTAACTTGAATACTGTGTGCTGTTTTAGTCTCCCATCTCAGAAAGATCAAAACTGAACAAGAATATAGAGAGACGGAAGAAGGATCAAAACATGGGATTTCTCAGCCTGGAAAACAGATGACTGAACAAGAATACAACAAAGGTCTGTAAAATCACATACAATATGGTGATAAACTTGGAAAGATTTTTCATTCTATCTTCCAAAACAAAATCTGAAGAATCTGAAATGAAACTAGTGCAAGAGGCTGGACTGAAAGAGATATTTCATATTATTGCTAATTAAGCTGTGGAACTGTATTCCATTTTTCCAGATATTACATATGTTGAACATCTACAGGAGTTCACTAAGAGAGCAGATAAATCCTTGATTTGGGGGGAAAATAATATGAAGAGCTGTGAAACATTAAGATACCTTCTCTGGCTAAAATATCTTTCAGTTGTAATTGATAGGAACTGGGAAAATATATTTGATAGTTTACCTTGGCAATTGCTACAGTGGGAGACAAGGTCGTGGAGACTTTTGTCTGTGACATACATCCCTTACTGGCATTCAAGGGATTGCAAAAATGCATTTATCATTACAGTATATCAA
This sequence comes from Lagopus muta, assembly GCF_023343835.1. Classification (NCBI taxonomy): domain Eukaryota; kingdom Metazoa; phylum Chordata; class Aves; order Galliformes; family Phasianidae; genus Lagopus; species Lagopus muta. The sequence continues at coordinate 163,210,751 of NC_064433.1, forward strand.
GTTAGGTATCTCCACAACCCCTTTGTAACTAATTTCAACATAATCTATTGGAATTAGCTAATTCGCTGCATTTAAAAATCTGAATTGTCATCTCCGTGGAACTTTCACAAATAACATTCAAAATGTTGACCATTATTTTTTGTGACGTTCTCCTTAGCGGTTTCTGCAATTTGCAAACCAAGAGATTAATCTGGATGACTAATTCAGCAAGAGAATATGTCAGCATTTTAAGCACAGAGCTGTGATATCAACATTTTAAGCACAGATTTGTGAAAGGTTAAATCAGTCTTAACAAAGGCTTAAGTCAGATAAATAGTTCATAAAAAAAAGTTGCTTCAGGAGGCCTGCTTTTTCAGTTAACAATCATAGTATTTAAGGAGTTTAGAGAAGGCACATTACTCATGGTTTGCAGAAAAGCCTATCACAAGTTGGTGGTCTCTAGCTTAACATCAAATGCTTACAAAAATGCCTATTGAGTTAGCTGTCTGAATTTGCTCTATAGTTATTAGGAGAAATGTATCTTCACAAATGCAATAAAGTTCTAGTTCAGATGCAAATTTTGCAGAACCACTTGATGGAAAAGTTTCTGTTTACTGATGATGAAGGGATGCTGCATCCTTGGTTCAAAAATCGGTGAAACAGATTTTCAGCAACAGACTCCTAGTGAATTACATTGTCCTCTGCAAGAAAAAAAAAAAAAAAAAAGGTATTTTTACTGACTACTAGGATAATATCTCTTAATGTTTCATGTGTCTAAGTGAAACAGTTAAACTATCCTTCTTAATGTTAGAAATAGACTCAGTATACTCATCTCATATTTTAAGTACTATTTTCTGTAATGGTTTTTTTTCTCTTTTTTTTTTTTGGTTTGGTAAGCTCACAGATACTTCAGTAGTGGGAAGAAGCCTGTCTCTAGGGCATCATACTGCTTAATCTGGTTAACTGTAGTTAAGGCCTACATCAACTGAGCAAGATCCGATAGTTTTGTTTCTGTGAAATTAGCAGAGCAAACTGGTTATACAGTGAAGCAGAGAGACCTTTGAAATGTAATAATACCTCAACTAAGCTATTTCTGTATTATCCTATTTCAGACATTTCCAAATGATTTTGTCATTGTTCCAAATGGAATTAATTACTATGTTTCTAGAGAAAGTGAGCTGGTTCTCCTGGTTCCCGCAATGGCATGATTTATAACAGTGGCTGAAGATTAGTGCTGTACTGTGAAAGACAGAGCATTCTCCACAAAGAAAAATAAGACATTAAAATTCAGAATGTGATTCTGAGCAGCATTCCTTAATATCACAATACATTTTGGTTATATTGGATTCTGAGTCGGAACTCTTAGAATTTAACAGCAATTGTTAAAGGCCAAAGGTTGAATTAGTTTTAGATAATAATAATAATAATAATAATAATGATAATAATAATACATGAATTATAATATTTTTCCTTTCCACAGTCCATCTTCACCTGGACAGCTCCTTTACTATTTATTGGCACTGATGACATTGTGTGACGTTCTCTTGAAGTGGGAAGTGTCATCAGAAAGAACACATCATTGCTTTGAAAGGTTTTTCGATGCCAAGAAAATATTATCACCTTGTTCTGTTCCAGTGATGGAGGACAGGAAGGAACCACACTCCATCCCATTCGGTTCATCACAGGGCAAGGAAAAAAGACCTAGAGTTTAAACTTGTATCCATAAATCAGAGGATTAAGGGCTAGATTCAATAGAAAACTAAAGCTTTCCTGGGACATATGATTCAAAATCTTATTTTAGTTGCCTTATTCATGTTGTAGTCTGTAGAAAATGAGTTTGCCAATACCTTTACTTACCTTAATGTAGTTTCACAGAGGTACAGAAATCTAGAAAGGGCAAAGCATATGTGGGAGCTTTCCACGTATGGCCAGTTCATGAAATAAGTTCATTGGTTGTGGATTGTTTCTTTCTGGGCCTGGGTATCTTCTTTGGCACAACTACAGTTGGCAACAGTTCTGCAAGAGCAGTTCCAAAAATCAGGACCTAGTCTCTGGAGTATGATGGAATGAAATCTTCATCACAGCTGGCTTGTAAGCTGTTTAAAATCTGGCAGAAAAGGAGGAAAAGAGGAATTCAGGACATATTTGGGGAAGCTTTGTCCCCACATACCTCCGTCTTTCCCTCCCTGTTTTTCTTAAAAGTTTCCCTCTAAGTAGAACTATTGTAATAATATTTTCTTTCCTTATTCTACTGTTCCTTCCTGCATATAAAATTATTAAGGTATGTGGTCAGTTGCAAAATGCAAGGAGTTATTCTGATCAGTACTGAATGCTGAAGTTACCTAAGGCTTCTGATAAGAATACACAAACGATGATTTCTTTTCCACTGTGAATGCAGAAGCATTGAAATTACTGATCTCCCTGCCTAACCCAGACTTATTTAGAGAAATAAAATTGTATTCTCTCTCTTCTAATGAGAGAGCAGAATGCTGTCCACATCATATAGTAATCCTTTTTAAAGCAGGGACACTGTGTATAATTTTCTACATAAATGGAAAAAAAAAAAAAAAAAAAAAGTAATCTTATCTGCTGCATACTCTCCTTTCAGTGTTATTCCAGTTTAGTCAGACTAAAGCTGTTGATGGAAATTTCTCCACTCAGATGAGAAGCAAAGATGAGAAGAGGCATTACAATGGTGATGGAAAAGCTTTAAATAATGAGACAAATCCCAGAATCTCTAGGGAACTCATTCGGCATTGGAAACCATTTCATGTTTCTTTCATTATGGGAATGATATCCTAGCTATTAAAAGTACAGAGTGAGAGCGTCCGTGCAGTAATTTTAATAGGGTGATTCAGAGTGGGTCACTATTTGGTTTTGAAAACAAGAGCATATGAGGCTATTTACAACTGTGCCATGCTTCAAACCATTCCAATTTATCACGGGATGGTGGCTTTAGAACCTCTGATTGTATAAACCTGTCAAGGCATCACAACATAAGCAACACAATCTATCAGAGCTGCAAAAATATTATTTGAGGAGTTCATTTAGTTTCATGAACTTTTTCCAATTCTCTGACACCTTAAACAAAATATGACAGGCATTTATATTGTATAGCATACAAGAAAGATCACTTACTGCTTGAAAAAATTGATCTCTACCAATGAGGAGAGAAAAGCCACAATAATGGAAAACAGGAAACATTTTGTGATATTTTGTATTATTTTTTTGAAGTGCGCCAGTAAGATCATAATTCCCATGATCTTTGCAAAGACATTTTTGCTGTTCAAATTTGGATATATGTAAGGAGGGAGGTTGCCTCTAAAAAATTTATAAAGTAGCCTATACTGAAATTAGCTGGGGCAATAACAGCTGTTTCTTCTGAAGAGTTAACAGTTATTTTTGGTGAAGAGTTTTGTTTTATTCAAGATTTTGTTTTATTCAAGATTTTGTTTTCTTAATTTTTTTCCTGGGTGTATTTCACTGTTATAAAAATATGCATTTTCAGTATATGTTCTGAAATGTAATGTTACATATACTGATATCTCATCCTGTCCAAACAGAGGATACTAGCTGATCTTTAAGAGAAAAAAATATAAACATAAAAGCCCTGAAGCTCAAGGCAAAACTATGCTTGGCTCAAATATCTATTTTCTATATAGTAATTACCCTATGTAAACTGAGCTTTCCTAACAGAAACATACCCTGAGGCAAGCTTGAAATACAGCACTCTAGTCTGTAGAACTGGACCAAATTTCTCAAAAACAGACCATTAAGAAGTCTCCCTGAGCATTCCTGACTTGAATAGCACAGCCTGATCACACAGGAGAGCATGCTGATATGAAGAGAGACAAGTATACTTTCAAGGGACTGAGATTTGAAATATTGATTCAGTCACATTAATTGAATTTTTGCCTTGAGAAGTGATTACAAAAATGTTTCTCCAATATTAATTTGTATCTGCTTTGGATAAGATTAACATTAATTTCTTTGCCAGTCCCCATTACTCTTTTATTATTCATTAGCGTCTCCCTTTGCATGTGTAAGAGACCTTGATGAAGCATGTTTATTCATAGACTAACCTTTTTAAATAATTCTAACAGCTCTCTAACAGAAACCTTCCTGGCATGCTGAATATCTCGTCTTTGTTTCATTATTCAAACCTTGTGCTCTATCCTCCACTTGAGATGCTGAACATGAATCACACTGCTCTTCCTACTGCTCTCTTCCTCCCACTGAAATGTCCTTTGCAGCCTGATCCCGCAGGATAGCTCTGTTCACAAAATACTGCAGCAAATTGTCTCCTGCTAGAATCTATGACAGTATAATTTTCACAGAGCTTGAGTGCAATTATTGATTTATGCTGTCCTTAGTTCATCACATATTTGTTATCATGTTTTAATTCATTGTTCATTTACCTCTCATTAAAATATTTGTTGAAAGCAAGCCTCTGATGAGAGCTTTAGAAGCAGTAATTTATTTTCTCTTCTGTGCTTACAAACTTGTGATTCAACTTTTTCAAGCAGACAATGGGAAAGAGAAAGGAGATCTAAAAGAGGAATGGATCAACTAATTTCTTTGCAAAATCTATACACATATGCAATTGAAAATTCACTGTAAAATGTATTTTAAACTACAAGATACATATATGCTTTCACATTTCTCATAAACCCTCTTCTGCAGCATTAATATGTAGTTGCCTCTAGCAAAACGCTGTCATCTCTTGCATTATCTTTTTGCATTTATCTTGCTGTAACACCCAGCGGCTCTAATAAAGAAGGTGTTAAAATTGCAAAGATTTGCTTCCTGCTCTAAAGAACTTGCAAATTTTTATTTTCTAACTTAAAAAATAAATTAGTGGGTGATTTGTTACCTTTTCCAATTAGGTTTAGGAATAACTCTGGAAAACATGTATTGATACTAGGCTAAGTTTCTACATAAATAGAAAATTCTATTTCACAGAGAAGAAACAGTACATATTTACGTAAATTCTGAAGTTTTGATAGTCAGGCAGTGTAAGTAGACATTAAAGTTGCCACAACTGAAATCCCTTTTACAGCACTCAAAGGAATGAGAATTAGTTTCCAATACGCAGTTCAAAAATGCTTGATAATTTTTGGTTTGGGGGAAAGAATATCTTCTAAGTTTAATGATTCTTTTTGTAGAGGTTAGGATGGTGAAGATAGGAAAGATTTGGTACCTTGAGAGAAAATTCAGTATTTGAAACTTAAATTCCAAGTGACTGAGTAGCAGGCAAATAAAAGAGAGTAAGTTTTTCAAAACTGAATTTTCACAAATGTTTAATGGAAAAAAGTTACTTGCAAAACAGGAAAAAAGCCCTTTGGGGTATGTGAATTCAAGAAGAATACATTCGGAGCTCAGTGAACATACTGTTTTCTTTCTCTTGTTAGGTTTATATTTTCTTAACATGTATGAACATGTTCGTGATTCATAATAATACTAACATGAAGAGTAACTTTGACTGCTCATCTCCCACGGACTTTAAAATACATTCATTCTTTTCACTGTCTCTACACACCACGTCACTGGTAGACAGATGAGTAAATCTAGGCATTTTGTAATTTTAAAATAAATGAAAACTCGAGTGAACATACAGAAAACCAAAGTGCTTTCCTTGGCTAATAATTGAATTGTATTCTGCTTATCCTTAAATGTGGTTACTGACATAGCTTTTCCATCAGTTTAAATATGCAGACTTCTGAAGATTCAATTGATAAATTTCATTAGACCATTTATTTTATTTGCATTTTATTTTCAATTGAGGACTGAAAGGATCTTCTACAAGCAAAGTTAAAAAAAAAAAAAAAAGGGTATTGAAAAGGAGAAATTATTATTAATGTCATGGATATCTCCATGTAATTCTCTGATAAAATGAGTAGGGTGCCCATGCCCTACATAACCCAAGACATAAGTATTTAAAATCCATCTTTATTAACACACTATCTGACAGCTGTGATATCTCTTGTAAAGCATTTGAAATCTGTAGGGTTAAATGTAAGGCATCTTTTGTATTGGGAAAGGTTAGAGAGAGTGGGCTTGGTTTATAGAAACACTTTTTCTGAACCCTTCACAACCTGAGTGAAAGGCCACAGTCCTTACAATTTTTGTGGATGACCTACAAAAGGTCTGCTTGCTAAATTCCCCACAGCAGAATTTACATTTTACCATCTTGAACAATGGATTTCTTGCAATAATTACTTTGAGCTATTAAGAACTGATCTGATTTTCCTCTATAGTCTTTCCCATTGCCAAATGTGTCTTTTCCAGGGCAGTACCTGGGTACTTGGAATTTTCACAGTCTTCCTTAAGACTGCAACAATTTTGTTTTATTTTTGGAGTTTATGGTTCTTCAGTGTGGGATTGTCTTTATGTCTCCAGAAAGAAGAGCAAACAGCACATAAAGCAGGTGTTTTTGGCTACTGTGCGGATTTCTGATGTCAGGTTTATAAGCAATTGTTTTGTTTGCTGGCTTGCAGACTTTGGACTTAAAAGTCCTTAACTTGCAAACTGTGCATTACTGAAGGTTTCTTACAGGCGTGCATGCTAGAGAATTAACTTTAATTCTAACCTTTTCTTTTATTAATAGAAGTCAGACATGTAGTGGTAAATTTTCAAGGCTCTGTGTAGGCTTTTCAGATGGAAGACTCACACTAAATTCAATAGGCCATATGTTCTATTGGCTTGCAGGCTGCAGAGGTTAGTTTCATGATATAGCTTATTTGCAAAAATTGCTTCAACAGCTCCATCTTTTGAGAAAGGGCACCAATTTTGGATTTGTGAAACCTGAACCTATCTTAGCCTATCCACATTCTTCTATCAACTTAAACTATTCTTTAAATGAACACAATATTTTTATTTCCTTAGCTGATAATTTTCTTTCTTTATAGCAGTATGTGAATATGAAACAACACAGATGTGATAAAAGAAGCCACAGAGCTAAGAATGTGGTAGTGTCCAAGAGATGGCATACAAATGTCAGAGGTATTGTCTAAAAGTTTAAAAATACTTAAGAACCCACAACAACATTACCTTTGCTTCATTACATTAAAGCAATAGCATGATTGGTGTTGCTTCATAAAGCCTTGAGCACTATCATACAGAATCAAAGAATGGTCCAGGTCGGAAGGGATCTTATTGACCAACAAGTTCCAATCTGGATGCTGTGATCAGGGACACCTCCCATTAGATCATCTTGCCCAAAATCCCTTCTAGGCTGGTCTTGAACACTTCCAGGGATGGTGTATCCACAGCTTTTCTAGACAACCTGCTCCAGTGCCTCACCAGTCTCGCGAAAAATTTCCTCCCAACATCTGTTCTAAGTCTATTCTTATTAGTTTAAAACCATTATTCCTTGCCCTTTCTGTGACAGATCTTTGTCTTTTTTATGCTGGGGACCCTCAGGATGAGTGCAGTACTTCAGGTGGGATTTCACTCCTTTGACCCACTGGCTGCTCTTGTAAATGCAGCATAGAATATTTTCTTCCTTTCTGGGCTGCAAGCTCACACTGCCAGCTAACATGCAAGTTTTCATACACCAAAATCCCCAAGCTCTTTTCCTCAGGCCTGCTCTCAGTTTATTCATCTTCCACTTTATGCTGATGTTAGAATTGCACTAATCCACGTGCGGGACCTTGTACTTGGCCTTGTTCAACCTCTGTAGGTTCACATAGATCCACTCCTTAAACCTTTTCAGGTGTTTTTTCATGCCATTTCTTCTTCATATCACGTAAACTGCACCACTCAGATTGATGTCATCTGCAAACTTGCTGAGGGTGTTCTCAATTCCATAGCCCATGTCATTAATGAAGATATTAAACACAACCAGTCTGAATATAGAGCCCTTTAGGACACTACTTTTTACTGATCCCTGCTTGGATACTGAGCCACTGACTACAATTGTCTGGATACGGCCAATCTATCAGTTCCTTATCCAATGAATACTCCATCTTTCAAACTCATCTTTTTCCAATTTTGAGGCAAAAGTGTAAGTATGGTATAAGAAAGAATTCCTACTTCTTAATACCAGTTAAGAATGGAGCATAATTCATTGAACTTGCTACCTTTTTCTTTCTGTCTTCATAGACCATGGGTTTGGTTTTGTTTTGCTTTTTTGTTGCTATTGTTGTCATTTTTTATTTTTTATTGTTATGTAAAAGTAATGTAGAATATATGGAGGCTCAGGAATTTGTACCCATATTTAGAAAATTTCAAATGAAATATAAAGTTCTCAGATTGGCTTATTTTAGCCAGGCCTTCTGCCCAAGCACAGCTTCGACACAAAGGGAAATAGGCTGCTTCTTTGAATGGATAAGCAGTAGCTGGACCTTCCATTTGTTTAGAAAGAAGTGTCCTTATTTCAAAGTAGGGATAAACAGAAAAGCCCAGATTTGAACCCTCTCCCTTACCCCCCCTCCCTCTTCACCCCCTCCAAAGAAAATAATAATAATAAAAAAAAAAAATAAGAGAAATAGCTGAGGAAGGGGAAGAGGAGAGGAAGCATGCTGACAGGATGAGACTTTATGTGACAATTTTCAGCTGGTAGAATACTTTTATGGAAGTACTTGAAATTCCTGAATATAGAGATTGATAATGAAAATGCTGACAAACCATTCAGTGTTCACAGGACTGTGATATTCTGTTTAACACAACCAAAATTGCAAGGTATGCTTTTTATCTTTTCTGCTAGGAAGGCAATTACACAAGCATCTTGTTGAAGTAGTTTATAATATGATTAAATAGACAACATTAAATCAACTGGTGATTGAATCCTCAAGAGAGAACATATTTTAGTTAAACTTGAGGGTTACCATGCTTCTTCATACTTAAAAGCCTTTTAAGCAGGACACATGATGATGTTATACCACTCATCTTAGGTTCAGGTTGAAAATGAAGGTGCTTTAAAATATAAATATTGTATTTTTTCTGCTCCTGCTGTCTTAATTTTAATGTTTACAGAATGTGATGAAAGCTGGCTATATTTGCATTTTATTTAATCTTAGGGAAGACTAAACTTCACACATCTGGTGGAGGCAATCTTCTAAAGTGTTTGCTTATGTAAATTAAAAGTAAGATTTCACCTGCTACATTTCTAAGCAATTTGTTTGTGCTCACAACTGTAACTAACAGAGATTACACTTTTGAATCCACATAATTCAATTTGTACTTCCCCCTGATTCACCTCATATTAGTATTTTTTTGTTTGTGTCTTCATAGTCCTATGTTCATAAATATAAATTAAAAAGTGTGTATTTGGGGAAAAAAAAAAAAAAGAGATGCAAAAATCTCCCATAAATATTTCTTCTCTATCATTTATACCTCTTCAGGAAGAGAAATTGAGTATAAAAACATGTATTTTGTAAGGAGTTCTTATTTCAGGATTATGATCAGAGTTCCAATATTTGTAGATTATTAATTTTTTTATAGCTAATATTGAAGAAAATTAAAATATTCAGCTCCATTAATCATTCATTATAAATCAATTTCTGTCATCTTGTCCTAATTGTTGTTGTCTTTCTTTGAATGCCCTTCAAATTGTCAATGTCTTTGTTAATGCAATGTCCAGACCTCTAGGCAATGTTCCACATGAATAGCATTAGATCATCTATACACAAACGCTTCTTACCTTCCTGAGCTGTGAAATGAACATGCAGCTTGAAATTATTATAGTCTGATTTATTTATTTGCTACTCAGTTGTGTTACCAACTTTTTTACTTTTGTCTTCAGACTGTCAAATTAATAAAACTGCCTTTCACAATTTAACCTATCTTGGTTAAATTTCATCTGAGCTTTGAACTCTCTCCAGATGATTTCCAGCTCTGAAATACTACATGGGAAGACTTCTGGGTAGCTCTTATAATGTGTTGGTGCTTTATTATTTGCAGTTTGTCAAAAATCTCCACTTAACATTCTACAGCCCCTTTTCAATCCATTTATCAGTATTCAAACCCAAACCTCTACAAATTAATCTGAAGGTGAGATTTTGCAGGAGATTTGAAAGCTTTACTGAAATCAAACTGCAGTGCATCTGCAACTTCCCTTTACTCACAAAGTTAAAAATTCTGTGCAATAAAAAGCAAATAAAGTGAGCCTGGTAAGAGCTATTCTTTATAAATCAAGCTGCATATTGCTCATGGTTATCTTTTAGGAAAATTAATTAGACTAACAGGGCAGCTATTGCTAAGAGTCAAAATGGTGCAAGTCCCTTGAGGACAGCTATTCCTCTGAATTGCATCCTAAATTAAGAATGTGGCTCTCTTGGATTTAAAGAACTAAAGTTTGAAGCAGGCTGAAATAGCAGGATCACTCTAGATGTGGTATGTGACCTTAAAGTTTCTGAACTTATAAAAAATCTAAAGTCCTGACCTTGAAATAGAGAGAGGGTAAAATTCAATGTAATACAGTTTGTCCTTATAAATGTCTGAGATAGAAGGGATTTGTACACAAATCTTCTGAATTTCCAACAAAATGAAATGGAGAAATGCATCTCAGACTAGAACAGACCATAAATAGTCATAAATCAAGTATTAATTAATATCTGTCTTTGCTGACCTTCATGGGCTTCTGTCAGCCTGTTTCTTCAGCTTGTCAAGGTTTCCGGGAATTGCAGACCTGCTTTGGTTTTCACAGAATCACAGAAATGTAGGGGTTGGAAAAGACCTCTGGAGATCATCGAGACCAACCCCCCTGCCAAAGCAGGTTCCCTGCACCAGGTCGTACAGGTAGGTGTCCAGGCGAGATTTAAACATCTCCAGAGAAGGAGACTCCACCACCTCCCTGGGCAGCCTGTTCCAGTGCTCCGTCACCCTCACCATAAAGAAGTTCTTACGCACATTTGTGCAGAATTTCCTATGCCGCAGTTTTGTATAATGTGTAAACTTGATGAATGGTGTGCTTCATTCCTTCACCAGTCTAACTGATGAAGATGTTAAACAGTATCACCCCAAACTGCCCCATGAAGAATACTATTCATACAAGCACCCACCTGTTCAATGCAGAGAAATTAAAAGTGATATTACAAAATCTACTTTTGCAATACAGCTCCTGAGAGCTCAGATTAATTTTCTTAATGTTGCTGAGCATTTCAGAATGAATGTCAAACACAGAAAACAAATGTAAACTCAGGACAGAATTAAAGCTTGAAACTTACACCCACATAGCTATCAGTATCACTAGTTTCAATGCTAGAATGATCTAAACATACACATTTGACTTCATCCATAGCGATATCTACCTGAATTTAAAGAAAAAAAATCACTATTTTAAAAAAAGCAAACAAACAAACAAACAAAAAAGTACCTTGAAACATAAATTTTGCAAAATTCAGGGTTCAGTTATATATCTGTTGTTTCATCCCCTAATAATAAAAAAAAAATTGTTTATTTGTGATGGCGATATTAAAGAAATTTATCAGAAACGTTCTTTTCCTTCTTTCAAGTTTTATCTAAGCAGTAATCCTTGACTAATATAAATTATCATAGTTCTATGGTTATGGTAGCCTTTACAATTTTCATTAAAAACCTCAAAAAAGGCAAAGTTTTAGACAGTTCTGAATTTTTTAAATTATAATAGTGAGTATAGCAAATGTTAGTCATAATACTAAAGTTCTACCACAGTAAGTAAATTTTATAATGAAATCACTGCAGTGCTTCAGTGAGGTGAACAAGTAATGCTTCAGCTCAGGGAAACAACTGCATTTCCAGAAGTTTCCAAGTACATGCTTCTGAATGTGTTTGGAATGATAAGTAAGGAAATGTTTTAGGCTCTTATCTCCAGATACTGAAAAACAGTCTTAGGAGAAGAAAACCTACTTGCCTTTCTTACTTTCCAGCTCAAGTAGGCATCTTCTAGGTCCCTACAAGACAAAATAATTTATATATGTCTGTTTTGTATCTTAGTCCACATAAATGAACCTCATATTTTCCATGAGACAAAGTTACTTTAATTTTTGTTGTTGTTGTCATCGTTTTATTTTCCTTCACCCTCCACACATTATAATGATAACAAACCCCAAAATTTTCACTGAAGAGTAAACCTCACAGTTTGAAGAGTGATAATAATCCAGCTTGCTAAACAGGTCAAATAAACTCAGAGTTTCATTCCAGAGGTGGAGTCTCATACTCCCAATTGCAACATAATTCATTTGTACATACACATAAAAAAGTATACCCTCATACTAAGCATATTCCCATCAATGATCACTTCCATTTTCCTCTTTCCTATTAAATTAAATAGAGAGATATGATTTAAACACTAATCAAAAAAGTGTCCAAATACAAAAGAGTTAACTTTCTTGGTGTTTTTATGTTTAGTAATGCTTCAGCGAACAGTTAACATATCCTACTAATCAGCATAATTGCATGTGATCAGAGATTTTTGTAAAAACATGAAAATATCCACATGCCTCCAGAAAAGCTATATGTCTGATAATTCTTTAGCTGTATGTTTAGGTCCAAGCATATTGGTGGAATATCTCACTTGTCAAATGCTTGACTTTGAAAGACTCTTAGATCTTACCTTTGTACCCTGTGATTTTGCACGAAAAGAGTAAGAACACACCCACGTTATTATTATTTTCAATATATACATGTGTGATGCTTAATCTCCCTACTTCATCTCTATAATATTGACAAATTGCCAGGAATCATAACAGATATTGTAAATTGGTGCCAGATAGCCTTTTGATTTGTATATTAATATGTTATAGTAAAAACAAACTGCAGATTTTCTCATCTTTGAAAGACAGAAAGAATCACTTACGCTGGTTCAGTGAGAACAAGCTGGAGATTAGCTGGAGATTAGTGTCTATAACCTGTTAAACAAAACCATGAAGAACTACTACAGAGTACTAAACATCTCTAAAAATATCTCAACAGCATGTGTCTCTAGTCTTTACCTGTTGAGTTAAAATGTCAAGTTAAAAGATCATCAAGTTAAACATCAAAATGCTTGTTTACATATGTAGACTGACATTTCAGATGACATACTCTGCCTCTGATTCTAAATACAATTTTCATTTCAATCACTGAATTGACAAGTCATAGGACTTTCCTGAACTTTCATGTGAAAAAGGGGTTTGAGGTTACAAGTGTGTTTTAACAGAGGATCCTTTTAAAGCAATAGAAAAGCAGGGCATTTTTAACAGAAATATTAAATTCAGACAGATTAAGATTTTGATTTTTTTTTTTTCAAGTGTCTGAATGTGGCAGGGGGGTTGGAGAGTTATGATCCTTGAGGTCCCTTCCAACCCTGGCCATTCTGTGATTCTGTTGCAGGACAAGGGGAAATGGTTTTAAGTTGAGGGAGGAAAGATTTAGGTTGGATGTCAGGGGGAAGTTCTTTACAGAGAGAGTGGTGAGATGCTGGAACAGGCTGCCCAGAGAGGCTGTGGATGCCCCGTCCCTGGAGGTGTTCAAGGCCAGGTTGGATGGGGTCCTGGGCAGCCTGATCTATTATTAAATGTGGAGGTTGGTGGCCCTGCAAGATTCATGATCCTTGAGGTCCCTTCCAACCCTGGCCATTCTGTGATTCTGTGATTCTGTGAAAACCTGGATTTCCCTATCCAGTACTAATGCTGTTTTACTTTTAGCACGTGGATAGATCTCATACAGAAATAGAGGCAGTAGAACTTCTAACACAGAGACACTACTATATCACCTACAGATCTGTCCTAACTTATGTCTTACTCCATCCTGCTTCCTCTTATTCCTCGTGTTGTCTTCCATTTTCACAGATCATTATAGGAAGAATGGAAGATACAGTAATGATATGAAAGTGCTATACTTGAGGACTGTAAGTGAAGAAAAAACCTTTAGCTAAATACAAGTTAGCCTGTTCAAAGATTAATCCCCAAAGCGTTCTGGGGATTGCCTGGCTGATTGTATTCATCAACCAGTGAGAGATTTGCCTGAGAGAAATACAAGTTTATTTTCTACTCTGTTGTTGGTAGCTTTCTTGCACTTAAAAGATCGTTGTAAGTTTCAGCTCATAATTCCCTTTTAATACCATTACTAGAGAACTCACCATTTGATTTCTTCTTAAGATGAAAGTACATCACTGCATTAGGTATTCATTGCTAGTTGCTAGCAATGCTCACTGTGTGTTTTCTGTGGTTTTTTGTTTTTGTTTTTTTTTTTAATTGGCTTCTTCAGGAGCGTTCAACTTTAATATCTAGGAAGAACTAGACCATAACATTGATATTAATACTTGGAAAAAAAATAATGTGTTTCACTATATTGCTATTGTGCAGCATGCTTTCTCATGCGATTTTGTTCTGAGCTAGGTAACACTTCCAGACATCATGGTTTGATGATTGCAGAGAAAAGGAGAAATATTCCCGAATGCGTACTTTGGACACAACTTCCACATTTCAGGAGCTGAGGCAGATGAGTTGTACAAACCTCAACAATGCCACACCAGACTCAGAGCCAGAAAACAGCCCTCAGCACCCTTTATTTGTTAGAATAAATGTGTTCTGTAAGTTTATTTCTTAGTAATGAGTAGATGTGATGACAGTAATACTCTGGGCATAGCCTGAGGTCTGCTGCTACAGCTAAGGGAGCTACCCATGCAGTCATCAGGGCAGGGCCTGGCAGCCATAACCTATGCCACCATCCCAAACAGAAGCATGGCAACAAGTGGCACTAGGGCAAATCCAGCACTGAATACCTGGAGCCTCAACAGGATCAAGGCTGAGACGTGTGCCCACAGGTGACGCTGGTTTAGCAGTACCCAAAGCTAGGCAGAACAGGGCTGTAATGAGCTGGAGACTCCCAGTATAGCCTTTCTGAGGCAGTGGCTGACATGTGGTCCTGGGCCACGAGGTGAGCCCAGTGGGGCTGGACAGGTGCAGTCAGGCTCATTAATATCCACAAGGCTCTGGCACCAGCTCCATTAGGGGTTTATTCCTGCAAATATTTATTTCTATGAGTAATTCAACAGGTTTGCTTCTTTATAACGTATGAAAACAAAATGGATAGGAAAAGCCACAGTAAAACTGCTGACATTTCTACATGGCTGTGCAGCCTTCTATTAAGAAAAGCTATTTATTTTGAATGTGGAAATCTATGAGTTCAAGTAAAGATCACCATAAAGGAGGTGACCCACAAGATACTAAAATTGCCTCCTCTCTCTTCTGTTAGCACCTGAAGGCCTCCACCATGAATGGTTTCCAGAGTGACAGTGAGTGATAGTAGAACTAGAGTAAAACTGACCTTTCTTTACGCACATGCCGTAACTTTTGATTGTCTTACTGAATCAATAGCCTGTGCCAAAAGCAGTGTTTAAAACTATTAATCATGAACTTCCCACAGCATTGCAGGTATTGGTGGTCTCATGAATACCCACATACAGAAAAAAGAAGCAGAAAATTTAGCAGACTTTACTTCTAAATCCAGGTCAATAAGTTTTTTTTCCCGAAAATCTGGTCCTATTAAATTTCCTACAAGCTAAGGATTTGGTGTAAAGAGATTATTTGATAATTATTTTTTGACATTACGTTTGAACTAAGTGCATACACATAAAGGAATATTCTTTGTTACAGAGTAAGCATATAGAATATAAAAAAATGCTCCAAGGCACAGTAACTTAAGTTTTTTCTATCTGCAAGTATCCATGGCAGTGAACATGGATTGTTCAAATTGTTCTAAGCAGAAGGAATACTGAAGGAACACAGTCCTGCAAAATATTCTTAGAGATTCTGTGTTGCGTGCCTTTGCATATAAGTGTTAATAGTCACAGAAAAATTATGCTGTGCTCTCACTCTAACTCAAATAACCTATCAGTAGCTATAAAATTGTCATAGAATCACAGAATTGTAGAATGACTTCATCTGGAAGGGACCTTAAAGCCCACCCAGTCCCAATTCCTGTGGCATGGGCAGCACCAGCCACCAGCTCAGCTGCCTGGAGCCCCATCCAACCTGGTCTTGAGCGCCTCCAGGGATGGAGCACCCACAGCTTCTCTAAGCAAACTGTTCCAATATCTCACCATCCTCTGAGTTAAAAATTTCCTCCTAATCTAAATCTCCTCTCTTTTACTTTGAAATGATCATTACAGTTGAATCATATCTAAAGAAATCATTAAGGGAAAAGTTAATTTATAATAACCTGTTACACATGGTACTAAAATAAGGTAAAAGTACTCAGAAGTCGCAAGTCAGTGGTAGTAATTTTGGGCAGAGGTGGAGATTTGTCAAGCCACCTGAATTCCCTCACCATTGCTTATTCCAGGAAGCCTGGCACGGGTCACAGATGGTAGCATAGTGGGGCTGCCTGCCTACACAAAGCAACATGTTTGCAGAATAAAGGTTGAGTATTGCCACTGACAAGAATTTCAATGCTCACATTACTGTTTCATGAAGCTTCACAAGCTAGCACAGTAGAAATTCTCCAAGGGTTTTTCCTGCTATCCCTGAGGAAGTAATGAGAAGTAATCCTGTTCTTGGAAGGAGGAGAAAAAGGAGAAATAAAAGAAGGTTTGAGTAATTTTTTCTTTTCTCTTTTTCATAAAAAATAAGCAGTAAAGAGCACCGTTTTTTTTTTCACCCTCACAGTTCACCTTTAAGCTCAATTACCAGTTTAACCAACCAGCTAAATTCCACTTCTGAAACTCTCCTAATTCCACATTGCCTTAGCTTTAGTGTTAATTGAAGCTGCTGCACTTTCTTTGGTTGAGGTGAACTGCTCTACTGAGGTTCCTGTAAGAAAATTGTTCCACGGTTTCCAAAGAAGAGCTGAACCATGCAGAATCTTCTGTAAAAACAGAAAATAGTAAGCACTGTACTAGTTTAGTGAAGTTTGTACATATAATTGATCTTACACTGAAATACAAATCTGAGAAAGCAGTGTCAGGAATCTAGCAGAATTATCTCATAAAAAGAAGTGAATATTAACTATTTAAAATTAAAGTGAAAAGTTTAATTTTATTTTCCTATTCCTTTGCTTCTGTAAATATATAAATGTATTTCTATATATGTCACAAAAGGTATGCATAAGTAGACATTAGTGGACTTAATTGAATACATTAGAGCATTTCAAACAAAATGACAAATGAAAATCAACAGAGGTCAACAGAAATTTATTTACAATGCAAAAAAGAAAGCTTAAAGATACTTAGAAATTTTAAGGAGCTTAAAATATTAAGAGGTCTTAAAGTATTTTAATGTTTTAAAATATTACAAATATTTCCTACGTATTGCAATTTGAATCATAGAATGGCTTGGTTTGGAAGAGACCATTAAAATAATCTAATTCCAACTCTTTCCTGCCTTGGGCAGGATTTCCACCCACCAATTCAGACTGCTCAGGGCCCCAGTCCAGCCTGGCCTTGAACGCTCCAGAGGTGGGCACACACAGCCTCTCCAGGCAAACTGTTCCAGTGCCTCACCATCAACTGAGTAACGAATTTCCTCCTAACATCAAATCTAAATCTCCCCTCTTTTAGGTTAAAATTGTAATTTGCAAATACTAATTTCTCCACTGCTACCTTTACATCTGTAGATGAAAACATATGGCATTTACATATGCATATGAATTCTTAAATATTAATCACATATACCTTTTGAGTAGGTATATTCAAGTAGGTGAAATTACTTGTGTAGCTGATAGTCCTCCCAAATAAAGTTCCAATGTTATTTCTTTTTAAAGGTCATAATTAACACAGATCAAATAGCAGAAGATATACTATACTATTCACTCTATAGAACGCTCCTGTATTGATAAGAAGATTGGCTGTTTAACTTCACGAGCCTTTCAATTCTGTAACATCCTTTCTGTAAGGAGATAGGTGAGAAGATAATGTTAAGTATTCAAAGTGTTGCACTGATAGTAGATCAGTTTGGAGTCTTCAATCGAATACCTCTAGATCCATATGCAATAACTAGTGATTATGGAGAATATATATACATGTCTAAGTATTTGTCAGCTGTTATTTACTTTGTCATTATCACTGCTGCATTCTTTGTGTTCATAGGGAAAGGTGTTTCTGGAAATGACATTACAGTTGCTGTAAAATTGAAGTGGTTCCTGGAAAACACCTCCACATATCTGAAATATCTCAATCTATTTATAACGTGTTAAATTATTTCTAGTTGATAGCCTTTCAGAGAAAAAATGCTATTTCCATTGCACAACAGGAATTTCTGATCATCAGGGCAATGCATAAAATAAAAGCTCACTTCAGCGATAGAGATACATTTTCAAATATTCATAACTTTGTGGAAGTATTTTTAGCTATGAAATTCTACAGAAGTGCAATGTCTGCAAGTGAGTTCTTCTGTATGTACATGAACAAAGCTGCCCAGTGTATGTATAGGAGACAAAATAAAAGTTATTTTTTTAATCACATTCCTGGCTCTACTAGTTCCCAGAGATTTGTAGAGATGAGTCAGATTTGTTTGCAAATACACTGGGTGTACCTGGTATTTCAGATCTAACATTTTTTAAAAGATTGTGCTTCTAAAAAACTGACATTTCGATATCTTCATTTTGGATTTCAATAGCCTAATTCTAAGCAGTGACATGGGAAGTTTGGACTTCATGGTCAAAGAAGAAAATAAATCTCTAGAGTGCACTGCATGTTGGAAAAGTATATGTTTACTGTTGAGCTTCAAGGGTTTCTTGTGTATTCAATCCCTTCCTCATCCTGCCATACACAAACACTCATGCACAAAGGTGTACACATGCATATATTCTATAGAATCATCTTTTGAAATGTGTTTTCCTTCTATTTTTGAAATAGTAATTGCTTAGAGATGAACAGTCCTCAATCTTACCCACTGTTTTTTTCAACCTCTTCTCCTATTCCAGAACTGCAGGAAAAGAAACAAGACACTGGAATTGGAGACTCTAAAACAGATGGTCAAATAGATATTATAACAATTTTATCAAAGATTTCCTTCCTTTTTCAACTTTAGTGCTTTTGTTGCCAAAGATAGAGAGATAAGTGCATATCCCTCAATGAGCTCTTTTTGTTCATCCTTCTGTGTCGAGCCTCAGCACCTAGATTTCCAACAGCTCAAAGCAGATCTGACACATCTCCTTAATAGGGTGGTGAGACATAACATATGTATGCTACAACCTTGGGCTGCCTTCTCTAATTGAAGAAATGGCCAATATAGGGATGAGTATGACAAGGCCTTGCATTGTCAAAAACTTTAGGGAGAATCCTCAGTGATTCAGATTGAATGCTTTTAAACATTTCCATGCAGCAGCAACAGCTTGTCTGTCCTGTAAAAAGACTATGCCAACAATAGCATGAGTCACATAAGGAATTTCTGATACCCTCGTCAGCACATCTATTAGAATCTAAATTACAATGACATAAGAATCAGGTGTCTCTCTGGACACAGTGGGAAAGAAAAGAGTTTCCCAGTCTTTCCTGAAATGGAGGAAGTACTAAGAGAACACGACAATTAAAAAGATTATAAAAGTACACTAAAGATTCAGAAAACTGTCATTGACTCATCGTACTAATCTGTTTCCTTTGAAGATCCAGTTTTAAAAACTATCCACAGCTTTAATAAATACTATTCTCCTAAAAGAAAAAGAAAATAAAGTATGCTTTAGATTTCTCCTGGATAATGGAAGTAATGGTTCATATAGTTTAGGCATATATAATTGTGTTATCAGGTCTACAAACTTACTTCCTTCTGAAAAACATAGCAGGTTTCTTAACACCATGACTGACTCCAAAATTGTTGTTTGGCACTAGGCTCAGCATTTTCATAAGAATTTTAATATTGTGCTGTCTTCACTCTGCTGCTATCAGTAAAATCCTCCTCTTTCCCTGAAACTCCATGTTTCAGAGCCTACCTAAAAGTCTAATTTCAGGCAGAAAAACATTTTTTTTTCATTATAACTGGTTGATGGAAAAAAAAAATACTGCCAGTACAAGCTTCTTGTTCTATGCTTGCAAATGTCAATATGACAGCACCACAGTGAATATCTTGCCTTCACTTCATGAGCAGTTCAGGAGATCTACAGTAAATGCTTTGACACTACACAAAGTCATATTAGAGAATAAATAAGCATAAATGGGTGGTGTCTTTCTTCCCTTGTGTGTCTGAAAAGTGAATTTGACCCACATGTTGACTGAAATGAAATTCTCTTCAAAATATATAATTTAGCTATTCAGCATAGAATTGTAAAGATCATTCAGTCTCTCTTGTTCCCATGGTTTATATCCATAGCTAATTCTGATTATTGCATCAGCAAAAACTCTCTTACATCTGGAATCAAGCTGTGACATATGTCACAGGAGTCCAGAATTCTGTTTCCCCCAACCCAACCCTGCAGAGAACACATTCCTATCAGGGGGAAACACAGATTTCTTTTGCATTTAAAGCAAGGCATAGGAGAAAAAGGATCTGGTGAAAACTGGTATCTCAGCTCTGTAGACAAGGGCATGTAGGAGATATGTTCAAAGTAAGTGCCTGTACTAAGCAAATTGGATGGAAAATACAATTTTACTTGACTGTACCGCTGAGACACCGTAGTTTCATTTGACTAATGCCCTGGCTTTTCATTTAATGTTTTCAGAAATGTAGCATGCAGATAGGGGATTTAGGTTCAGCAGAAAAAATCTTTCTTCACAAGAAAAAACATTCTGCATTGTTGCAGTAACTTGACCCAAAGCACTGTTGTTTTTATTTTTTTTTCCCCTAAGGAAAATCTTGCTTTTTTGAAGTGAACTAATATAATTATATGCACAGCACTGACTCAGATTCCAGTTAGGTTTCAAGTTCTTCAGACCCAATAAACACTATGTTACACAAAGTGAGTAAGAAGAAGTACGGAGTGCATGTACTAAAAGACAGGTAATCTCCTAAACCACACGGAGGCATTACATGCTAAAGACAGGGTCTTTAAAGATTTGCAAAGACTCAGAACTTTCTATCTCTGCACCATTCATGAAGAGCTAGTGTTCCATTCCATGGTTTAGGCCAGTAGATAAAACCTCAACCAATTACTCTCAATTATTGCCGTGATAGCTTACCAAGAGCAGTTCATCAGCAGTGGTTATTCCCAGTTTAGCCAGGTCAATGCCCAGAATAAACCAGTCGTGACATTATTTTGGATAATATTGAAAATGAGTACTATTAATTGCTATTTCAGAGATATGCTATTACAAATGGGATATATAATAAATAGAATTATGGGCCCCTTAATCAAGACATTTCTTATTCCATCAGAATACTCCTGCAAAAGAAAATAAAATTTAACTTTCTTTGTTTCTTTAAGACTTGTTTGATTCCTATTTACAGAACTTTAAACTATAGTACATGAAAGTATGTAAAAGGAAATGATATATTCAGTTCAGCAATGGAAACTCAAAAGTCTCTTTTTTCCAGGCATATTTTCTCTGGTTTTCTGTTTCTATTCACAGCAGTGCCATTTTCCGTCCAAATAAATAGAGGTTATGTAAGAAAAGAATTGTCATATTGTGCTCTACAGAAGCATCTCTTAATACTAAACAATAGGTATTGTACAAACCAACATGCTACTTAAGCAATGTGGGACGCTAAATCCATTTGGTATCACACAGATCAAACCTGGGTGATTAATCACAGACTTAATAGGAAAGGTAAACAATCCATCCTCATTGCAGAGCAGAAAGCATACATCTTCTTAATCACAATGGGATTACAACATCCCATTCTCCACAGGTGTGTAGTTTTCTGTCATCAGCATCTGCTATGAATCATATGGAGTTATTATTCTTGTTTTAAACTAAATACAAAGCTGAAAATAACCATACAGCACTCAATTTCTGTTTGCACAGAGAAAAAAGAAATAGTTATTTTATATGCAATTTGGACCACAATATTTCTTTTGGTCGTCTCATTTGTAAACATTTTTTTGTTTTGTTTTGTTTTGTTTTGTTTTGTTTTCCAAACATTGCTATCAATATGCTATACACAAAACCATATACCACTAGCATTTTAACTTATTAAATAAACAGCAGTTAATTGCACTTGCAAAGAAGGACTAGAGTTGAACACACTAACACTATGTTCTTTTTTTTTTTTTTTTTTTTTTTTTTTTTTGTAACTGGATGCAAAGGTCATGTACTGCAACCCTTTGCTTTCAGGCAGAAACAAGTATGTCTACAGATTTTCTATCCTAGTCATAACAAATGTAATTGAATTTATTAGTGCTAGAGAAGATTTCAATGTAAAAAGTCAATATTTCCTTCAGATTCCTTTTCACTGGTGTTTGCTGAAATTGCATCTCCTGAATCACAACTGAGTGAGATTCCTGCTCACAAATGTTTCTGTTGAAATGTGGAAATGGTATAAGCTCTCTACTAATTGTCCAAAAGAAGAAAAAAAAATAAAAAATGATAACATTGAAATGATGTTTGACAAAGAAAAGGATTTAACTCTTTCATTACTACACTGGCATATTCTTGCATTTTGTTACAGGAAAATATACCATAATGGATATGACAATGAGAATCAAGACTGCTGTAGCCCAATGGCTCTACAGAGAACAAGTACCTTGGCTGGAGATGTATTCCCATTAGGCATACAGAACACTCATATTCACAACATCGTAAATACATGTATCATATTTCTGTGTATCACATATCCATTTATCATATGTATATGTGTATCTCTGAGTCTATGTATTGACCTGTTTCTGCATCTATATGTACACAGCTGGCCACAGAGATCACAGACTCAGAGCATTTACACAAACAGCACCAGTGACTTCATCTCACTCTGGCTGAACAGAAGAGAATCACAGACTCAAAAAAATGTATGAGTTGGTAGGTATTCTTAAAGGTCATCTAGTCCAACTCCCCTGCAATAAACAGAGATATCTGCAGCTAGATCAGGTTGTTCCGAGTCCCATCCAGCCTGACCTTGAATGTCTCCACGGATAAGGCATCTGCCACATCTCTGGGCCTAGTCCATTGCCTCACCAATCTTATTGTAAATGACTACTTCCTTAAATCCAGTCTAAATCTCCCCTTCTTCAGTTTGAAACCATTTCCCCTTGTCTTCTCTAAAGAGTCTGTTCCATTCTATCTTATATTCACCTTAGATGCTGAAAGACCTCTCTTAGGTCTCCCTGGAGTTTTCTCTTCTCCAGGCTGAACAGCTCCAGCTCTCAACCTGTCCTCATAAGGGAGATGTTCTATCCCTCGGAACATTTTTGTGGTCTTCCTCTGGACACACTCCAGCAGATCCACATCTTTCTTGTGTCAATGACTCCACATCCAGCCACAGCACTCCAGATGAGGTCTCACCAGCACAGAGTAGAGGAGCAGGATCACCTCCCTCAACTTGCTGACTACACCTCTTTGGATGCAGCCCAGGATACATATTTTCCTTTCTGGGCTGCAAGGGCGCATTGCTGACTCATGCCCTGCTTGCAAACTCTCAGTACACCTAGGCCATTTTCAGCAGGGCTGTACTTCATCCTTACATGCCCAGTTTGTACTGATAGTGGGGGGTTGCTATGACCCAGGTGCAAAGTCTTGCACTTGGATTTGTTAAACCTCATTATGTTCATCTGGGCACATGGCTCAAGCCTCTCTAGGTCTCTCTGAACAGCATGACATGCCTCAGTCATGGCAATTGCACCACACAGCTTGATGTCGTCTGAAAACTCACTGAGGACACACTCAATTCCACTGTTGATATAATTGATGAAGATGTTAAAGAATATTGGTTGCAGTTCTTACTCCTGAGGGAGACAACTCTTCAGTGGTCTTCATCCAGACACTGGACCTTGGCTTCAATGGGTATGATCTCATAACAAGTTCCTCATCCATCAAAGAGTCCACCCATAAAATCTGATCTTTGATCGTCCTTTTATGCCCTTCTTAAAAAAAAGTGTGATTTTATCTTTTTTCCAGTCCCCAGAGACTTCACCTGACCACCAGGACTTTTCGAATACCTTCAAGAGTGGATTGATGATTACAGCAGCCTCAGGACTCTGGGACACATCTCATTGGGCCTCATAGACCTACGGATGTTCAGATTTCTCTGGTGTTCATGAAACTTGACCTTTGCTTACAGCAGGAGAGACATCGATCCCCCAGTTCCCTCCTTCTGTTTGAGGGCTGTGCATGGAGCAGTTGCTAGTGAAAACTGTGTCAAAAAAGTGTTTGAGTACCTCAGCCTCCTCCTTGTCTATTGTTACTAGTCTGTCTATATAAATTACTAGGGAGTGTAAGCCTTCCTGGACTTTCCTTTTGCAGATGATGTACTTATAGAAGCCTTTCCTATCCTTCTTTGCACCCCTTGCCTAGTCCACTTCTATTTGGGCCTGGACCTTCCTGATCCAATCTTTACATGGCCTAGCAGCACCCCTGTATTCCTCTCAGGTTACCTGCCTTTGCTTCCACTGCTTGTGCTTTTTCCTCTTGCTCTCCAGTTTGACCAGCAGGTCCCTGTTCAGCCATGCTGGTCTCTTGCCTTCCTTTCCTGACTGCCTACACCTGGGGATGGAGAGTGCTTGTGCCTTAAGGAAAGCTTCCTTAAAGATCTGCCAGCTCTGTTCTGCTCCTTTGCTCTTGAGAACAAATCCCTATATTGAGAACAGATTATTTTATTTATCCCAATACAGGACTAACATGTATCTGGAGTAAACAATTTAATCATCGTATGTTTATATATATATATATATTTTTATATATATATATATATATACTGGAAAATATGAAAGAAGCAAGTTCTTGGAGATCAGGTATGTATTAAACAGCTGGTGAGTACAAAATAAGCTTTTGTTGAGCAAGAGTTCCTGACAATCTGTTGTCATTTATAACAGAAGTACTTGGTAATTGACTCAGAGGAAGACAATTGCATGTGCTGATTCAGGTAAGAAAAGTGGTAAATGCCAAATCTACCTTTTTGATAATGCAAAGGCAACATTCAATTAGGGTTAGCTGGTTACTGTTCTGCAGGTTCAGCTAACATTGCAATTACTGTTGTTTCATTCTGTTTCAAGTGAGAGAACGTGATATCTAGTTGTATTTTAAAATGAATCCTTTCTGTCAATTTCGCTTTTCCTGCTTCATAGGTTCCTAATGATGGGTTGTACTGAAGTGTAAAGAAAGAAATATACTGTGTTTGGGAAACAATGCTTTTTCATACAGTAAAATTCAATATTCAATATAGGGTGCATGCAGTTAGTTAGACCGTATAAAGTTGCTGCAACTGTTTCATGAAAAAAAAAACACCTAGTGCATCTTTTCTAGGGGGTGTCTACTGATGATTCCATTTTACCTTTTTAAAATCAAGTGTGAAACCTGTAGCATAAGTGTCAAAGCCTGGAACATACAGAAACAAAACCTCTTCTATGTAGCTTAGCATACTCAGATTTCTTTTGTTAAACGTCTGAGTTGGGAGAACATTATATTTTCCTTTTTTGAAAGTCTTCTAAATATACAGCAGAATAATTTTTTTTTTTTAGATGAGGCTGAGCATTTATCAATTAATATATGCCTCAAGCAGGAAACACAACCCCATACATACCAATGGTCCTCTACTCTGACCTCTTTGTTTTGCACACAATTCTATCCATGCAGCACCTTTTTGTTTGTTTGTTTTGTTTTCCTTTTCATGATAGAGCCAAGATTATGCCCTTACCTTCAGCCAGTATTTAGAATAGCTTTCTGGAGATGCCATGTCATTAACTGGATGGAAATCTAATTAAGTGCAGACAGATCCTTGGGCTAGGAAAAGAGCAGCGTATTTTCTGACTACGAGGTTAGAGTTTATTTGGCTTTCCTGCTTGTTATATATTCCATGCCCTCTTGACTGGCAATTCTTTAACATCATGTTGATTCAGTCATTTTTCAAACATTTGCATCAATAGAAACAGCACAATTATTTAGGGGTTTTCTTTTGGGTCATAATTGATTTTGTAGTTGTTGTTATTATCATTATTATTATTATTTAAATGTTAAACCTTTTCTATACCTTTAAGTAAGGTTTTGATATTTTTAAGTTAGGTGTTACTTCTCATTTATTGCCCCTTCATTTGACTGCTGTTAACATAACAACATCTAAATTTAATTGTAAGTACTTATCTTGCACAAAATGGATCGATGTGCTCCATTACAAGCGTCACATGAGAAAAACAGTCAAGTCTAATTGATTTCAAAGTTATGTGGTACAACTACCGTTATATTTTCCCTAAAATGGTCTCAGTCAACATGTTTACTATTTTTTAAAAAAGTATTTAGCAAGCTAATTATGTTTGTTTCAGTGTTTTTGTTATTATTTTATTTTTACATTACTTTATTCATGCGTATTAGAAACAACCTAGAAGTACGTGGTTTGGATCCATCAAAAAGTATAAGAATCCAAGTATTTTTCTTCCTGGAGTTAACACTTATTTCTGTTTTTGCACTGAATCTTTCTAACTTGTGCTCACACCCCATCAGTCCTACTACCAGCCCTAACGGTTCTTGAAGTGTGAGGTGGACTTTCATGAGCAGATGATTATATAAAAGGTAAAGTAATATGATTTTAGAAGGATTAAGTGATTCCTCATATTATCTCAAAGACCTGTAGTTCCAGACAGTGCTGTTCAAATAATTCATTTTTTTCTTTGATAAAAATGTAGGTGTGTCTCGCTCCAATTTATAGGAGGGAGAGGAGGTTCTTTTATTATCTATATACCCGGCGTGAGATTAAGAAGCAACGGTTCAAATGTTGGTCCGACCAGTTTATTACAAATCTTAATCAGGGAAATGGGGAAGGGGAGGACGGACACTATTATGAATTAGGGTAATGGGGGAAGGGAAGGAGGGCGATAGAAAAGATAGAAAAGAAGAAGCAAGGAGTCTTTATAGGCAGCAAGAGGGACATAGTCACCACCATGGATCCAGCGAGGTTCGTAGTTCAGTCTTTCATCTTCAGTAGCGGTGGGTCGTCAGGCAGAGTTGTCCTGTTGCCAATGACGACGGTGAGAAGGACGACGACGACCATGGCGATGATGGCCCCTTTTCAATGCTTTCAAAGTGGTGAAGTCAGCTATCTTTGGAGTGACAGCTCAAATCCAAAGTGGTCGAGTCAGCTCTCCTTTGAGTGGCAGCTTCTGGCTCTGGGGCCTCAGCAGGAAACTCCTTTGTTCTTATCTTCCTGGCCTTGCCAGCAGATAAGAGGAAGCAGGGAGGCATCAACTTGCATCTTGCCTTCGCAAGATACAATGGTATCATCCCCCAACCTTCCATACTTAGCTGGAACGGTTTGGCCACAAGCCAGATCTTCCGCCAGTGAACACTGCTGAGCACTCTCTTCCGCTCTTCTACAGAACAAGCAGCTCTGGGGGAAGGGGCTTGCAAATGTTCCCAAAGCGATATCGATTGTCACACAGTTAGCACCCATCAGTTGCCTCCTTGACAAGTCACTCAGAGTCTTATCACAAGTAAACCTCAGGAAGCAAGCTTTGAGCCAAAAAAAAAAAAACTAAGAAGGATTCTCACAAGGTGTTAACCTTTCAGGAAGTCTTTTTTCTATAGTGTCAGCAGCAACTCCAACTTGTCAGCTCAGCAGTACTTTACAACTACTGCAGTTCACTTGGTGTGTGACAGGGAAGAGAGCAGCAAGAATGATACTCAAGTTCTTCCAGGCCTGTGAAAAATGTGATATGAGTGGCCAGTTGTAAGTATAGTTCCAAAATGTGGTTGAATGAGAACAACTTCAAAGCGGAGTAGATAATAAATAAAAAAAATGATTGCAAAGTGGAAAAGTTCATCTGTAATGTGAGAAGTGGTTCAGGGCACATAGGCTTGATGACTCTCTCTGTCTCAGATGGCCTCAGAGGCGTTAGGAAAATCACTTAATCTGTTCCTAGCTATGATATATAGAGATATAGATAGGGTAATCTTTTTCTGCTGGATTTTTTTTCACCTTTCTTTTTAGATTTGAAGTTGCTTGTTTTTGTTTTTGTTTTTTAAATTTTATTGCACCTGTATAAGTCTTTTAACATTGTCTTCCATAACTTTGAAATGATAAAATCTAGGGTTTATAAAAGTCTAGAAGGACTTTTCAGACACAGGCAGACTAGATAAATGGACTGGAAGCAATCTGAACAACCAAGTTCAGAGAGTTGAGGCCAGTGGCACAAACTCCAGCTGGCAACCAGGCACTAATAGTATCCCCACTTGGAGAAGAGGCAATAGCAGGGTCAATAGTGCTTAACATCTTTATTAATGATCTTGATGATTGGACAAAGAGCAACCCTAGCAAGATTGCAGATGATAAAAAAATGAAAGGAGTGGTTGACTCTGTTGCGTGGGCACATCAGTGAGCCCAAATCAGAGCAGTTATGCAGCCTGTGAAGGATTCACACCAGAGCAAAGGAAAAGCATAAGAGGGCCAGACCAGGAGAAAGAAACTCTATCACTCTTTGCAGCACAGGTTGTCTTGCTGAGTATAACCTGTATCGGTAACAAGGAGGGAGGAGTCTGGGGTAAAACTGAGCCTGGGTGAGGCAAAGGAGTAGTGTTTTCCCTAAGCATGTAAGTATTTCTGTTTTTTTTTTTTGTTTGTTTCTATTTCTCAAATCCAAAATCAGTACTCAAATATTTTTATTAAATGGCAATAAGCTAAATTTCTCAAAAGCAAGGCTCTTCTGCCTATATCAGTAATTGGTAAGTGATCTTACTGTCTTTATCTTGACCCACAAGATTTCTCACTCTCTGCCATTCTATTTTTTCTCATCCTGCTGGCAAGGGGCAGTGAGTGAGTGGCTGTGAGTGCTTGGCAGTGATCTGATGCTGACATAGTCAGAGGAGAGGAGAGGAGAGGAGAGGAGAGGAGAGGAGAGGAGAGGAGAGGAGAGGAGAGGAGAGGAGAGGAGAGGAGAGGAGAGGAGAGGAGAGGAGAGGAGAGGAGAGGACTTGGAATATTTTTCTTTCTTATTCCAATCCCTATTAAAAATGTACAATGAAGTCTTCTCATGAAAACATACAAACTATGACCTCTCATATATGTGGCATAAATCACTGCAAAGATTTTATTTAGTTTCTGTTCTGTCCTCATCACTTCATTGTAGTTCCTTTCTAACAAGAATAATATGCACATCCTCTTTGTTTTCCCCTTTCATTAATTATTTTTGATTTATTGACTGCTTTGTATCTTATTTTCCTCTGACTCACGCCCATGTCTTGCAGCAGCTTTTTCTTTCTCTCCCTCTATTCAAATTTTATCTCTATATTTTTTCCATCCCAATTGCTCCTCTGTAATTTTTAAAAGCTCACTAATAGATGTGTGCAGATTTATTTTTCTTTCTCTCCTTATTTCAGTCTTTTCCATCAGTCATTCATCCTTTGGAGTATTTCTATGTTTTTTTTAATTCAAGGTCCAATATTATACCAGTAAACATAAAACTGTCTTCATCATACAAAGTTGCCTTTGACTTTTTGTAACTGTTTTATGTTTCACATTTAGTTGAGATATAGGATCTGTGAGCATTTCAAAATATTTAAGATCTTTGTGAATTTAGGAATGACTATGAATACAAAAC
This sequence comes from Lagopus muta, assembly GCF_023343835.1. Classification (NCBI taxonomy): domain Eukaryota; kingdom Metazoa; phylum Chordata; class Aves; order Galliformes; family Phasianidae; genus Lagopus; species Lagopus muta. The sequence goes on from NC_064433.1 coordinate 163,240,238, forward strand.
ATCTAGAAGAAAGAAAACAATAAAAGAATTTCTAGGTATCTGGAGTATGTGGAAGTTAAAAAAAAATACGTACTAGATCATTACATTTCCAGGGAACTTTGTGTGATATAAATATGTAACTTCCACTTTCTACTACTTTGTTATGTGAAAAGCTTTCTGTGTTACGTAGCACATTTCCCGTTAAATCAGATGAAATAATAGCAGTGCATTTGAAATGCGATCCCTATGAGTCACAGAGTGCATTGTTTCTGCCAGCAGCTGACCATCCAATTGCACTGAGCTTTTCATCCAAGATGAAGTCCTCAGTGGGTATTAACCATTAATGCTTAGCTTAAGACAAAAAGAGCTACGACATTTTATACATGCTAGGTAGCTCTTCTCAAGGCAGTTTGTTCTCTCCGTAGGTGTCCAACGCATTCTACCAGCTACACCAGGTGGTCCAAAATCTGACTGTCTTGTATGCAGCATAAATAAGGACCATTTTTAACTCGTATATTAATTTACATATATTAATTAAAAAAAAAAAAAAAATTGAATGTTCCTGCTTCATGTGCTATATAATAGGTTTAAATATGTATCATATTGCACTAGGCTTGAGTTGAATGTATAATATGTTTTAGATGGGAGATTTTGGGTAAATTTGTATATTTTTTATTAATAAGTCATTTTTTTAAAGCTAAATTCAGTACTGGGATGTGTATTTTTGCAGAGAAGTGAAAAAAAAGTTGAAATACATTATTTTTATATATATTAACATTATCTGCATTCTGTGATTATCAATGAGGAAAACAAAAAAAAAAAAAAAAAAGGGAGAAGTTGGAAAGCAAAAAGGGCATGCAGATATTGTTGTATGAACAACAAAAAGCAACGTAGTTGCAGCCTTCACAAGCTAATCTCTATTCTCTCCAATCTCCACATCCCTTCAAGCCCATTTTATCTGCTATCAATAGGGGCAACTTGCAGTGTACCTTGCACGTCTGACAGTGTAGGTGATGATTTTTCTGCTCATTCTTTTTGTGCCACTGAAAACTTACAAATCTAACCTAAATCTAAAACTTTCCATTGAATTATAATATCAGCATTTTTAAAACAACATATATTTTCATTAAATGAGTGAAAAATAACCCTAAGCAACAAAAGGAAGAAAAACAAAGAGACTTGTATCAAGAAGACTGTGAAGAAGAATGAGGTATGAAAATCCAGGATCCCTAAGCTTGAAGAATGAGACAAAGTCAGTTTTAGACTTTGAATGGAGATATGCTTAGTTTATCTAGTGTGCTTTCAAATTCTTTGCTGCTATCTGCTGGAGTTAATTGAGTCAATTTCTCCCCTTCTCTGCAGGTTTCTATAGGAACAAGAGTGCACACCTAGGCTCCAATTGTTCCTCTGAAAGGATACAGGTCTTACATAGGTCCAGCAAAGACCTTGGGCACCATAGGGCACATCAAATAATTTCAAATATCACTGCAGACAACAAAACCTTTTATTTGGGATTTGTTTCTTTTTTTCTTTCTTTTTTTTTTTTTGTTTGTTTGTTTGCTTGTTTGTTTGTTTCCCCTGGAAATAGTCATGTAAAGGTTGGTTTAAAAAGCCCTCGCACATGGAAAACTATTTGATCATATCAATTCTGTGTAAACCAAAAATGCAATCTCTCCATAGGGAATGAAAGCATTTATTTTTATGCTGACAGATATATTGTATTCTTGAGGCAGGGGTTAAAAACATTAGGGTTTTGTGTTTTGCTTTCTTTTGTTTCATTCCCAAAAAACATATTCTTAAACAAATCAGGCAAACAACTCACCTTACCAAGCACCATGGGGAAATGAATATAGGGATTCATAAGCACTCTCCTAGTTTGTATGCATGACTCACTGTCTGGTGGCAAAAATCAATTTGCCTCTTTAAAAAGGCCCCCTTGGGGATAGAAGAATGCAGAGCTGTAATGGTTTACTGTCTTGAGTGTCTTTGTCTGATGACAAACAGAACTGGAATTGACAGCAGAGAGTTATACTCAGGAGCTAAAATGATTCATGTGTTGTGACTTTTTCCCTCACCTGGCTTTGCAAAACTGCACCTGCAAAACAGTGCATCTATATCACTTATGTAGTCACCTCTATTGCACGCATCTCTGGTATTTACAGGCACTGACAGTACCTTGTGTTTCACTAGTCATTTATGTGCTCTCGTATCCCATTGCAAATCAAGCACTCTGCTGTCTGTGTGAATGTACATGCATTACTAAATATTAGACTACGCACAGCTGAGAAAGCACTGAGGATGTTTTAACTTGCATGTCACACGGTGAAGTATATGAAAGAAAAGATGGGAATGTGCGTAGAGTAGAAAGAGTGTTAGACTCAGGAAATATAGATTTAAATCACATTTCAGGTGTTAATCTTCCATATGACTTTCGACACACGTTTTCATTTGTCTATGACTGCTGCCCTTTTACCTCGTCTTGCTTTTTTTAATTAAGACATAAATAATTTGAAGTGCTGTTCTCTTGTATTGTAGTAAGTGCAAAAGGGTGCTTTCTCTTTCAGACACAAGCTACTTCTGCACTGCTATTAATAACAATTGTACCTTATCCTGTTTAATTTGTATCTTCCAAATGCCAGTTGAGCAATTCTAGGTGATATCATATGTAATTCTCACCCATTGCATTTGGATTTTTCTTAAGCATGTGTATAAATAATATGAGTTGTTAAATTGTTAAAGTATGCTTTCATTTCTTAAATAAGGCGGAGATAATCACAGTCTATGGAAAAAAAAATTGTAAGAAAAGAAAATAAATCTTCCTCATTCAATTGGTTTGTTCAGCAATCACTTGTAGGTTTCTCGAGAAAGTGAAAATAAAAATAAAACATTTGAAAAATCAAACGAGAAGGGGAAGAAGAAAAAAAGATTAAGAAAATCTTCCTCTCCACCTCTCAAAATGATGTTTTTTAAATTTGTGTAACCATAAATTTAACAAGGCAATAAATTGGAAACTTTGACTTTTGAATCTTGTTTCAGGTTTTTTTTTGTTGTTGTTGTTGTTTGTTTGTTTTTTAAAAAGAGGAATTGTTTAAAAAAAAAAAAAAAAAAAAACAGCTAAAAAATAAAAAATAAAAAGTCACCCATCCACTCTAAAGACACTCAAGGTTACAAAAATATGTCCCAAGATCACATTATGTTCAGATATAGGCTGTCAGTGTACAGATGACAAGTGTAGTTGGCATATTACACAGAAAAAAAAATCAATCCAGTGCATGTTAGTACTATGCATAAAGATATTTTGGATTGATTGTGCAAGCAGATGCTCTGCGAGTTCAATCAAAAAAATGCTTTTTGTCACCTCTGTTCAAACAAACAAGCCAGCTTCATTCCCAGTTGAAATGAGAACAGGAATCCATTGCTTACTCTATTAACAATAGACAATTTTTCTAATAATGAATAGATTTTTTCCAGTCCTCTGATGAGATTGCTGAGTTCCAGATGTAGCTGTGTGGATTTTATTTTTCTCTCTAGTGAGGGAGCAACAATTTAATTTTGATCTGAAGAACTTACCTAAAACAGGAATCAGCTTAAATGCTCACTAAACTATGTCTCCCTATAGTCAATGCCATATGCCTGTATAACAGTGTAATGTGTATGTTCTGGTTATAGGCTAAGAAAGAACGGGTGTAACAGAAAAAAAATCAACATCATACAAGAATGGAAATTCACTGGGAATTCACAGAGTCCATGTCTGCGATGAGAAACTGCTAGTGAGGTACAATGGCAGCAAAACATTTATATACTAACTTGTCTTTTCTCTGTTTGTAAATTGAAAAACATGTGCTGAGAGCAAATGAAAAACAAAACAAAGATAAATACAAAAGCCTTTCGATTTATAGACTCAGACTATTTTTCCTAAAGCGTACGATATTCTTTCCTCAAAACTTAAAAAGAACCACACAGAACAGAATATCCCAAGTTGGAAAGGGGGCATCATCGAGTCCGACTCCTGGCTCCACAGAGCCATTCAACATCCAAACCCTATGTCTGATAGCTCTGTCTTAGTTTTATATCCATATACTGTAGTGCCCAGTGCTCAAGGTGCAGCCACACAGCACAGAGCAGAGCAGTCAATTCCTTCCCTTGCCCGTTTGGCAGTTCTGGCATGGCGCATCCCAGGTAACGGTTGGCCCCTTTGGCTGCCAGCATGCACTGATCTCTCAGATTCAACTTGGTGTCAGCTGGAAGCCCCAGGCCCCTTTCTAAGGAGCTGCTCTCCAGTCTCTCATCCCTCAGGCAGCAGGTGCATGCCAGGTGCAGACATTTATTTATACTCTCAAAACCTCTGTGGGTTTTGGGTAGCCTCCTTTCTTTTTCTCTTTCTTATTCTTCATTTCTAAATAATTTAAGTCTTTATACTAATTTATACCACCAGAAATAAAGGAGAAAGGGTCAAGTTGCCCCAGCACTTTGTTCCTAAATCTGTAGTTTTATCCTTTGAATAAAACTATTATGAGTGGGCATTGCATCATTTTACATGTCCGTTCCTTTGAGAGATTTCAACATATGCTAAAGTAGCAAGGTCAGTCATAAACTTCTTATAACAGGTTTGCAGAACAAAGCTTTTATTGAAGAAACCCCACACCTCTAAAAACAGTTAAATTTTTTTTAAGACCTTTCTGAGCATAATGCACTGTCTTCCTGCTTAATACGCACATCTCGTGGCCTTCTGGGCCAGCATAGCTTAGTAGGAAAGGGAGCTGCTGCTGGGAAAATGCACACAAGAGAGATGAGTTGTAAAAGTGTAATTGACACACACACAGCGAAATATCCCAGAAGACTCAGAAGACTTCCCAGTCTTGAAAACATTTACAACCAAGCACAGTGATTTATACCCTGATTCCAGTGGAATTACTCATGAGAGCAAGTAATATGCTCAGTAGTAATTAACAAGCCCAATTTTTCTCTGTTATTTACACCATCTCTACAGTCTCTTCACACTGTCAAAGAGGTGTGAAAGAAGAAGGCCTGAGAACAGTGTTTTCTTTCATATTTTTTCCTCAAAGAGGTTTTTTGTACTATCAAGTCAGCTTTGCAGAAAAAAATATTGCCAACCAAGTAGAATCAAATGTAAAACAAACGTATACTTATATCCCTACTTCATTCATCTCATCATGTGTTCTCTGGTGGCTCCCCAATGCAGCATAAATCTAATTAAGTTATGAACATCAAAGTCTTATCAATAACATTTAAATCCTAGAGTGGGCAATTTATTTGTCTATTTAGTTCTTTTAGTTTGTTGTTTTTCTTTGTTTTGTTTTTGTGGGTTTTTTTGTTTGTTTGTTTATTTGTTTTTGTCTTTGCTTGTTTCTTCTAAAACACATGCACACAAATCCTCAATTCATAAGAATATCTATAGTTTGCTGCATTGCCTGAGGTTTCCAATGTGGTTAGCAAAACAATATTCATAACTACTAACCAGTGTCTCTACTGAAGGATGAACAGGCCTGATGTTTTAGTTTTAAATACAACAGTTCAAGGTTCCCTATTCAAAATAGCATTTAAGCTTTTGTCGAGCTTTCAAGCTTGTGCTCAATCCTGTTAAAGACAATGGGACAAACAGGCACTTAATATCTTATTCGATTTCCCAAAACCAAGCTTTGTTTTAGCTACTTAAATGTGGATTTAAAGCTAAAGCTGCCATAGAAAATGAAATATTATAAAATTACTTTTCACCCTGTATTCCAAAGGGAGCGTGTATGACAGAACTCATTTAATATTGCACTGTGCTTCCATTACCAGGCAAAGTAAGTGAGGAAGTTTGGGCTGAATTCAGACAGTATTTTATATGCATTTGTAATTGTAGTTTTCAGGAATGTTTTCTCTCTGCAGTTTCAGAGACTTATTTGAATTACAGTAATATCATGTAAAAAAAAAAAAAAAAGTTTTCTACTCTCTTACTTTTTATGAATTTTCTTTTATTCCCAGTTTTTTCTCAGAACTTTGACAAAATTTTACATCTTTTTTAAAATTGATTTTTCTGTGATTTTTATAAAGCCTTTTTCTATGATCACATCCACAGTTGTATGTGATAGACTGACATGATTAATGTTCATACATACAACATCCGTTCCAAGAGGAATCTATACCCCATGGTTTTGTCCTCAAGATACTCTGGGATTTACAAACTATTAGTTAGGTCCAAGTAATTCTCTTTTCTTTCTCAGCTCAGTAACAGATTTCTCTTACATCCTCTTTCTTCAAAATTCTATTTAATTTTCTCTAGTTGAAATCAACTTCATACATCTCAATATTCAAAATCATGAATTGAGATGGAGAAAAATTAAAACAGTATTTTTCAGTAACCAGAAACAAAATGTTTAGTTATTGTTCAGCTCTATGACAGAATAACTTACGATTTCACTGCATCCAGGATCAAAAGCAATTTTTGAGATGTATACAATTCCGGCCAAGATTTTATAATGATTTTAAATAAATAATGAACCTTGGTTATTGTACTGTGAAGAAATCTGGCTTGACAATTTAGTTGTTTTTGATAACTCCTTCATCCTCACAGTGAATGACCCTAAAGAGACTGACTGAGGCAGAGGTCCTGTTACACTGCTTAGATATGTCAGAACATTTTTCAGAAAGGAGAAAATTTAGGTTAGTAGCTTCTAACAACTTCTGAAATATAATTTTCTTCTTCCTCATTCTATTCCCTTTCTCTTGCCTCTGAGTATATAGTCTGTCTCCCAGAACCACCACAACACTGCTGCAACCTGAAGACTGAAGGGAATAGATGAAGCACTCAGGCAGAGGTTCAAGAAGGCACAACTTCCAGCTGTTGCAGTTAGACTGTGTTTTCTCAGTTTCACAAAGGTCCACATCATGTTAAAGAGTTTACATATTATTATTTTGGGCAAACTGCATTAGGTTACCAAACTGATTCTAGTATAGATAATGCCTGGGAGAAAAAGCATGCAGGGAAATATGATTTTTTGATGTTTCCATTTCCAGTGAAATCTCTTGCAGACCAGGACTTCTAGCTAACACATCACATTCTATCACAAGGTTGGAAAGACTTCACGTCTTCTATACAAATTCCTGGAATTAGACTCCTTGATTTCCATTACTGACTTAAAGGGCATTTTTGCTGTAGTACCATGGAAAGAATGTCTTCTCCCAAATTTTGCCCTTATAAGTTCTGCATATACTTCTAAGGGCAGATTTTGGCAAAGATGTTTCAATTTTCCCTTTTCAGTGACCTAATATTATTTCACTTGAAACAATCTGAGTACACTTGGTAGCAAAGATTTTGATAAAAAATGCTGTTTGAAAAAAAAGTATCTTTTATGTCTAAGTCACACTGTCACTTTATATTAACTTTCTTATTCGTTTCACCTTTATACTGTCCTCTGTATTCATCCATTTTTAACTAAGTTATCTTTTTTTAGTCTTGAAGTAGATTTTAAAGAAAGAGGAGTGCCAGTCTTAGTCTGAAAGAAAGCTATTGCCCTGGCAATTAAAAGCAGCTTGAACTTTTAGTAAGCAGATGAAAATCTTTTAGAACCATGTGCATATTGTAAGTTGAAGAAAATAAGTCATTTTGGTACCACAATGTAGCCTTGTTCAGTGATTAGGCACCCTAAGTGGTTTTCTAGTACCAGTAATTCCCTAGATAGAAATGTTATTTTAAATCAAAATGTACATGATCAAATGAATATAATTTAAACATCATTAAATTTTGTCAGCTTTTTGCACTGGGTTTTAATTTTGAATCTCTAAATGTGAAATTTCTGTTAATACAAACTGCTCCTTCTCCACATTTTAAGAAATACAGTCAGCTAAAGATACTCAGCATCTCTAGATGCCCACAGTGACTTGAGTGTGGTTTTTTAGTTACTATCATTCAACTTTGTTTCACATTTGATATCTGGTTATAGGTACTGATCAGCAAGATTAGTGTTGTTTTATAGCATTTCTCCTTTGGCTGGAGCAAGCTGAAGGCATTTAAGTAATGTCATAGAATCACAGAGTTGTAGGATATTTGAAGATACCTCCAGAGATGCTGGATGTTGTGTTGAAGGACATGGTTTAGTGGGAGCTATTGGGAACAGGTGAACGGTTGGACTGGATGATCTTTTAGGTCTTTTCCAACCTTGGTGATTCTATGATTCTATGAGATCATCTAGTCCAGCCCTCCATATTCAGGAGAGGGAACACATTGTCACTCCTCATAGCTTCTGTCACCAGACATTTTTGATCACAGTCCACTAGTTACCAACAGAAATGATCCCTGAAAGTGTAATGCCTTCTAGTTTCAGGATCAATAGACCCTAAACCCTGCTGCTGTGTTTACGTGCGCACTCTGCAAAGATTTCTAAGTGCACTTCAGAGCACAGAGGCCTTACAAGAGCATTCTCTGGCTGAGTCTGCCTATATATCAGGAATTACAAACCACAAATGCCTTTTGAAAATGAAGTTCTGAAGCAACATTTAAACATCTGGTATGTTATTACTCCATAGCACAAGAGAAATCACACAAATTGTCCAGTCGAGGTATGGAGAAAGTCAAATCATTAGGAAGATTTCCCCTATATTCAGCACTCGTGAGGCCGCACCTCGAGTACTGTGTCCAGTTTTGGGCCCCTCACTGCAAGAAAGATATTGAGGCCCTGGAACGTGTTCAAAGAAGGGCAACGAAGCTGGTGAGGGGTCTGGAACACAGGCCATATGAGGAGAGGCTGAAGGAGCTGGGAATGTTCAGCCTGGAGAAGAGGAGGCTCAGGGGAGACCTTATTGCTCTCTATAACTTCCTGAAGGGAGGTTGTAGTGAGCTGGGGGTCGGCCTCTTCTCTCGTGTCATTAGGGATAGGACCAGGGGGAATGGTTTCAAGCTACGCCAGGGGAAATTCAGGCTGGACATGAGGAAGTATTACTTTTCAGAAAGGGTGGTCAGGCACTGGAATGGACTGCCCAGGGAGGTGGTGGAATCACCGAGCCTGGGGGTGTTCAAGGAAAGACTGGATGTTGCGTTGAGGGACATGGTTTAGTAGGAGCTATTGGGAATAGGTGAACGGTTGGACTGGGTGATCTTTTAGGTCTTTTCCAACCTTAGTGATTCTATGATTCTATGATTCTAAGATTTCTATAATACTGTTCAGTACTCCTTTTTTTTTTCTTTTTTCTTTTTTTCCCTGAGTGTCTGTTGTACACAAAGGGTCAGTTGCACAAAGATAAATAAAAATTCTCTTCTAGCCAGTTCTGCACTGGTCCGAGCCCAGATCATTTATCCTCTCTCAGAAGATTTACTCCCTGAGCCACCATATAATGCATTTAACAGGCCTCTATTCACTATCCCAAAAGTTTCAACAGTGGGATTTTAAACAGCAGCATAATAACCCTGCATACAAGGATACTACATCTCCTTTCATTAGTGTGGCTTTCAGTAAGAAATTTAACAATAAAAAATGCATGAAAATCCCTGCTGTGAAACATGCCATCTTCTAAATGCATTCAAAGAAGTTCTATAATTTCTTATTCTTTTTAAAATCAAAATTATTTGAGGCTCTGATTTTCCCTTCATTTCCTAATAGTTGTCTTGGTGATCTTAGAAATACTGAATAAAACTAACACATTATAATTCAGACAGATGATCACAAATTTTCTCCGTGATCCACAGTCCTTTGTAGACTTCATTAGTATAGACTAAGTCACCAACTTACTAAATAAACAGAATATATAGATAATATATGTTTTTTTTCAACTGACTTGTTTCATGATGCAGAAAGTACTTAGGACCTGTTTCAGCCTTTTCCTCTTCAAGAACAGAATGTACCAATAAATTATGGCAAATTGCAGCCCAAAGCCTGTATCTGAAGGAGCTTGTCAAAACAATTAGACTTTTCTGCTTATTATTTTGAGAAAATTCAAGTGAAAAAGAGAAGCTGTGAGCAGTTTTAAAATTCTCAGTCCTTTATTAAGATTGTATAGGGTTATGTGCAGTAGAGCTTGCATGATTAGAGCTTTAAACTACCTCAAAATTAAATAAATAAGATTCAATTTATATGAAGAAGAATTAAAAAAAAAAAAAAGACAGGTTTGCAGTACTTAAAATTATTAGTGTCCATTATTTAATAATTAATTTAAAAGCTTGAAATTCCTCCTGGAACTGCCTTCCCCACTCCACAGTTAGTAGCAATACTAGGAAGACATGCTGACTTAAAAGGAGGGCCGGAGGACCCAGCTGGAGGACCCAGGTGGTAGGACTCACCAAAAGACAGAATCACATAATGTTTCTCCAGCTCTTCCAGAATAGCACGGCAGCCCTATGTTCTGCCTGGAGCTCTGGACAGAAATGTTATGCCTTATAGCTACTTATTTATACCTAAAGTCTCCTACAAAATATAATGACTTCGGCGTTTTTAAGGACTGAGGAGATTTCCATCTCAGAAAATGCACCAGATATTGTGTTGCTGTTGAATATTATTGCAAAATGCAAACATTAAGAAATAAGGCAAAATAATCATAGAATCATATAATTGTTTCAGTTGGAAGGGATTTTTAAGATCATCTTGTTCCAACCCACTCCTGTAGTCAGGGGCACCTCACTCTAGACTAGGTTGCACAAAGGACCATCCAGACTGGCCTTGAATGCTTCAACAACTTCTCTGGCAATCTGTTCCCAGTGTCTCCCCAGCCTCACAGTAAAGAATTTCTTCTTAATATTTATTCTAAATTTACCCTCTTCCACTTTAAAACCATTTCCCCTTGTTCTGTCACGTACATTCCTTAATAAAAAGCCTCTTATAAAAAGTAAATTTATAAAAGAGGATGAGAACAATAATAAGAACACAGTCTTCTCCATTGTGCTTCAAACTCTCTTTCCTCAGCCAGTCTTCTAACAACACCATTCAAAACCAAACAACTTGCTTGGCAGGTGGCTTAGCTGCAACATGCTCACTGCAATAACCCACAGATGTCTGTTCCTGTCCTCCCAGAAGTGACCAGGCTTCAGAGAATTTTTCACAGTGATCACATAAAAAAGCACAGCATCAAGAATAGATTTTTCCCCCATGTTCTTGGTGTTTAATTCAATTATACCACAGCCATTCTGTTCGTAAAGGATGTATGCTTATGCCCCTCTTAGTATAGTTGTAACTTTAACCAGTTTAAAAGTAGTACTATAAAATCAGTACATTATGAAAACATTAAAAACTGCAATACTGTAATCAGTTGTAAACAGTATGGATTCTAACTTTATTTTAGTCTACCAAACGAATGAAGGAATTTGTTACTTTCTCCCATCCAGAATAGATAGTATAGAAAATTGTTATATTGATTAGGGATAAGGACAGGACATAAGGACATTAAAATGCTTGTCATCAGCTAAGCAGAAAATAGTAGATTAATTGATTGCAGAAAGTAACTTGTGAGGGCATGCAGTAGCTCAACTAAGTACTGATAACCCAAGCCTTGTTTACATCAGCTCACTATCTTAGAAATAAAACCTAATTATAGCAAATTTCTTTTTCCTTTGCAGTTGCTGTATGCACCATCTTGTTTAAGAAATCATCATAGCAATGGGAGAAGTTTTTGGGATAGTCTCCAAGGTAACTCTGTCATTGGTTACATCCAGCAGCCAGGTGGTGGCTGCAGGTCTCCCTTAGGTCAGGCCTGTGAGTGAACAACTATAGCTTTTCCTGATGGCTTTTAGTGCCTTTCTTTCATACTAGGCTGAAAGTGCGGATGCGGATGTCCATGGTGTACCTCAAGGTCATTTGATGCTGGATGAGAACAGCCAACAATTTAAATTGTATGATGTGTAACTACTACATGATACTGCATGTCATCATTAGCATGGTCGCTATATATTGTTAAGATTATTGCAGTAAGAATCACCCAGGTTAAAGAAGAATGAACTCTGATGGAACTAGAACTAGCTTCAGCACAAAGTAACCCAAGACTGTGAATCATCTCTCTTGCACTGAAGGACTTTTTTAGGGAGATGGAGCCCAAAGTTATGAACTAAATGAATACCATGGACAATGTGCATGGATGGCCATAGAATACTGGTATAATATGATTGCATATATATATATATATATATATTTTTTTTTTAAATAGGTGATGCAAAATAGTTAGGACGTGTAGAAACTGTGGGACCTGTGCATGATATAAATAGTATGGAATAAAGTTGGATATTGTCTTAGTTTCAGCTGGAGCCAAATTGTTTTCTTCAGTGTCTGATATGATCCTATGTTTTGGTTCTAGGAGAAAAACAATGTTGATGACATACCGATGTTTCTAGGTGCCACTAAGCAATTTTGGACAGAACCAAGGCCATTGCAATTTCTCAGTGAAGGTCTGGGAGTGGAGCAAGGAAATGGAAGGGGACAGAATCAGGACAGCTGATTTAAACTGACCTAAGGGATATTTCCTACCATACGACATCATGCAAAAGAGAGTTTTGAAAGGGATAGGAGTTCATTTCTCTTCTACTCACTGTAGGGAGCTAGCTGAGCATTACTCCACCAGTGGTTGTGAGCAATTGCTTCTGCATCACCTGCTATATACATTCAAATATACATCTATATATTCATAACTATATATATTCATAACTATTATCCTTTTCTCTATCTTAGTAAATAGTTTTATCTCAGGAAAAAAAAAAAAAAAAAAAAACCCAAAAAACAACGATCTGTGAAGCCGTATATTATGATAAGGTAGCATAAATTTCACACATGCAAAAGATTTCTCTTCAGCTAGGGCCACAGACTGACCACTAAGTGTGACTTATTGTGTTTGTGGCAATTTTTTCATTAGTTATCTTGTTTGCAGCTGTTTCCAGACTGTAAAACAGAAATATTTACAGACACAGAAAAGATAGCATAAAAATTTCAGGGCAACCAATTCCTGCATAAAGACTTTCCTCAGAATAAATGCACCTGGGATTTTGAGAGCTTTTATGACCAAAAAGCTTTTGAATGAACACATGGGGAAGTGGAAAATAAAAGAGCACACAAAACTGTTAGAACATTGTGGGACCAAATTTGTGCAAAATATGATTAGAAGATAAAATCTCTTTTTATTCAGGAAAGTGATGGTGGCTGAAAGAATATTTTGGATTTATTTATTCTGATGTGCTATTCATTGTGGAATAGGTTGGCACCTGCTCATCTCCCCTAAGGGAAGGGCTAAATACAATTGTGCTGCTCTCAGAAACCCCAGCAGGAAGGTAACCTGTGCCAGCCTATTTTTTGTTGTAACTTATTTTCTCTCACTGGTCAGCAATTTGAAGGCCACTTGAATGGAAAAAAAGAAGACAGCAGCTTATTGGCATCTGTTCTGCTGCTGTGGTGATTCCTACAGTACAGGTGAATAGTGCATAGAATATCATGGAGGGATACTAGGAGATAGGAGTAATCTTTTTAAATAGAGCAAGAAATAATAGAAGAAAAGTCATGGAGGTCCCTAACAGTGAAAAGAAACAGCGGTTGGTATATCAGAGGATGCACAAGAAGGGAGCCAGAGAGGAATAACAGGGATGACTGGAAATTTATTAAATTGGCTTTATGTCATTTCAAGAAGCTGTTGTGGGATTAGGGACAGGGTATTTTTGGTTGTTTTTCTCATAAACTCATGGACATAAAAATGCTAGCCAGCTCTAAAAAGGAGCATCAGTCATGCAGGCGTTTAGCCAATGCCACCATTGGGCCCTATGAATGTCAGGTACTGTTCAAAAAACTAATTAGTGTGTTTTCCTCCAACATTTTGTTGAAAGAACGTTTCATTACCATGCAAATGCAGTTAACTCACAATGCAGGCTAATTGAATCCTTACAAAACACCCCATGCAAACTCTTATCTTAACTCACTGAACAATAAATACTAAAGTCACTTTAGAAGACAGAATTGGTAGTAAGTAGCAGGACACAGACTGCCAGCATTTAAGGCTTTTATTATTTCAAATACTTTGAGTCCAAAAGTAATTCATCATGTTACCTCTGTTAACACTGGATTGGCACTCACCACTGTAATCAGCTGGACTGATAGGTGAAGAGGGAACTACTCTATCACCTTCAATGAAAACAGCTATCTCTGAGCACATGTTAAAAGTGGCCAATTTTCATCACAGTGATAGTAATAGAACAAGGGGAAACATTTTTAAACTAAAAGAGGGAAGATTTAGATTAGATGTCAGAAGGAAATTTTTCATTGAGAGAGTGGTGAGGTGCTGGAACAGAGAAGCTGCAAATGCCCGGTCCTTGGAAGTGTTCAAGGCCAGGTTGGATGGGATCCTTGGCAACCTGATCTAGTGCTTGACATAGTGGTTTGCAGCCTTTCTCACAGCAGGGGAGTTGGAACTAGATGATTTTTCAAGTTCCTTCCAATCCAGCCATTCCATGATTCTATGCCTACCTTACAATCAGGCTTTCACTTGGCAAGTTTACCGATTCAAGCTATACTGAAGCACTGGTCTGAGGTGCTAGACAAAGCTACCATGAATACTGTCCATTTAAAGTATTCCATGAAATGTTGGTACCTGAAAAGCAGAAGTTTACAGAACTACTGCTCTGCTGAATCTAGATGCTGCCTCACATAAAGAAATGGTAAAATATTATATTTCACTTTCATTTGGACAACATGTAGTCACTATCTTCCAGCTAAGAGAAAAATGCATAAATACAGATGCAATAGAATCAAGAGAGTTTGTCAGGCACTTAAGACACTATGCAAATATAAGCCTGATTATACTGCTATTCTGAGCTGTAGGGGTGACATTCAGTACCACTTTATCTCAATGTCTGCAACTAATGGAGTTTACACTGGTTCCTTACAAGTACCAAAAGGCAAGCTCTAGAAATCCACTGTTTTGAATAGAACTGTTTCAATATCAAGCTTGAGAAACAAAGGGTGGGAGGTTTTTTCCTGGCATCAGTCTGATTTAGAAGTCTCACTATAATTAAAGCAGTAGCTAGACCCTGGAACTGCAATGAGAAGATTATTAATGTCATCGCTGTCCCCAAGAGAAAAGATTTCTTCCAGCTTCACAATAAATGCAAACTGAAGTTTTAGTCTGTGCAAAGATTCAACAGTTTTCCATGTAGAAAACAAATAGTACTGGGATTATCCAAATGTAATATTTTTGAGCATAATGATTCACTATCTATAAAACTGTGCAGGTTAAACAGATGTGCTTTTAGATAGAAACAATTTAAACTCCTTTGAGACAGCAATATCCACTGCAGAGTTTCTTGTTTTGTCCTTGCCTCAAATAGTCTTAACAATATGTTAGTAGACTCAACCTTGCTGCTGGAACATGTGTTTATATACATGTACAGAGTAAAATCTTTTAGAGGGCTGATGACAGAACTGGGATGAAAATAGTAATTCTTGTCTACAGTAATTGTTAAAACATAAAATACATTTTTTTATTTGATACTGAGATGAAAAAGTCATCATTCAGAAAATTCTGTAACAATATGAACAAGCAGAAGAATGTTAGCAAGAACTGAGTTTTTATCATTTCTGAAATTTCCACTACTACTTAAATCATTTTCTCTATTTTTACAATGTTTTTTTAAAAGAAAAATGTTTTGTTTTCTGGCTCAAAAAACTGAAATGCAACAGTTTTTCTGAAGTACTTGAGCATTTCACTAAGGTTGAAGTGAGGCAGAACTGATCTCTATTTTATTAGTCCTGTAAACTAATATCTCTGTGTTTTTGCCTGTAACAAATAATTTGCTGTGAAGTTCCTAATCAGCACTATCAATTCAGTGGCTCATTTGAGAAAGACAGATCTCTTCTACTGATTTATCTGGCTCTCATTCCTGGTTAGATTATTTTCTAGTCTCTTGCAGCCTATGGCATTGTTTTCTCCCATGAATAATCAAGACATGAAGGGTATTCATGCACCTCCCTGTCTGCTCTGGTATAGAGTGAAAACTTGGAAAGTAGAACTACACCCAGGAGCATCTTGAGTTGACATCTTCATGAAGAAACAGTGTGTCATGAGGTTCTGTTTTTTCTTGGCTCCTCTGATGGTAATTTATTTATGAAAATAAGAAAAAGTGACTGTGGACTTTAAACTTTTCTTTCTAGCAGAAAAGCACAGTAATATTAAGATGAAGAGAAAACAAGACTGTAGGTGGATGGTGTGCAAATGTGAGGAGGAGGAGGAACAGAACATGGACATGAAGAATGAGAGATCTTATCTGTCTATTGTTAAACAAAGCTTTTTGAAAGCACACCTTCACTGCTAAGTGCTTTCCACTGTGCAATAAAATAGGCTCTATGCACTGATGAATTTGGAAAGAAGAAGAGAAAAGGGTTTCCTTTAGCTTAAGGTCATTAGAAATATTTATTCTGTTCTTCACATCTCATATTTCAAATTTCAAAAAAAAGAGAAACAAAAAAATACCTTAGCTCACCAGAATTAAATTCACCTCACAACTAGGAAGAGGATATTCTTTGAGATGTAATTGAAATAAGGACAAAGTAAAATTCAGAACAGCAAGGCAAGCACCCACTACATTTTCTCTGTGTGAAACTGTTCCAAAAACTCAGTGATGCAAGATGCACCACTGTGTAAAATGTTAAATTATTCATTCTATTTGTATTTAATGGTTAAAAAAAAAAAAAAAACCTGGTAAAATTGCAGACAATATTTAATATACCTTTACATTCTCCTTACTTTAGATGGCACTTGTTTGAACACCTTCTGTATGCAAGCTAAATAATTTGACTCTAATTTTGTCTCCATCCAAGATTAATGGGTGTTTAGTCTTCCATTCCCATGAGACCCTTAGACTTTCACATACATACAAGAATATTGACTTTAATTTCTTGATTAACAGAACCATTGAGACTGAGAATTCTTAAACAAAGCACATACTAACGTGTCTCTTGTTTCCTTAGATTTCCATTTCTCCATTTACTCTTTAGAACTGCATCCCACTCCTATTGAAATGAATAATGAAACTTCCATTGATTTCAATTTGAAAGACTCTTGATAGCATTAATTAACCTCTAACTGTTGAAGAAGGGAAATCAGGGCTGCTTTGTGGTATCAGCAAAAGTTTTGTTCCTGGACCTGTCCTACACTTTCACAAGACTGTAGAAAATGCTGCTTAATGTCAACTATTTCCTGGTTATAGTCTCGATATGTCATTTGCACAATGCCTCTAATTTTGACTTAATCATAGTAAAAATAGGACTAAAAAGGCAATTTAGAACATATCCCATCTTTAAAATCCTGCATGGCTTGTAGTAGCTGTCAGGTATCATTTAAACTTTGGAGGGAGAGAGAAAGAAATAAATGCTAGTCAAGTTCATATTCTGTTTGATAGGAAGTCTCACACTATGTGAAAGATCACACACTGCAGACACATTTACATCAAGGAACTGGGCTGCTCTGTTCCTGTTTCTGAAATGTCTGGTAGGCTATGAATGCTAAGACCATTTCCTCAGCTTCCATCGACTACACATCAACTACATTCCACCCACTCCTAAGCAATTTTGTGACTTGGATTATCAGTGAAGCACATCAGTATCCATTGCTTCTCTACCCATCATTCCAAAGTCCTGTTAACATTTGTTTAGTAACCAGCTCTGCTAACCTTCACCATATTGATGTTTTTCCATCCTTTACCTGTGAATGATTTTACTGGATCCAGTTGATGATATCAGTGAAAATGTAACCTGAATAATCACACTAAGAATTTTGCATCACGCATTCTATCTCTTAAAGGAAGAGGCTGAGATATTTCAGAATAGTGAATGGTTCCATAAAAATGCCCTCCAAAACCCAGTACCACTTCTCCATCCTTCCCATCATATGTACTATCCTGTATATTTCTGAAACCCCATTGTACCTTCAAATCTATGATTATCTCTAATTATTTCTATGAAAAAAACATTGTTTGAACAGAGCACATCTTTGCTCGGTAGCAGAGTATAGCGTCTGTTTGCTAATAAGGAGGCTTTTTATAAGTATATCTAGAGCTCCTTCATTCTATATGCTATTTTTCAATAATAACTGTGGCAGTTTTTTGGGGTTTTTTTGTGTTGATTTTTTTTTTTTTTTTTTTCCTCTACTTTTTGAGAAAAAATACTTTCTAAATCTCATATCCTTCCACTTCCTCAATGACTATTTAAATAAATTGCAAGGTGCGATGGCACCTGTAATTCACAAAAAGACTATAGCAAGAGCACTTGTATTGAATGACTGCAGATTTTTGAAACTCCTTCATCTAGCCATGTCCAAGTATTCTTTGGAGAGGATATACAAATGCTTGTTACCATCGTTATGATGATGACTCTATTTCACTTTTCTAAATTCTATTCCCCATGCAAAAAATTCCTCCAAATAAGTTAGAAGGAAATGCAAGTAGAATGCTTGGAAAATATCTGTCCAATGATAAATTGTTGATTAAGTTAGCAGGTATGTTTTTTGCCAGTCTAAATTTGAGAACTTCATTTCAAAGCATCTGTTTCTGGATACTATTTCCAAGTCTGTGATTGAATATATACTTTTGTTAATTTTTTGGGCTGTGCAAAAATAAGCCTCAGAAGAAGAACAAAAGACCCAAATCTTCCCTCTACTGAAGAATTAACACAGAAGTAAAATCCAGCCAATGCCTGACTGCATCTGTAGTGAACACAGATTGAGAAACTCATGCTTTCAAAACTCCATTTAAGGGGAACATTACCCACAGATGCCTCAGCTGTACTGTTATTATGCAAATGCATGCTGACATTAAATTGCTCAAATATCTGAGAACTGCATTGTCCTGGTGACTCCCACAGCACTGCTGTAGACCCTAACTTTCTATACGAACATCAGTGTAGTTATATTGTGGAAGGTCTTGCAACATACTGAAGAAAGGCAGAATTTGCCCCTTAAAGCATCAGCAAGATTGACATATGTTTTCTCCATCCATTTGGCTACCCAACAATAAACTGCCTAGTGCTCCATCACAGTTTATAATTGATTGGCCAGTAAACAGCTTGTTGATAATAACATATTCTAGCCATCTGATGTTTTGAACAATCCAGTAGCAATCTGCAGCAAAGCTATTTACACTATGTTCCCTGCACTGGGCACAGGTCCAGGTTTTACCACCACCAAGAAGAACAAAGAAGCAGCAGGTCTGTCATAACCTTCACGTTTTGTGAATAGTTTTAAGCATTTCAGAAGCAGTTTGACTTTTAGCAGAAGACTTCGACATGGAAACTTTTTTTCACATTCTTTCTTTATGACAAAAGTTAATACATGGAAGAAGGATGTATAGACTAATTTCTTATAAAAGTTAAGCATTTAAAGGATATCAGATTCGGCTGCAGAGAGCAGATCATTTGAGGAGTAGTAGGCACCTCACTTAATTGTGCTTAGTTATTTTAGGCTGATGTTCTGGGCCATGTAGTGCCAAGTATCTCAGTCCTAGTCCCCTGCCTGTTCAGATAATGTGGATTAATTCAATCATACCACCACATCCTGTCTGCACCATTCAGCCATGTATCTTTCATAGGGAATTCAGATCAATGGGAAATTTGGGTTATGTGTAAGGGCATATTTACTTACATATATAGATAGAGACAGTACTAGCATAAAGGCATGACAGAGATAAGGGCTTCCTGTACCCTCAGGTCGAGAAATATAAATTTGGGTATTAATTGCAAAAAAAAAATCTTAAAAGAAACTTAAGTAAAACAAGTTTGAACACTACATTATCTCAAATCCTAAGACTTATTCTTCAATAGCTATAACAGAATATAACTGAAAAACTTGAAGTCTAGGGGGGGAAGGGGGAAAACAACTAGTTGCTGCACTTTTTTTGTTTGCTTGTTTGTTTTTCCCTCAGTATCTGGAAATTAAATATCTTCACAGTCAAGGTGAATGCCCTGGCTACTTAGACAAGGAATTGATTTTTGCCCTCATTAATTCAAAAATGTTTAAATATTAACTGAAAATAGAAGCATGCAAATGCTACCATTGAGAGATGTCCCAATGGAAGTCAGGTCTCTCCTGAGGCCAGAAACATTCTTCAGCTCTTATAAATGCCTAGAATATCAGACTCCACAGGCAACTACTATGGAGAAAAGCTGAGACTGTCAGCACTGATGGGCTGCATTGTGAGACTAATGATCACACCAAGATGGAGATAAATCCAGAATAGAACATGAGGGTTCTGAGGAACAGTCTATTACTTTCAAAGCCCTATCTAAATTTAGATACTCCCATTACTGCAGAACAGCAGAACAGAGATAGAATCTACATTTTGTTGTCCATTATAAATCCTCATTTCCATTTTAAAATGGAACATACATTTTCTTTACTAAAAGCATATATTCTTCATGCAATCAATGCTTAATGATGATCTGAGTTGCGTTGTTATCAGTCAAATCTCTGTGGATTTAATAGATTTATCTGACCTTTTGTAATACTGAAAATGAGATTCTTTTTCTTTCCCCAAGAGGCTATGATAATCTAATAGTTTAATTGACTACATATTAGATAAAAATGAAACAGATGTAACACCTATTCAACAGTTCTATTGCCAGAATTCATATAGAATTTTCCATAGTCCTCTCACCTAATCTTATTTATTGAATTCCCTTCTTACAAGAAAGCATAGGATATCCGTGTCATTAGTTTCTATGTTGAAGTTCTTTAGTGTAAAGATAAGGTTCTTCTAGCTAGTAGGAAATGCAGTATTTTCCATAAATTAAAAAAAAAAAAAAAATTTCACAAGATTCCTGTATGAAATCATTAGTATGTATTTCAAAGTGTTATTGTCTTCCCTGACAATTCACTTCTTTTCCTACTTATTTTTTTGCTTTAGAACACTATATAAGTAAATTATTTTTTTAAGAAATCAAATTATATGTGAAGATTTTTCCTTATACATGGCATAAGAATTTATTCTTTTCCTTTTACACTTCAATTGATCTCAGCATTTGATTTCCGATCCACTTTTTTATTTTTATTTTTATTTTTATTTTTATTTTTATTTTTATTTTTATTTTTATTTTTATTTTTATTTTTATTTTTATTTTTATTTTTATTTTTATTTTTATTTTTATTTTTATTTTTATTTATTTTTATTTTTATTTTTTGGCAGCATATTGGCTACATCCCAGTTCCTTTTTTTTCCCCCCTCTTTCCCCCTTCTTGCAGATTCTTCAGCTCAGCTGTTTCATATAGTCTGCCAACGTTTTTAGATGGTTGCTTTCATTATTATTTAATGTGTGTTGGTTTCAGCAAATATTGTAACTACAACTGTTGTTTATTATGGGTCTCCTTTTTTTCCTGGCAACATTCCAACCCATTTTTAATTTCCTTTGGCTAGAAAACTATACATGTGAGATCTGCTCACGCTTTCAGAAGTGTGATATCATTATCATTTAATATGCTACTTCAAGAAATGGGCTTTGCCCATGTTAATGGGCGTTGCCCATGTAAACGTTGTTGCCACAGAATTTACGACAGTTTTACAGTTCTACTCCTTCATTAAATACAACTGTAATTATGTTTAAAATATAAATATTTTGTACAGAGACTATAAAAACCTTCTGAATTTCATTATCTACACAGACACTTCCCACTCTGTTGGATAATATTGTAAGAGAGTAGGCTATTACAAATTAGTTATCTTCTCTGATTTTCTTCAAAATAACTGCATTCAGAAACAAATACTATTATCAGGATTTCCTAGATAATAATTATAACTATATGCTTAGGCAAAACATATGCATTATTAAGTGTAACTTTAAGAAAATATAAAATATTTTGCTTTAGCAACTCTCATTTGTGTTTACTTCTGAAGTTTCAAAAACACAGAGATGAATGGGTTTTCAAACAACAAAACTTCACCTCAATCATTAAATCCATCCATATTTAGACAGTGATGCAAGTTTTATCTGAATACTTGGATCTGCAAAGACAGCAAAGCTTTGATAGAGTTTTCACAGGGCCTGTGAATTTCCAGGATTTGTCTTTTCTTCTGTTCTTGGTCACATACAATATAAATAGACATTATCAGTAGTGCACCAAGGAGATCCATGATTTTATATTTCCTAAACTCTTCTGTTGAATATGTAATTCACTATTTGTACCACTTCTAGATATTGTGAAATAGATCCATAGGCAATTTTAGTACATTCTGTTAAGGCTTTCAGTTCCAAAAAGAAAATTCTTTTTGGCCTACCTTTCCCTCAACTTCCTCTTCTTCTTCTTCTCATTCGGGACTGAAAATAAGAGATTTCACCAACACTAAATCGTATTTTTCTAGCTGTGTCTCTGTATTATAAAGAAGAAAAGAGTTATCTTTTAGCCTGAGATACTAAAAAAGCAAGGCAACCAAGATTTTACAGATGGTGTTTTAAAGGTATGTTGCTGCAGGCTACAGGATGTCCTGTATTAGGTAGTAAAGATGTAGAACTACTGAAAGATAAAAGTGGTTTGTTTTTTTTTTTTTAAGCATTTGTCACTGATAAACAATGTGGAGTCATCTTATCCAAGACACTGTCTAAAAGCATAGCTGAAGGACCGTGGTCCAGTTCTAATCACTAACCATGAAAAAACTTCCACTAAAGGGTAATTATCTAATAAATTGAGGACCTTTCTTAAACGAGGATGGCCATCTGATATTCTGAAGTGAACTGTGGCTGTTAATTAACTGCCTGATGAGCTGGGACATCCTTAAACCCCACAATATATTTCAAATACAGGATATTTTATTTTGTATAATAAATATAGGCAGTGGATGCATTTATGAGAAAGCAGTATATTTTGACAAATTTTGTATTACGTTCTCATAGCAGTTCTTCCTTATGGGGAGAAGATTTGAAAGAAAGGGGGAGGGGAGGGAAGGAAAAAAAAGAATAACAGACCACATATAATAGATATTGGACAGATATTATTATTGTTCAATGCTCTTCGAGAAGTTATTCAAACATTACTGTTTTGATGGCCATATATGATTCTATTTAGAAATAGAAAGTTATTGGTAAACTTTTGTATCACAGAATTCCTAGTGTCTAACTCAGGCATTTGCATTCATTACATTAAAAGAGAGTATTAATTTACTGCTACCTTTCTTTTCATTGTTATAATTGCACAATATTTAAAATTTACTATACTAGCTGCAGCTGAAATAAGAAATCATTTTGCATCAAATAGCACAGGAGTCTAAGTCATCACCTGTAACCTGCAGTGACAGTTATACCATTATTCAAATTAACAGAACATTCCATGAATTTGAAATTAAAAAATCTTCATATCGGGGAAAAGTACTCTATCTTCATTGCCATCAGATATTTATCATCATGGTGTATACTGCAAGCAATTTTTTTGAATTATGGATGACTATTTCAACAATTTAATATCTACAAATCTCTAATAAAAAAAATTAAGTTCTATATGTCTAAAAGAAGTCCTTTCAAATTTCACATGAAGATATAGAATAAGCAGATGTTCACACACTAAGAGCATGTCACTGTTTGTTTTTATTTTCCATTTTCAGTTCACTAAGCAGTGTTCCATTTGCATTGAGAACATAATTTCTTACAAACATTCCTTTCAGCTACACTGTTTAGTTTTTTAAAGTGTTTTCATCTATGAAATTACCATCAAATTTGTTTACATCAAAACAGGAATTATATAAATTAAATTTATAATGAGATCTACCTTAAAAGAATATTAAGGTAGAAAAGTCAAGTGCTCAGAGGAGGAACTACTAAAATTACGTATGCCTGTGTAATGCACATACACATATGTCTACCTTCTGCTTGTGAATCTATGCTGTTTCTAAATGCAAAATCCTCTAAAAACACTTTCCCAAATACAAATTTAATAAATTCTACAGAAAGGGTGTTTCTTTTAATGAAATAATTGTAGTTTTATATATATAGATATACATACATGTAACGAACTCGCAGTTCGAGGCTCAGGATGATTTCATCTGGACTGGGAAAATGTCTATGAATTTCATATTATCCATATGTATCATAATATAATATTATTCATATTATATAAAGTCTAGAGAATTTACTGTACCTGTCAGTGAGTTGAGAATCAAACAAGTACAGGCTGGTAGGCCAGATAACTAGCTTGTGTGTGCTACGTGCTGTAATTTGTTTCCACCTCCTTCTGGTCAGTGATCAAATCTAAGGGTACGACTAAGATTTTGGTATGAATGAGAAGAATATCTGTTGTTTTTTGTTGGTGGTGGTTTCTACCTTTTTTTTTTTTTTCAATAAACAAATGTCACATTATAAGAACGAATGCATTCTTCTGAGAATAACATTGGAAATTCAAGTAATTGTCCCAAAATTTCACAACTACGTTTTCTGATGAATCAAGAATAAGTTGGATTAAAAAACATCTCTTGTATTTTGCTTCAGATCCTAATGATTAAATCTAATGCTGCATTTTCCCTCGTGTTTACATTGTTTTCATTTTCATTCAAGTTTACTCCAAATATGTAAATACAGTCCCAACACATTAAAAAGCACATATATTTGGAATGTTAAACATTTACTGTACATCAAAAAATGCTCTAGAGTTACTCCCAACAGAGTTTTCCTATCTAAAGTTAATGAGTTTTAATGTACGTTTTCCTTGTACCTTGCCTTTTTCTACACATCAATCTGTTCCTGGCATCTGTCAAGCAAGCAAAATATTCTCTGGGGCTGTCAGTGAAATGACACCTTTCTCCTTTACTGGAGTTGGAAAATAATGCCTATATTTCTCTGAAATTCTCTAGGCAAAGTATGTCTGTCTTATAAAATCAACACCATCTGCCTAGGCAGACTCTTTAAGACAATGACATATAAAAGATTTTATCTAATCTCTGATGCTAAAGATGCTACTTTAGGTTATCAAACTTCTACTTAACTAGATGACTTACCTTGCACACCTGGCATACAAACAAAATGGTTAAATAGAACAGTGACTAGGGTTATTATCACAATCAATTGTTATAATGAAAGGCTCTAATTTGAGGGGGAAAATGCAATTGAATTTTCAAATGGAGGATGGGACATTTTGGCATAAACTCACTGTATGGCAGATGACTTTATTAAAACTGAATAGATTTTAGCATTTTCAGATATTTAGAAACAAACACTGTATCTGTAGAAAATATATTGATATGCATTTACTCTGAAATTAATCACTGCACAAGAAAGTTCCCAAAGGTTTTCATTTTGAAACTAGGAAACAATATGTGGTTTCTTGAATCAAAGAACTCAGAAATGTTGAAAATTAAGAATGTCTTCCATTTCAGTGCAACGCATAGGTGAGTTGGTCTCAATTTTCCTTAGTTATGTGACCATGAATTGGGTGTTGTAAAGTAGTCTCCTATCTACAGTATCTACAACTGGGAAGCATTTGACACTGTCTTGTCCCACATCTTTGTCTCTCAATTTAATAGAGAACTTTGTGGGTGAGTAATTGACTGGATGGATACATTCAAAGAGTTGCAGTCAATGACTTGATATCCTAATGGAGATGTGTGGTGTTCCTCAAATATTAGGACCAGAATTACTTAACATCTTTGTCTGTGACATGGACAGTGTGATTGAAGAGCACCATATACAAGTTTGTCAGGACTTATTGAACAAATACAAGGCCAAAGGTGACAGTTTCCTGGACTCTATAATTACTAGAGACCAAATGTGGTGTCAACACTATAAGCCAGAGTCAAAGCAGCAATTCATGGAATGAAGTAATGTGAATTCCCCATTGAAAAAGTTCAGGACACAGCCTTCAGCAGGTAAAGAGACATGCATTGTATTTTGGGATCTTTCTGGATTTCCTGGAACCAAGACAAACTATTAACTCTGACTACTACATCATGATGCTGACTAAGCTGAAAGCTTGAGCTTCCAGAGTAAGGCTGGAGAAGACCACCTTTCCTCCAGACTCTTTGTCTCACAGTCCATACATATTTCCAGGGCTGAGCCATCCCAGGTGCAGATTCTGGCACTTTCTCTCATTAAATTTCTTGTGAGCTGGTGAGAGCCCAGTCCTCTAATATGTCAAGATCTCTTTGCAAGTCCTCTCTACCCTCAAGGGAATCAACAGCTCCCCACTCCTCCCAATTTAACATCATCAGCAAACTTAGTCCTGCATCAAAGTCATTTGTGAGAACATTAACGAGCACAGACTCTAAAATGGAGCCCTGCAGAATATCACTACTGACTGGCTGCCAGCTTGATGTAACCTCATTTAGTATAACCCCTTAAGCCCAACCTGTCAGCTGTTCATGCACTGCATTAGGTTTTTGTCTAGAACATTGGACATTTTGTCTCAAAGGATACAGTGAGAAACAGTATCAAAATCTTTGCTGAAATCCAAAAGATGACATTAACTGACTTTCAACTCATGAACTTATGTTGCCTATGACCAAGGAATGCATTGTCTTTCAGATGTTTTTCAGTAATTCCCAGACTGATCTTTTCCATGATATTATCAGACACTGAAGTGAGACTGACAGGTCTGTGACTACCATGGTCTTATTATTACCATGGTCTTATTTTTTTCCCATCTTGAAAAAGAGAACAATATTTGCCATCTTTCAGCTATCTGGGACCTCTCCAGATTCCCAAGAGTGATGAAAAATAAGGAGAAGTATCATGATGACATCAGGCAGCTCTTTGAATATGCTGGGATTAATCCCATTGAGCACCATAGATTTATATGTATCCAAATGGATCAGCAAATCATCCACAAATTCAGAGTTGGCTGGGAGTTTATTCCTACAGTCACAGTCTTTCAACTCGGTGCTCCATGGCGCTCAGAGCCTGTCACCAGTATTGAGGACAAAGGTGTAGAAGACTTTGAACTTCTCTGCATTGTCTCCGTTCCTAATTAGTGTTCACACTCATCAAGTAGTGAACCAATATTTTCTGTGATCCTCCTTTGTCTGTTGACAATTTTAAAAGAGGCTTTTTTATTGTTCTCTACAGTACAGGACAGCTTCAACTCTAGATGGTCTTTGGCCACGCAAACTTTTTCCCTGCAACAAAGGGAAGCATCCCTGTAGTCCTTCCATGTAAACCAACCTGATTTCCAATGGTCTTATATTCCCATTTTCCAACTAAGCTCTAGAAGAGGATACCTGCTCAGCCAAGCCAGCCTTCCACCCCACCTGCATAACTTCCAATATTTTTGAATTGCCTGCTCCTGGATTCTTAAATATGGTACCTAAAATGTGACTCCAACACTTTCAAAAGTAGTTTCTATGGGCACATCAATAAGCAGTCCCTGGAGCAGTATGAGATCTGTTCTCCCCACATCTGGAATTGTAGTTTTGGTGGCAATTATTTTCCTATCACCAAAGGTTCTAAGTGCCACTACTTTATGGTCACTATAGTGGCTGCTCCATCCCTTAAAGACATTCAAGGTCTGGCACTAAGCAATCTGATCTAGCTGTAGATCACTCTGTTCATTGCAGGAGTTGGACTAGATGACTTTTAAAGGACCTTTCCAACTCAAAAGATTCTATGATTCCATGACAGTCAGGACAAGCTACCAGTTACTGCTTAATCCACCAAACCCCCTCTGTTTATAAGTAACAAATCTAGGAGAGCACGTTTCCTAGTTGGCCCTTTTAGTACCTGTACCACAAAGTTCTCAACAAGTTGTTTTAGGAATGTCCTGTACCTGTTTGTATCAGATGTGTGATATTCACAGTTAACATCTGACAAATTGAAATCATAAGGGCAAGGGTGGCTGATCTTGGGATTTCTCTTAAGATCTTAAAGATAATTCATCATTCTGGCTAGAAGTCTATAGTAGCCTCCTGTAATGACATCCTCTTTACTTGTTTGTCCCTCTATCTTTATCCAGAGGCTCTCAACTGTGCCTCTGCCAACTGTGAACTCCACACAATCCAGCCTTCCCTCATACATTGCATCACCTTCTGCTTCATCTACCTTGCCTGTCCCTCCTGAAGAGCTCAGAACCATCCACTGTGAAACAACAGACACAGAATTCTTTCCACCTTCACTTATGTCAAGGATGTCATAGCTCTGGGACTAAGAAAAGGCTTCTAGTTCCTCTTGATTTTTCCTGATGTTGTGTGCATTGGTGTAGAAACATTTCAAATGTCCTTCATTGTACCTAGCACCTTGTAGAGCAGATTGAAGGATCTCACTAGTGCAGAATCCTTCAAATTTTTGCATACGTTCCCATAGTTTAGCACTGGTTAACTTGGTTTTATCCTTTTCTCCCTTCAAATATAGTTTAAAGATCTATTGATCCGCTCTGCTAGCTCCTGTGCAAAAATCCTTTTCCCATTCTGAGAATGCATGCGACTATGAGTGAATGTGTTCTTTTTGTACTCAAAATGTTTTAGAAATTGATTTTTTTAATGCTGTTTTATTTTGTACAAATGCGAGAAGCTCAGTAGATGAGAAATGATACATAAGGTCTGAAAGGTCCAAAGTTTGTGCTGAGTAAGCTTCATTCCGGATCTGCTGCTACAGCTAAGTGGCCAGACACGTTATTACAAAGTTCCTGATTCAACTTCTTTCATTAGGAAACTTTCAACAGCAACAACAACAGAAAAAACTTCCTTTTGTTTTTCTTTTGTTCTTCCACCCCCTCTTCCCACAACACCCACTCTGCTGCTGCTAGTTCACAGACTGCTTTTTCTGAGTCTCTGTTAGTGGTTCTCACTGCTCCAAACACAAAGCCGTTGACTGGCACCTTAGAAACTAATGTGAATAACTCACAGCATATCGGTTTTGACAGCATAAAGTAAGAATTTGCCCCCCTGCTGTTGCTGCCTGAACGTGCACTTGTAGAAAATAAATAAAAATAGCTTCCAAAGGTAAAACTTTGAGGGGGAAACTCAACCACCACCTGAAAAAAAGGGAAAATCCAGAGGAAAAAAATGAAGCAAAATCTGTAATATTGGGAATTAGGAATACAACTGCTTTTTTGCTTTAATTACATGACCACCTGTCACAGTTATACTTGAGATGGCATCAAACTAGTAAGGGCCTTTCCTAAAAGTGGATTATAGAGCATTTAAATTATTAGATCACAGGGGATCTTTACAAGAGAATATAACATTTTTACATTTTTAGACACAAATGCTTTTAACAAGACATCGTGGTTTTTTTTGTTTTGTTTTGTTTTTTTGTCTTGCTGTCTTGTAAAGAAACGTGATACATACAAAAAATTTAAATATTTAAATATTCTATCAAATATCAAATAAAACAAAGCATGAATATCTTGCTATTCGGTCAGAAGCATCATTAAGTACTATACCAAGCTACAACAATCTGAATAAAATCACCAAGCCCAGAGTTTAGGTTCATATAGCACATTTAATCTGGAAGAAACTCTAACTGCATTACAGAGGTTAATCTTTTGTCTAGCACTTGTCATGGAACTGAATTTCAATACACTTTCTTAGCATTCTATATGGATCATTCAAACAGCATACAATACTCAGCAATGCCTTCACGCATTACAGAGCTGCAGACATTTCTTCAGCAGAATACAGTTGTTGTTTAACAATACACTGGAGCAGAATGCAAACCTCACTGAAATTTGCATTAAAATTTCAATAGCAACAATACTCCAGCAGAATGATCCTGATTTTCTGTTTTGTCTTGAGAACAACAACAATCTGTTTCATTTGTAACATTTCCCAGTCGTTGGACCACTTATTAGAAAAAAAACTTTCTTAGCCTGAGAGGTTTTTAATTCTATTTTCCAATCTGATCATAGAGGATGCCAAATAAGTGTCACAAACATTACATATCATCTCCTAGGAGAGCATCAGAATCTGCTCCAGAATAGCACAACCATTTTTTGATAGATTTCTGTATGAAAATTGCTGAATGTCTTTGCCATTCATTATGCATATTCTGAGGATGTCCAGAATGCTACATAATGAGAAGAGGAGAACTACCTTTGTAAATCTACTTTTTCCTCATTAATTGTGCTTGTCTTTAACCTGTTCTACTACGACTTCTCCCTACTCATTCTGCCAACAGCAACAGCCTCAGTAATCATTGTTTACTTGGATCAAGTGTGCCCCATCTTTTTCTGTCACACAAATTAATAGGAGAACGTGGCTTCAGCACTCATTAAAGCAATCTGTTTATTTCATCATCTCATCCACAGGACTCACTCCTGCTATGCAGTATTAACCGTATCTAAGTATACAACAAAATGGAACTTCCAAGTTCCTGAATCTCGCTAAGCACTTCTGCTGTGTCAAAGGTAGCATGTCTGAAGGACAACTCAGAATTCTTTCTATGATATTAATATTTCCATGTTTCTCTACTCATGGTCTGCTTCCAGCTATGTTGTCCAGTGCAGAATTACATAAAAGCTTAGGGGCAAATGCCATAAGCCCTCTCCATAGTTAAAATTTCATCCAGAAATAAATATATGACTGTTTATCCTTGTAGTTATTTATTACCAGTGAGAAAAGAAACAGAAAATAAATTTTTTTTAGAAATCTTGTTTTCTTTTACTTGAAAAAACTTCTAGTGCCTTATATGGAGAAAAATTTGCTGTTCTTAAAATCCTTAGTGTTTTGATATGGCATAATAGTAAAAGCAAGAAAGAAAAGGAGAGCAAGGGATTCCGCACAACAGCCTATGATGCAGATTAACTATTATCTCATTTGCTTGTCAGATGTTTTTTAAATTGCTTCTGTTTCATAACTTGTTGTCACTTTTTTTGGAGTCATTTATAGATATGTCCGATAAATCATTTTTCAGTCAGGATTTGCTCCCAGATCATTTCAGCTTGGCCCAGATCCAGCCAGTGTCAAATACATTTTCTGCCCAGTATCAGTTTCAGAATGCAGAACAGATCCGTCTGCATACACGAAGTGGGTCAGGAAGAGGAAAGGTTCTGTTAAAGCTTATTTGATTAAAAATGCATCCAGAAGTGAATTGTTTTCTCATTGAACAACAAATGAAAACAGATAATGATTTATTTATTTTGTGGAATACATTGCCATTGTAAAATAGTCTTTGCTTATTTACATCTTCCATCAATTTTTTTAAGTTTATGCATTCATATGTATATAATATCTTTTCTTAATGCTATTTTCTTTTTATGTGAATTTGTTGCTTTTCTTTGTCATGTTTCTTTTACTTTGAGACCAAAGGGACTTGTATTATTTCTTTACTTATATTTTTTATCATGCAAACTTGAAATTTAACAAGTGGAGAAAGATAAGAAGTTCTTTCTGGAGCTTCTGCAAATCCTCACTATAGTGCTTTGGAATTTAGAAAAAATTGCTAAGCCTTTCTTCAGATTTATATCTATTCAGCCAATGAGAATTTAAATTATCATCTTGGTTAAAAAGAGTACAGTGGGGCAGCCAATACAATTACTTATATTTTCTACTGAAAATGTAAGGAGTAGAATTTTGAGATATTCTAAATATCAAAGTAGATCATGGAACTCTTAGTCATACTGATAAAGTACTAACCACTAGACTGAATCTTGAAATTATGTTTGAGAATTTGTATAGATGTTTATCAGTACAAGAATAACATCCAAAATCCAGACCATAAAGCGCTTTCTGTTTTACATCTAGAGGATAACATACGTATGCAAAGAATTACGCCACCTTAAGAATGTCTTCTTTAAGTGGATATTGATAATTTGTGGTTTATTTCATCTGACTTCAAACAGTTATGATCCTTGCTGTCTCTTTAGTCAATGTAAGGACACAGATGAACTTTCAGAGATGACATACAACTTTGATTGAAACAAGAGCTGACAGAAAAGTTACTCTACATGCAGTTGATTTTTTTCCACTAAATAATTAAGATTGTTTCCTTTCTTTCTTTTTCTTATTCCTTTTTTTTCTAATCTATCTTCCTCATCCAATTGCTGGATCTTTTTACCTCTTTTATGTAGAATGAAGAAATCAGAAATCTTCAAATGCAGGAAGTAATACCGACAAAGTTTTAAGCTACCATTTCACAGAGTAGACTATAGCTTTTCTTTATTTTGTAAAGCACTTTTATTCCCCCAAGACTGATCTGTAGATCTCTTATAACACAGAAGGGAGAGTTAATGAGGGTTAAAATATTGTCCATCTAACTTGAGTTTAGACAGAGAGACTAGCTATTACTTGTTGGATTACTCTAAGGATCGTGAATCTTAAACCGACTTATTCTGAGTTATACAAGTCATTTCTGCTATAGGGAACACAAAAATACAGAGCAGAAATTAGATTTGAACATAGAATTTTGAATGGACATAGAATTTTTTTTTTTTTTTGAAAAAAAAAAAAGGGAATAATCAAAAATATTAGTATTTTATTTCTTTAAATTTAAAATATTAAGCTGCAAATCTTCTCATTTAATAAAATATTTTCCAGTACTCAAATACAGAAATGAACTTTGAATCCACCCATAGAATGATTAATAGCTCTTGTTAGTAGACAGTGATAGAAGGGAATAAAGCAAATACATAAATCTACTAATACCAGATAAGAGAAATAAGGAGAACAGGATTAAATATCTGTTCTCTTCATGAAAGAAATTTAGTACAAAGTATAAAAGACGTGTGCATATATATACATAGAATTAATAATATGTAACCTATTTTTCTGTATAGCCATGCACAAATGCAAAAAAAAAAAAAAAAAAAAAAAAAAAAGCCCAAATCAACAGTACATTATATTGCCAAAAAATTAATGATGTCATGATATTTTAGAAAGGCAGTTCTTGCAAAAGCTAAAGAAAAGAATATCTATTCAGTGTACATCCTTACTAAAGCTCTAGATAAACACATGGACATTCTACCCTACATAGATTGTCAACCTCTAACATGCTAAGAAAAGCATATTTGCCCCCTAGTATAATCTTGAATATGAGTATCACAGTTGATGATACCTTCTTTTAGGTAATTTTAGTCTATAGGAAGATAGACAACTGTAGGAGAAAGGTAGCTTACAGTCAGTCTTTGAGTAAATGGAGAAATAAATTTGAATTCTACAGTCAGTGTAGAAACTATTATTTTTGTATTAAAAAACAGTAGATGTGCTAGTTCTAAACAATTCTGCTCTATCTACTGAATGCAATTGCATGGCAAGAAGAAAGCATCACTTCCTTCTAGTTAATTATATGTGAGATAAAAACAAACAAAAACAAAAAACAAAGAAACAAAGAAAACCCAAAACAAACAAGAACAAAATAAAACAAAAAAAGAACACATCCATATAATACATTACAGATACAATTTCAGAATAAAGATGTATGGAAGAGTCTAAATTTCTAAATGGCAGGGTCTACACAAAGGAAAAGTTTCAAAAAAGGGAAAAGATACCAAGTTAAATGTCATAAGTTTATGGCATTTTCAGACCGATTAGACATTCCTCAAGTGCAACAGAACAGGAGGAAGTAGCAGATTTCTGTGATTCTGAAAGAATTGTAACTGGGAGGTAGGAGAACCTTGGAAAGGAGCAAGACCAGGTCAAGATAAATAAGTATTACTAACAGCAGAAAAAGAAGATAAAGGTTTCTATGCATAAGAAAGCAAGCAGGAGAGAGAAATGAAAGCTTGCAGCAACAGCAAATGAGAGGAAAGGATGAGAGAGATGGAAGGAAATGAAAGAAATCATAGAATTATGTGACTAAGAGGAGAAGTAACAAGATGAAATAAAAGAAAAGTGAACTTAGGATTTAGCTTGGGACTGGGAGGAGATTTAGGGAAGCCCAGAGAGATGTGAATATTCAGCAGAGAATTTTTTTTTCAGCAGAAAAAAAAAAAAAAAAAAAAAAGAGACCAAAAGGCAAATAGTAAATGGTCAAAAGAGTTGGATTAATTAAAGAGGCAGAAGCAGTTAGATCATAGGTATAACATGGCCCATAAGCAGCACCTGTAAAAGTACTGTTGTCCCTGGAATTGCATTGAAACTACTTGTGGATTATGTAGGTATGAAGGCAATGCATGTAAAAATTACACTTAGGAAAGCAACTAGACTTGACGTAATAGCAGACTTGCTTCCTGCTACTCTAACCCTTGCCATCCCCATGCAATCAGTAGACTTGAGTCTGTATCAAAGAATCACAGAATGACTGAGGCTGAAAGGGACCTCTGAGGGTCATCTGGTCCATCCAGTTAAAGCAGAGAAACCAAGATCAAGTTGTCTGAAACTATGTCCATACAAATTTTGAAGATCTCCAAGGAGAACACTTTGCAATATATCTCAGCAAACTGTATCAGTACTCAGTCACCCACTCAGTAAAGAATATAATACATATACAGCCCTCTTAGTTCCTCATCTCTCTGCCAGAATGGGCTAGCCATGCTTTCTGCTGTCAAGTGCAGCAAGGAGGAGGGTGGAGGAGGAAGCACAAGGGTGGTGGGAGAAAGAGAAGTCGACCCTTATCTACTGGATTTTAGATGGCTATAAATCCAGAAGAAAAGGCTCTGGGGAATAACTTCCCATTTATCACCCACATTGTTATACAAGCCACTGTGCTACACAGTGACATTCTAAATGAAACAGCTACAAGCTATGCAAGTAAAATGATGAATTACAGCGCAGGATGAGGTTCCTGCAAAAAAGAACACAGAGACATTGAGAAGGGCTACAAGGAACTTCCCAAGATGCAGGAAGACAAAGCAGTGAGCTTTTATGTACCCTACTCTTGAGCTGTGTATCCACAGGGTAGGGTCTCCTCTCCTAACTACCAATAGAGGTGGCAGCACAGATGCTGGCAGGAAGGACAAACCAGAACAGCTCAAATCATGAAAAAATATAAAATCTCATGGCTGGAGCCAGGACCACTGCCCACTGAGGGTTTCTTTCTTAGTGAAAAAATAATGAAATGAAAGGAGTAAATGCAGCCTTCGGCTACTGTACATCCCCTTGAATACATCCTGGTTTGTATCAGTTCTGGAAAAGAGAATTTGCTTCAAAATGTGGCAGTGAGACTACAGCAAAACATCTCTTGCTGGGGCTACAAATAGGCACATGCAGCACTACCCTGGATCTGTTGGAAGAGCTGGATAATAGAGTGCCACAGCAGAAGAGCATAAGATCTTCTTAAATCTGGAAATATACTTTTTTGTCATTGATGAGGACGTAAGTGGGAGAACATGGCTGAAGTATGCAAGGACAGTTGCCATGGGAAGTTAGGAAGAAGCCAAACTCTTAGAAAGTGAAAGAAAATGTAGCCTTGCCTGTCTTGTCAAATTATACAGTCAGCATCAGATCTAACAGCTTGAACTAAAGCATGAGACACTAGTGTTATGGTTTCAACTGAAACAGTGTTAATAGCACACTGATATTTTAGTTGTTAATAAGTGATGGGAGCACAACCAGGACCTGTCTGGGCTGGGCCACTCAGTAGAAGAGAGTCAGTGACTTAGTGGTTTTGCAGCATGGAGTGGGATGGAGCCAACACAGGTGGCTTGAGTTAGAAAACAGGTTATTCCGTACCACATCACATCATGTGGAAGGCAATTAAACTGTGGGGAGCTGACCAAGGGTATCCACTGCTCAGTGGTTGCTGGGTGTCAGTTGGTTGTTGGGTGTCAGTTGATTGCTGGGTGATGAGATGTGTTGCATTGCTGTTAATAATAGGGCATTAGTCAGCAAGTACTTATATTTTTGGTTGGGCATCAAACAATGGATGGCGAGTGATTGTGCTGCATATTTATCTACATAAGCACGCTGTTATAATTACATTTTTTTTCTTTTTTTTTTTTCTTTTTTTTTTTTCTAAGTGAAATAGTTTTTATCTCAACCTACAAGTTCTATTTTGTTTCCAATTTTCTCCATCATTCCTCTTAGGAGGAGTGAACAAACATCTATGTAGTAAGCTGCTTGCTGGTTTAAATCACATTTAGTAATGGAGGTTTGCAACTATTTTGACAAAGGACTCTGCCTAGAAAAATTAAAAACACTGACAAGTTTCTGCAGTAATATCCTTTATATTCTAAAACTTCATCTCAAGAAAGGAAAAGAATCTGACCTGGAAAAAAAAAGCCAAACAGATGTCAGAAGCAACTAGCTACTGCACATGCAGCACAGTGTGACCCAAAAACTGCACCAAATTACACTTCTAATTTATCAGAACTCTGTATTTTAGATCTATCTGTAGTAATTAAGTTTTGAAACTGCAAAGGAGAAAAAGATCACTAAACTGAGTGGCAGCACGGTAGAACTCTAATGACAATTTGAAGTTAGTTGAAAAAGGCTTTAGGGCAAGGTACGATATTTCTCTTTTTTCTTTTCTTTTCTTTTTTTTTTTTTAATTCTTTCTCTGTGATAAATGAGGTGACAAAATAAAGCTAATTTCTTTGTCAGAAGAGATGTCCTGAATAATGAGAAGAATAGGCTTCTGTGTTTACTGCTTTGACCAGTTTGATTTATCAGAATTTATAATTTTGTTTCTTTTTCTATGATCATCCCTTTAAAAGGAATGCATTGTTTCACACTTCTTTCAAAACAATCATTAATGAATTTATACAAAACTAATTGCTTAACATTTGATTCAAAATGTAATTATCTTGATGTCAGTGGGTTTTTTGGGTATGTAGTATTGGAGCTAGAAGTCTGCTTTCTTGTTCCCTAGCTGAGCAACACGTTCATATTAACTGTGATATTTTTACTCTTTGGAAAGTGATAATAGAGTTATGTGTGCCTCTTTGCTTTCAACCAATCATCTGCTTATGCATCACAAGATGGGCTATGTGTTTATAACATAATGTACCTGGCATCAAGGGATTTTAATAGTAGTTATTCTTACTCAAAGTTCCTGCACAGTGTCTGGGGCCCAGGTTGCCAGTTTTCTTCTGTAATTTGAAAACCCGAAAGAAGAAAAGAAGGAAATATCAAAAGAGAGATGTTTGAAATATTTGGTTATATTAATCCACAGTTTTCTTCCATGTGCACAGAGATTCCATAGCTTGGTGCAAGAAATGTGCAGAATTGTAGAGCTGGTAACTGGAGTTATTTGACCTAAATCAATCTCTACTTAGAAAATTTCTTTGCAAATTTCTGATATCACTCAAGGAAACTGGGTCTAGGTGAATTAACAAGAAAGTAGAAGCAAACTAAAGAAGATGATCTTTGAGTATTGTTTCTAATTTTTCTGTTAGAAGTAGCCTTTGTTGGCTGAAGTAATCTCTCAAAGTTTGTGGCTAGGTTTGGGAGGACTTGGTACAGGGTCTTTTTAATTTCTTTCTTCTGGCAGCCATGCAGACACAACCTTGAATAAATAGATGAGACAGAGTGCAGGATATTTATTTTGATTGTATCTTTCCTAAAACAATGGGAAAGCTATGATATTAATTCTTCCCTTTAATTTGTATCTCTTTCCAGCATCTAATTTCTGGACTATTCCTAATTCCAGTATTTTCAGGGCTTTGGTTCTTTTTCCACATCCTTCTTTTTTTTTTTTTTTTTTTCCCCCACAAGCAATTCCAAACTTTTCTTTCAGTATCATCATTTTTTCCTACTAGTTACTTTCTGAATTCTGGTTTTATTTCAACCCGCTGTTGTTTCAGTTTGTTTACTTTGGAGTCTTCCTAAGACAATTTGGGCATTGCTATAATAGCAAAAAATTTAGAAATGCAATCCTATGGGATCTTTTTAGTAAGACTATGAGAATGTATCTGGAAATTATATTTTGAAAGGTTTGGAGATTCGATCTACTTCCTTTGCTTCATGGAATCCATTATGAGAAGCCCTCAGATAGATGTGTGTTCTGACTACCTGCACAACATCTATTTGTTTTGAATAAAGACTATTCAGAGACTGTAGGAAGAAGAAGATTCTATAGTTTGTTTTCTGTTGCTTTCTCTGTGACATCTCAAGCTTGCTGTTTGCATAGAGAAACCAGTGAATTTTTCTAAGTATGTGTTTAAAAATAAAAAAATCATTCAACTCTTTTTAACTCTTTAGATTGAAAAAAATAAATTAATTGATTAAATTTCTCCCAGTCTGCTTTATGCACAGACCTATTCATAGATATCTAGTTAAGGGATTGAAAGTTTACAAATCTCATTATCAGCAATGATTAAGCGCGGATGGTTAACATTGGAGATGAATTTGGAAAGAATGCTAAAGAATGCTAAAAAATCTGCCTCTAAACAATCAAGCTTGAAAAACAGAGTGTAAAGATAATTCATTTCCATTCTAAACAGCTCTAAATGTAGTTTCTCTGCACCTAGCTCTTTTCTGCAGTGTTTCACCAGCAACTGATTTTCAGTTTAACAAATTACTTCTGAGGACACAGTTGTGCTTTGCCTCTGCGACTGATATTAAGTGAATCCCTGTTCAAGTCAGTAGACAGGTGCAAAAGGGATATAGTGTTGGATTTCTTATCATCAGATTGTTTTTGATACTCAAGAAATAATCAGAATATAGTATGAAACCTTTTCATTTATATAATTCAATATATGTATAAGTAAAAAATATTCAACAAGAAGATATTCAAAGAGTGTTTTTTGTTCATATAGCTTATTCTTTCACAACCACAAAAGTCTGATTTGTAGAAGACTTTGAAGAAAATTTTGAAGAGATATTAGTTTTCACCATGTTCATTAACCAAGTAAAGTTAATGTTATGATATTGTATAATAATGAATGAGTCAACTCGTGTAATTATTGGCATGCCATTTGTGGGCGAAAAAAATGAAGCCACTGTTGCACAACTCAGGTCTTAACTAATAGCATAATTAAATTGGATTAATCCATGTTATAGCTAATGTGGATTTTTAGAAAATGAGTGTTGTTAAAACTAACAATTGAATTGGAGCCCGAATTAATCAGACAAACCTCCTCCATTCTATTCTTCCCCGTCAAACAAACAAACACATCAGGAAGAGCTTGGTCTCATTCGTTTGACTCCCACCTCCCTTCAAATATTTATAAATATTTATCAGATCCCCTCTGTCTTCTTTTCCCTAGGTTGAACAGACACATGTTACTCTGCTTTTCCTCATATGGAAGATGCTCCAGGCCCTTTATCATCTCTGCTGTTCTCCGCTGGACTCATTCTAGGAGATCCCTGTCTTTTTTGAACTGGGGAGCCTAGGACTGAACATGATAGTCTATATGTGGCTTCATCAGGGCAGAGTAGAGGGGAGGATCACCTCCCTCAACCTGCTGGGCACACTCTTCTTAATGCGCCTAAGGATATAA
Source organism: Lagopus muta (assembly GCF_023343835.1). Classification (NCBI taxonomy): domain Eukaryota; kingdom Metazoa; phylum Chordata; class Aves; order Galliformes; family Phasianidae; genus Lagopus; species Lagopus muta. Next base: position 163,279,379 of record NC_064433.1, read on the forward strand.
TTGACCTTCTTGGCCACAAGGGCACAGTGCTGGCTCATGACCAACCTGTTGTCCACCAGGAGTCCCAGGTCCTTCTCTGCAGACTTCCTTTCCAGTTGGTCATTCGCTAACCTGTACTGATACATACAGTCATTCCTCTCCAAGTGCAAGACTTTATACTTGCTCTTGTTATACATCATCAGGTTCTTTTCTTCCCAACTCTCCAGTCTTGTTGAATGGTAGCACAGCTTTTGGCATGTCATACACTCTTCCCAGCTTTGTATCATTAGTAAACTTGCTGAGGGTGGACTCTACCCCTTCATCCAGCTCACTAATAAAGATGTTGAATAAGATTAACCACGGGAAACACCACTAGTTGCAGTCCTCCAACTAGACTCTGCACCGCTGATGACAGCCCTCTGAGCTCTGCCAGTCAGCCAGTTCTCAATGCACCTCACCATCCACTCATCTATCCCACATTTTCTAAGTTTCATAACAAGGATGTTATGGGAGACAGTGTCAAATGCCCTGTTGAAGTTAAGGTACACAACATCTACTGCTCTCCACCTATCTACCCAGTCATGATGACATCACAGAAGGCTATCAGGTATCATCTGTGTAAGATTTTGTAGAAAGAAAAAAAAAAAAAGAACGAAAAAATAATAAAAGTGCAGAAGCTATGGTGAACCATGTTGGATTTCTACCAATAATCATGTCTGCCTTAGAGAAAACAGTGAAATTTGAGACATTTATATTACAGCTCACATGAAACACTGCAGTTGCATTTCTCCCAGTCCTAAGTTTCTTAATTTTTATGTTACTGTTTCCAATCTTGGATGGAAATCAGAAAATCAGAAGTAATTCTAAAAATTATCTTCCACATTTTCGTCAGAAATACCTCAACTAGCCTTTGCTCTAAATCTGTCTCATAAAAATTGTGTTCTCTGGGTTTTACATTAGATGAATAAAAAAATCAAACAATAAATTTGTGTGGCGTGTCTTTTGCTTAGATAAACACAATCTCAAAATTAAATGTCTGCTTTTTATAAATTCTGTTATGGTTTTTTTTGTTGTTGTTTTTTCTTTTTTCTTTGCAGTAGAATTTTTTTATTGTGAAAATTCATAACTTTCAATATAAGCATAAATGTTTTCATTCTGTGTAAGATGTTACAGAAAAAAAGACAAATTGCCTTGTATAGGAGTGTGTCAACATTTGTCAGTACAGCTAGCATCCAATTGGACTGTCCTGCAAATATGGTTTGTTGTAGGAATGAAGGATAATAGAGAGCAGAAGAGAATAAGTGGGATACTTCTTATGAACTTTGTGTTTTGTTAAGAATGAAAATTATAATGCTTTTGACTCTGGTACAAACCTCAAGATGATTTTAGTCATTATTTTGCTGTGACCTGCACATACTGTCTTTATGTGGACACTTATGTCAATGTATTTATAAATACTGTTGCTATCTCTACAGCAGTCCATGTTTTTATGCCATGCAATGACTCCGAAATATGCTTATGACACAGACTGTCAAGTGGTGTCATGCCATCCACCTTGGTCAGCAGTAAAGTCAAATTCACAAATTGCACAGGAAGCAAACTAAAATAAAAAAAAACGATTATGCTTAATTAGCTTGTCAGAAGACCACTTTGTGCTGTCTTTGAATGTCAAAGCATCCGCTTTTATTTTTTTAGGAGTCCAGACATATTTACTTCTCTAGCGTATTAATTTGTACACCATACAGAGAGAGATGTTTTCCTCTTATGAAAAACAAAACAAACAAACAAAAAATAATGTATTCTATAATTGAAAAAGATTTCTGCCAAAGTATGTGTAGATAGTTACTACAACTAGAAATATATAGCAAAGCTGACCTTGACTATTTATTTTAGTGTAGTACAGAGGAATAATTCTACCATGTTTGCAGTACTTCATACTTTCATGTACAGCCTGGTCATAAATATGTATGGAGCTACTTGTGTTTTGGTCTGAATCACTGTCTCTCTGTGGAAACTTCAGTCCCCACATCAAGGACTGAAAGAAGAACTATTTTATATAGGTAGCCAGTCACCAAGAAAAAAAAAAAGAAAGTTCAAGTAAAGTAAAGTGTTGTCTCCTTTTGCAAGTTTTTGGCCCATACACTAAAACGCAAAAGCCCTAGCAACGCAAAACAAAATATGTTTTTAATTGATTGGTGAAGAACAAATTAACAAAGTAGAGTTACATTGTTCAAGTCATGTACATACAAAAAATTTGGTTTTCTCTGGTCATTGCTGATTTCTCTGGCCAAGCACCAGTACATACTACAATGTATTATATATAGTTCAGACCGCAGGAAAGGAACAAAATGAACTGCAGCCTGGACTGGATCTGTACCGGAGGCTGGATTTCACCTCATCAAACCCCCAATTGCATTTCTAGAAAAAAGATGACCTTTATCAAACTGCCTTTTACTTAGGCTTTAATGCGATAGCATGAATTTCACTTACTCACTGATACGCTCCTTACTATATCAATGCCTGTGATAACTTCAAACATGGAATAGATAATAAGAGTAGCTGAAGATTGATCTATACGTGCTAAAGAAAACTATCTCTCTGGGATGATGAAAAAACATCCTCTATTTATCTTTTGTGTGTGTGTGTGTGTGTGTGTGTGTGTATACTTCAAGAGATTTTTTTATATGAAAAGATGTGTTTTATACTTTATATACTGGATTCATAAATTTCTTAGAACTTTCAACATGTCTTTGATTTTTTGAGTGACTATATGAGACTTTAGTCCTCAGCTCCCAATATTAGGCAGGTGTTCTACATCTTAGCCTTTCATACCTAGTTACAATTTTGATTGTTAACATAATTTCACTGTACATCTGAAAAAGAATTTGAATGAAAAATGTGCAGCCTTCAGCCTAGTTACAACTAGCAACTGAACACTGCATTCTCACTTTTTTTCCTTGTAAATATTCACCAAATAATATTGACATATTTGTTCTGAAATCTGTTTCTTAAGTGACTTCATGCCAAGGAATTTACATTCAAGATGTCTTCCTTGCTTATAATTTACTCAAGCTGTAAGTTTGTAGTTGGTGTACTCACCAACAGGAAAATGGATTCTGGAGATAGAGTATACTGAAGGAAAAAAACAATGAAAAAACAGATGTACAACCAGAAGTATAACTGAGCTCACTTTTCCACAGTTGTCTTGACTTTACTATACCTTCTAATTGAACTTAAATATACATAATATATTATTTTTATCATTTATTTTTATGTACTAAAGAGAAATGTACTGTACCTGTAAGTACATAACAAGCACATTTTTTTTAGTCAAGTTTTATCTTCTTTCCATAATCAGGAAACTGAAATCTGACACTTTAAGATGAGTAAAACTTGCTTCATCTTTTGTCTTAATATACTGTAGATGAAGGGGTCAGATGTGATTACTGAACTGAAATTACGTGTATGTTAAAGACGTCAGAAAGGTTTTCTTGATCCAAAATCTAGTTTTTCCCTAGGCTATATCCTTAATTTTTTATGGATATGAACATGTACACAGAACATCATTTTTTGTGCCGAACTCTTTTCAACTGAAAGACATACCTTGAAACACAAAATTATAAACAGTTTATCTACCAGAATAGGAGCCCAAATCACCAAGATATTCTGCTTGTGATACCAACTCAATTTGAAAGGGTACCATTAATTATAATGAACTTCATATCCAAACCAGATTTTTGACTTACAAGCGTATCATTTGCATTTCTTATTCACCTCAGTAGCTCTGGGGAAATATGAAGGTGAACATGGATACTCACCAGTACATACCAGTTTTCAAATATTACAATCAGTGATTCACATAAACATCTTCTTTGAGTTAGAATCAGATCCAAGATTAAATTTGTGTTAGTACACATCTGCCCATCTAGTGTCTTCAGACTATTACAAGGAAATTGCAAGTTTTGGAATTTTTGGTGGTTTGAGGTTATTTTGGTGTTGTGTTATTATTGTGTTGTTTTTTGTTTTGTTTTGTTTTCAGTTAAATCTTGTTTTTCAGATTAGCTCAAGAAAGATCTGTATTTTCTTCAGGGTTTGTCCTTAAAAAAAAGTAATTACAACATTTAGGTTGTGAACACCCCAAATCAAGTAATCAAAATGTTTGTGCTTTTTCTTCCATACACTTCAATATTCATATTTATCAGAAAAAAAAGCCATCCATGTGACAACATTTGTGATGTCTTTAAGAATATGGTTAAAAAGTCACAACCAGGAGGAGAGAAAGAAGAAAAACAAATATTAATAACTAATTATTGTAGCAGTCAAATACTTATAAAGTCAAAACTACCTGCTGCATCAGATTAGATGGTTTAGAAGGCACTAATTTAATGGTCTGCATCCAATGTATTATGTTTCTTATGAGCTGGGCAAGTTTGTTCTCTGGTATACCCTGGAGTGCATTCTCAGCATGTGTAGAGAGAAATAAATTTTACAGGCATTATATCCTTCCCATAAAATGCCTAAACTACTTCATTTTTATCCGAGCAATGATGCAGGACAGAAGGAGCTGGCCGGTTACACTGCACTGGTATCAGTTCTGAGGAAATATCTAATTTAGATCCCATCATTACGCCTGAAATTCTATATTCAAGAAGAGCACAGCCACTCTGTGCAAATGCCGATGACAGGCTCAATTCTGACCATTATACTGTTATGAGACAGAAGTCTTAGTATGGCCCATATGGGTCCAATGAATATTTAGCCTGGAAGAGAAGACAAGTTAACAGCAACATCCAAAGAGTAGAAGGTCCAGGAAAGGTAGAAGTATTGTTCAAATCACTGAATGCAAGAAATATAGAAAAGCTTTTAAGAAATTTACACATTTTTTCTTACACTTTTTATGCTTTCAAATATAATACTAATAATTGATTAGGATGCCATAGTAAGAGAAAACGTATTAAAACTCACAGAATCCCTTTTTTGCAAAGAACTTGCATTCAGATAGATAAATGGGGAAATAATGATGTGATGTTGAGTGAATAAAAGATGGTACTCCTGACATCTTTATGTCCTTACCTCTCTCTGGGTATCATGATAAGGCAAGTTTTAATGGCAGAGCTGAAAAGAGAGTACTGACGTGGGGAATGTTTTCAAGAAGTGCTTCCCAGTCTTACAGACAGTGGGAGAAATCACGAAGTCACTTAATTAAAAGTCTGTTAAGAGACTGGTTTTGTGTGCCAATGGGTAGCTGGTGTCAACTCCTCTTTACTGAATGAAAAGATCATTTGTAGGGTGGGGATGTGTTGTGAAAGGACTTTGAAAGTGAAACCAAGCAGCTTGTGTTTGAAGTGGCAGAAAGCAGTAACTAGCAGAGGGAGGTGTAGAGAGAGGTGAAATGGTCAAAATGACAGGCCAGGAAAAAGATCTTCACTGCAGCTGAGCAGGATTGCATTTGTCAAAGTCAGACAAAAAGAGTGTTGCAGTAACCGAGATGTGAGATATTTCAGCTGTGCAGGCAGATAGCAAAAACCACGTCATAGATATGGTCTGTAAAAAGAATTTGTGAAGCCTAGACATTACCTGAAAGTGAGAATTTAGAAAGTAAAATACAAAGTACTTTTTCTTATTCCATCATCTTTAAATAAGAAAAAGTACTTTCAGAACAAAAACAGTTGATTTTTTAATAGCAAGTGGGTGTTCATCACTATAAATTCCCTTTAGAATATGTTGAAATTTGCTGGGTTTTCCTTGCATTTCTTTTTCCTCTGGTTGTATTTCTTTTCCTTCTTTTACTTTAAAAGACAGACAATTTCAAAATAAGAAATATTTGTAGTATTTGTGCCTGATAAAATTCAGTTTTTCAATTAAAATTTTAAGTACTATCTAGCAAAAATTTAAGGTGGAGTGCTGGTGCTGTAGTGTTATAGCCTGGAATTGGAACAACAGTTCTATACTATGCAGTGTATATATATATATGCATGCATATATATATATATGTATGCAGTAGCATCACAGATAGCATGTTTTAGGAGGCAGTAAATACTTTAACCACAGTACGTACCTAATTAACTGTTCATCCGTGTACAAAAGGGATAGACAGTGTTTTAAACTTGAAGGCCAGTGATTTGAAAATTATTAGGAGCCAGCACTGCTGTTTATGCTGAGCAGGAACTTATTTGGATTCTAGATCAACTAATTTCACCCATGTCTTCACAGCGACCAGAGTATCACAGCAAATACAAAATCTATCAACTGACAAATTGTTCAAAATATAGTTACTACTAACTTAAGCTCTTATTATTTTTAAATAGAACAAAAAATGAACACAACCACTGTACAGATTTGCTGTGGGGACTAGAAGGGTTTTAGTGACATCTTCAGGAATTTGATACTAGATTTATGTCTTTGTCTACCATAAGCTGTTATCTTATACTAGAATGTCTCAGAAGCCCTTTTAGACCAAATATGCATCTATACTTGCCAGACACTTTGCCATAGCAATATACACTTCCATACCTGTATAGCAGTTTGTACCTTTGTACCTGAAAGAAAAATACACAATATCAGTGCTATTTCTCTTCTTCCATGGCCCTTTCTGTACTGGCCATTGAGAAAAAAAGGCCAGAGAACTAAAGAGAATAATGAAAAGAAGTGCTGAGTTTTTTCCAACTGGCAGAAATTTTCTTGGAAATAATGTTTTACCAAAGGATAATTCTCCATCAGAATTTCTAATAAGTTTATTGACCAATTTTACTGAATATTTATTTTTATATTGGTCAGCTAATTAACATTTGGAAAAGTTAAATGTCTCGGTTAAATTGTTTGGATACTATTTGTTATATAGAAAGACTAATAGCTAGAGACAGCAGCCTTGTTTTCTGAATGATTTCCTTCTAGAAAATAACTCAGATATTTTACATTGGTTGAACTCTACTGAGGACATGCAAAGCTCAGTGCAGGATTCTGAATTTGAGTATTTTTGGGCAGAGAACTTTGCTGTTTGTATTTCTAATTGGAAAATGGTAAGTATTGCTGTAATTCCCAGGCCACCATTGTACATTATAAACTTATATGATCAGAATAAATTTCAACTCTGTTGACTTCATGGATGGAAGATCTTTACACTAAGCCAGTAGTCAAGAATTACATATTCAATGGAAAGGCACTTTGACAAATTGTTTTATTCTGTTTTGAGACATCTGAATAAAAAACAACTGAGTTACCGACAGAGAAGCCCATCTCAGCTTATATCTCAAGCCAGAATATAAGCATTTCAACTTTAGTTGATTAAAATCTGAAGTATATTTTAAGAAGTTTTATTCAGATAAAAATTTGAGTCAGTTAATTAAATGTTAATGAAAGGTCAAACAAAAAAGCCATGGATTTATTTTCAGTATAATAGAACTGTCCATACTAAGGGAAACACAGGCTTCAAGATAATTTTTGAAGTACGCTGATTGCTCTGAAAGTAATCTCTCCTATTTATTTCAATTGAAACTACAACTTATAGAAAGAGTACAATAATGCTATTTGGTAGAGCAAATTCTCCATTATAAAATGTGGTTTCTCAATGTAGTCACTACCATTAGCTGTGCATTTTAACCAGTGATGAGCAAGAGCCTGCATGCCACACTCGTAAACATCTGCACAAGCAGAGATGACCCACTGTCACTGTCACTACTACTGAAACATGCCACCCATTGCCTCACTGTGCTCACATTCACCGTTTGGTCTCCATAAACACAAGCGAGTGTCGATGAATCTCAATGGGTGTAACTTTTTCCACATGGGTGAATTCAATTACTCACCTTTGCTTCGTACTCACTTCTGTGTCAGACACCATTATGTCAGACTGCTCCTCTGCTGCCATCTGTCAAATGACAATAAAATGTAATGGAATATCACTGGGAAGGATTGACCCCTACTCCCATACCACCAACATCTGTCTTTGATATTGTGGGCAAAAGTAATACGATAGAGCTTTACTTTTGGAGTAGCCCTCGTATTTGACAAGGAAAGAGTTCTGACTTTTTTCAGAGGAGGTAGAAAAAAAGATTAGTTGTCTTCAGGTCAAACAAAGGAATTTGGCCTACACATTTTGAGTCCTACCACACTCTTTAATCATTAACTTCATTACTGAAGATGATCATATTTGTACTTCTCTGAGGTAGATGTGGGATTCAGATGCATGTTACAGCATTTCACAGTAAATTTTTGTTATTTCCCCATGCAATTTTGTTTCATCAGCATGTCCAAAACCAACAGTTCTTCAAGCTTTTGGCCAAGAATACATGACTTTTCCACCTTCTCCCTTTCCTTCGTGTCCTATGAAATTCCCCTAGTTGCAGAGAAATGGTGAATAGATGGAAGTCAGACATTCCAGTTCATTCCAGTCAGTATGAAGGGAAGAGATTTGCTCTCTGTTGGATTAGCTAATACTTGTGTAGAGAGAAGATGTGTCATAATTCAAAGGGCCCACTTCTTGCATCCTGTTTCTGATCTTCTTTGGTAGTTCAGTGAGAGTTTTGTTTTCTGGTTTTAAAATCTTTCCTATCACACAATTTTTATGTTTTTAAAAAGGGTAATGGAGTAGGGAACAGAATGTATGTGATTTTCCTTTTTATATTCACAACTTATTTGATTTTATCTTCAGTCCTTTATTGATCTTTTGACATGAATCTCTCCTGACTTGCTTGACATCTATTGTAAGCAGTGAAATGATTGATCATAAAGTTGGCCAAGGATAGATAGAAGAGATAGCCTTCAAAATTATTTCAAACATAATGTGTTTTGAGAATGTAATTCCTAATGCAGTTTTAATAAAGCCAATGCATACAACCCAGGTTTCCTCTGACACTAATATGTTTTTAAATCCTTGGACCTCAGCAACATTACTGTGTCTAAAATACTCCAAAAATATACTTGGCACTCCTGCCTCGTGTAGCTGGCAAGTGAGGGTTGTACATAAACCCCTTGGCCTTAATTTTCCTCTGCCTTTTTCTGCAGATGAGTCAACCTTTGAGGCTGGCATTCAGCAGGCACAGATGCCACACTTGGGGTTCCAAGTCCCCAGCAGTAGGATTCGTAGCTGGCCACTGCTATGTGCTACTTTAGATTCACTGCCTAAAACCTAGATGGTTTATATATAATTTGCCTGCTGCTGCTTTGTCCACTGATATCTGTGAAATGTTCAGTGTTCCCTGGCTAAGATGAAGCCTGTGTCCATCCCGCCCTGTACGTGTACACCAACCCTGTCACACAGGAAATGTGTGTGCTGTTCAGAAGACCAATTTTCACGCCAAACATGTATGTAAACAGTGGACAGAAGGTTTTTTTGGGGAGGAGGGTGAAAGGATAGAGTGAAATCTGAGAAGTCTTTCCATAAAGTCATACATTTCAGATCTGTGAATGCAAATCTTTATTCTCAAACAAATCTTTGTGCTGTGCGCTGGTACAGGAATTCAGATTGCAGATCTATAAATGTTCTTGAGCTAAATATTTTTTAAAATAAGGTTGTTATTAAACTGTCTGAAGTGCTACATTAGGAGGGGAGGAAGACTTTATAATCAGAAAAAGTATTGATTTTGAAATAGGCAAGCTAGAGGAATAGCCAGAGGTATCCCTAATGCAGCCCTACAAGCACGCCAAAATACATAACACCTCTTTGAGTTAACCAGGTTTCTAATAATCACCTCACATGTGGATCTGCTGATAATAGCCATGTTCAGTACAAAAACTACTGCAATAACAAGTCAGGATTTTATGGTGGTTCTTTTTTTCAGAGTGTAACCTGGGGGAGCAGGGACAAATATGTTGCATATTTGATTATTAGCAAATTCTAATATTTCATATATAGAGAGAGGGAATGACTGCTGAAATAAAGCATAAGCAGATGTTATATCTAAGGAGTCTGGTAAGTAGATATTTAACAACCTAGATTTTTATCTCATCAATTTGCAAAAATTCGGAGCTTTTTGGCAAATACAAGAAAACAAACAAACAAACAAACAAGAATCACTGAAAAAGGAGTAAAACTTTCTGTGATACAGAGCAGGAAAATGATAAAAAGTAGTTTGCAAAAGATGTAGGGAAGTATTATCAAGAAATAACAGTGTAGAAAATTGAAATACTGCTTTTCTGATTAGATATTCAGTTTGGACATAATTTTATTTTTATGTTACTTTTCTGAAGAGTTTTAACTGATAAGTTTTGTTGTACTTAACAATATTGAAGCAGTACCCTTACATGTACAAATTATGAATCTGGACACAAATAATATATATCATGCACTAATTAGTTAAAAAATAAATAGTAACTCTGTGTGAGAAAGAAAACATCTTTGTTTCTTTATCAGAAACAATGAAATACTGAAACTTCTGACTACATATCAACACTTGCATTTTCTCTCGCTCTTAATATGATGTCTGAGTGCTGCATTTTCCACAGTACATAGAGGAAATGTGATTTTATTCAGTGATACAAACAATGTAAGACCAAAGTATCTGTGCTTAGAGAACATTATCCATTGGGCACATCATAAGACCCATAATATTTTGACTTTCAAGAAAGTATTCAATATATGATTTTATACCTGTAGATGTAAAATATTTTTTTCTGGTTCAGAGAATGAATATTTATTTAACAAGAATTGTGATCAAAAGCCAAAGACTTCCTTAAGCAATACTCCATAAGAAACCACATTTGCATGTATTAGATTGACTTTATAGCTTCTTATAATGAAACTATCCTTGCTTTATATGCTGATATACTAAAGACATCCTGTTCTTATATATATCTAAATATCTTCTGTTCATCATAAAATCTAATTTGACATTACATCACATCTTTTATTATTAGCAATTTGTCTTACAATCCTTAATTATGGATTAAGTCTCTAAAAGTAGGCAGAGTTCAAGCACAGAACTTAATGGTGGCCCTCATTTTATATAGCTTGCAAGTAGATCATCTGAATCACATAGACAGGTGGAGAGACACTGGTGTAATACACAGTGTAGAATCAAAGATTGGCTTGGATTGGAAGAGACTTTAAACACCACCTAGCTCTACCCCTCCAAAGATAATCTTTCACTAGGTTAGACTGCTCAAGGCCCTATCCAACCCATCCTTGAATGCCTCCAGGGTTGGGACAACCACAGCATCTTTGGGAAACCTGTTCCAGTTCCTTACCAACCCCTCACTTAACAATTTATTTCTCATGTCTAATCTAAGACTAGCATCTTTTACTTTAAAGCCATTGCCCTTGTGCCATTACCACCACATTCCCTATAAGGGATCCCTCTCTAGTTACTGGAAGACTCCTATAAGATTTACCTGTTTATTTTCCAAGACAAACAATCCCAACTATTTCAAACTCTCTTCATAAGAGAGGTGCTCCAGGGTCCTGATAAACTCTGTATCTCTCTTCTGGACTCACTCCAACAGGTCCACGTACTTTTTATGCTGGGAGCCATGTAGCTGAACTCAGTACTCCTGGAGGGCAGAGTAGAGAGAGAGAATCCTCCCCCTGACCTTCTGGCCGTGCTCCGTTTGATGTAGTCCAGGATATGTTTGGCTTTCTGAGTTGCTCATGCTGAGTTTTCAATACATCAACAGCCCCAAGTCGTTCTCCTCAGAGCTACTTTCAATCCATTCTCCACCCAGCCCCAGCCCAGGTGCAGGACCTTGTGTGCTTGGCAGCGATAATAGGTGAAGTTTCAGTAGTGCAGTTTGTACTTTTTAAGAATCATAGAAAAAAAAAAGAAAAAAAAAAAAGGAAAAAAAAGGAGACAAGGGGGGGAATTCATCAGGAAGCTTATCAAATTCTTGTTGTCTTTCACTTCAGTTTACATGAGACGCACATTGTAAATAAGATCTGTGAAAGGATATTTTCAGAACCACTAGATAAAATATATGCATATGGTAGAGCTGCAAAATAAGTGTGAACAGGAAGAAGACACAGGATGTAAATGCTTGTCCATGCACATCCAACATCTATACTACAAAGAAACACTAATTAATTCAGAAACATTCAGTGTATCTTCAACTGCTGTGAGTAATATAAATGTTCTATGTTCTTGTCAGTGATGATTTTGAAGACAGTAATTATTGCTGTCTGATATATAGCTATCCAGAAATAGCTTGGCTGGATAATGTGTAGGCTATGGAATTTGTACTTTTGTCAGATGAATTATTTGGTGACTCAGCACTCTCAAAAATGCAAATGATCTAACACAAACAACAGGAACTCTTACTAATATCACCCATTTGTCCTCATGTTCCTATTCTTAGATGTCTCATTTTGTAACTTGAATCTTTAGGTTATTTTGTAGTTCAGGCGTTTTTTAAAATACGCTTTCTGTCTGCAAAACCATTCCCTCTTGTTTCTTACAACTCATCTTAATTGTGAACATCTCTTAGACAAGTGCAATCTGAAATTGTGGTTTTGCTTAATTTAGAGAGGAATGATAGACTTTAAAATGTAAGAACTGCAAAATATTCGTAAGATATCTCAAGTTGGAAAGGACCTGCAAGAATCACTAAATCCAACTCCTGCCTTGACACAGAACCACTCAAAATTCAAACACTATGTCTGAGAATGTTGTCCAAACACTTCTTGAACTCCAGTTGGGGGCCATGACCACCCTGGGGAGCCTGTTCCAGGGTCTGACCACCCTCTGGTGAACTTCTCTTAACATCACCCTCATCCTACTTTGTCACAGCTCCATGCTGCTCCCTTGGGTCCTCTTACTGAAGAGAATGGATAAGCATATGTATATATATCTTCAGGTTTATTGCTATAATTTATGAGGTGATGAACATTCCATCAGATCTGAGCTTCTTTTTTATTACATAATGCACATATAAAAATCAATGTCCTTCATTATATATATATACATACATACACACACATAAATTGGTGAAGGCAACACAGTGTCTCTAAAACAAAAACTACTTCTTGTAAGGGAGCTTCAGACTTGTTAAAATGTTAAAATGTCCTCCACTTTGGCTCTTACAAGATATGAAGTGATACAAGTTCAAGATTATATATGCCATCTGATGAAGCTTTCTTCTAAGATTTGAAGGCATGTAAAACCTTACATGGGAATGTAAATACAGATCATCATATTTTATTACTTTTATTTTCAAGTGGTCAAATTGTGCTTTTCTGGGATATTTCTGGTGTTTTCTATTTAATAACCCCTCCAGTTACTACTACTATAATGAAAACCCCAGCTTTAATTTATAGTAAATGTAAAATTTGAGGATAAATATCAAAGAGGAAATTCTGAAAATATTATCCTTGTTGTGTTAGTTACAGCTTAGGCACCAGTCACAGAATCACAGTATACTTTAAAGCTGGAAGGAACATGTGGAGAAATCTAGCAATTTTCTGCTTAGAATAGGATTGATTTCAAAATCAATTTAAGATAAACAAAGTTTGGTCAAGAACACTTCACACTGAGGTCTACGAGCAGGGTTCCAAAATTTTTTTGTAAATGAAGCCAGGTATAAATCTATCTCATGAAGAAATCATCTGAGAGTTTTTTTTTTATTATTATTTTTTAATTGTTCAGCAAGCTTTGAGGCAAGTCCTTTACAGAGCTGAGGATATTTTCTCAGTGACAATACCATGCTCTTACCATTTCTTGAAGCCAATCTCAATGTTTAACTCAAATAGAAGAGAAATGGGAAATAATTTTGGCTTTCACTAGGTAAGATAAAGGAGAAATACAACAATTTTCCTTATTATATACAATAATGCAATATATTCTAGTAGTAATATATTCTGAGTAGTAATGATCTAACCTGGATTTAAGTTTGCTGACAGTACCAAGCTGGGAGTAGTGGTAGACGCGTCAGAAGGCTGTGCTGCCTTCTTCAAGACCAGGACAAACTGGAGTGTTGAGTAAAGAAGTATTTGATGAGATTCAGCAAGCGCAATTGTAGAGTCCTGCATCTGGGGAGGAATAACCACATGCTTCAGTATGAGTTAGGGACTGACCTGCTTTCAGCAGGAGCTCTGCAATGAAGGATCTCAGTGTTCTGTTGGACAACAGATTGGCTTTGAGCTGGCACCGTGCTCTTGTTGCCAAGAAGGTCAATGGTATACTGGAGTGCATTACAAAGAACATAGCCAGAAGGTTGAAGGAGGTGATCCTCCCCCCTCTATTCTACCCTGATGAGGCCAGTTCTGGGCTCTTCAGTTCAAAAAGCTTCTAAAGACAATCCAGCAAAGGACCACAAAGGTGATGAATGGCGTAGAACTTCTCCCCTATGAGAAAAGACTGAGCAAGTTGGAACTGTTCAACCTGGAGAAAAGACTGAGGGTGGGTCACAGAATCACAGAATCAGAGAATCACAGAATCACAGAATGGCCAGGGTTGGAAGGGACCTCAAGGATCATGGATCTCCAACCCCCGTGACACATGCAGGGCCACCAACTTCCCCATTTAATACTAGGGCAGACCAGGCTGCCCAGGGCCCCACCCAATCTGGCCTTGAATGCCTCCAGGGATGGCACATCCACAACTTCTCTGGGCAGCCTGTGCCAGCACCTCACCACACTCTCGGTATAGAACATCGCCCTGACATCCAACCTAAATCTCCCCTCCCTCAACTTAAAACCATTTCCCCTTGTCCTGCAGTTATCAACATTTTCAAAGAGTTGATTCCCCTCCTGTTTGTAGGCTCCCTTTAGGTATTGAAATGCTGCAATGAGGACACCCCGCAGCCTTCTTTTTTCTAGGCTGAACAAGCCCAGCTCCCTCCCTGTCTTCATAGAGGAGGTGCTCCAGTCCCCTGATCATCTTTGTGGCCCTCCTCTGGTCCCCCTGCAACAGCTCCGTGTCTTTTTTGTACTGGGGGCTCCACACTTAGATGCAGTATTCCAGATGGGGCCTCACAAGAGCAGAGTAGAGGTGACAATCACCTCCCTGTCCCTGCTGACCACCTCTTTTGATGGAGCCCTATCTATCAAAGCTTAGAAATATATCTAATGGAAATCAAGTGGACCAGGCTGTTTTTGGTGGTTCCCAGCAATAGAACAAGGGGCAATGGATACGAACTGCAACACAGGGAGTTCTACAAAAACTTGAGGAAAAACTTCTATGAAGATGAGTAGGGGGAAAAGCTGCCCAGAGAGGTTACAGAGTATCCTTCACTGGAAACCCACCTGGATGCTTTCCTGTGCAACTGAGTGTAAGGAATATGCTTAGGAGGGGGTTGGACTAGGTGATCTCCATGAAGTCCTTTCCAATCCCTAATAATAATAAATCCCTAATAAAATAATGATGTAGAATATTGTATGCATATCCCAATATAAAACTGAACCACACAGAATATTTCAAATATAGTGAAAGAAAAGGTTATTTCAAAAATCCTGAATTTAAAGACAAACCCGATTTATTTTATTTTATTTTATTTTATTTTATTTTATTTTAGACGGAGGTGTTTGGCTCTCAAACCAACTATGACATTTGAAATGTTCCAGTCTTTGTAAGGTACTGCAGTACAAGGAATAGAAACTCAGATGGGGATCAAGCAAGATAACTGATTAACTGTAACTGATGGATGCATTCTGTGGGAATGAAATGGAATGGAGACAGAGACATTCTAAGAGTGACAAAAGCCCCTAAACTGTGAGAATGAGAAGAGACAACAGCATAAAGCAGTCTAAAAACTGGAGCCCATCCAGAGCTGTTTTAAGAGAGCCTTTCAATAAAGTTGTCAGCTGAGAGACTGATTTGTCTGCTATCTTGTACACTTAAAACATATCTAAGCCTTAATTTGCCAACTGATCCACAACTGCCATCTGAAGATTTCTCAAAGGATTTTACAAGTCAAAAGAATTGTTTAATTTGTAAGTCACCATTCTTATGTTGCTTTGAGATTGCCAAGATTTGTGTTTACATTTCAAAACAGCTAAATATTACAACCACCATTTCATATATAGTTAAATCCTGTGACAGAGAGACAATTTACTAATTACTTGTTTAAATCCTGAAACTACTTGAGGATAATGGCTGTAAACAAAATATTTTAATCCTGTGGAAAGAAAGTATAATTTAAATCTTTCTATAGTGAAAGGACATTTACAACTGATGTTTGTATCACATAGCATGTTTCTTCTGAGAACTGAGGACACAGGTAAATTAACACTGATCACATCTAGCCTTTTTTTTTTTTTTTCCTGTAAAAATTATGACAAAATAAAATAAACACATAAGTAAACTAGAGAAGTTTATGAAACTAACTACTATATTTTACTCTGAGTTCAAAAACAGTGTGATGAGTTTCTACTGTCATTACTTTTAAATCCATAAAGTGAATACTCTGAATCCCATATAGTGAATTATGGAGAAGTTTATCTTGGTGTATAATTCAACCTTTGCACACATCCTGAAATGAAATTCTAGTTATTACCTCATTTTGAGTTCTCTTTAAATAACTAGTATTCTTGAAATCAATAATAATTGATGCCTAGTCAGTAGAATACCACTAAACCACTAAACTGAGTTAACAGGTGAATTAAAACCAACCTAGAGCAACTTGTGGTTTTCTCCAGTTGCTTTGCTATTATCAGTAGTAACCATAATTCTCATGGTATTTTACTTTTTCTCTTACTAAATCTCCACTTCCTAGAATTATGTTATTTCTAAGCTTTCAGATAGTATAAAGAGACACTTATAATCTTTCTATTTGTTTAAGAACACACTGAAAACTCAAAACCAACCAAACAAACACAAAAAAAAAAACCCAAAACCCTGATTTTCAGAATTATTTTTTAAACACTTCATGGTCATAAACAAATTCTAAGATCTTTTAGCACTTAACTAATTATTTTAAAAATATTGTTTGCTGATATATCTACTTCAATAATAAATTAACAACTGTTGATACTACTAATTAACAAGCTGAAAATTAGAATATGTATGTCATTAAAAATTTCAGTTTGTCAGATAAAGAGACAGATATTTTTGAGATTATATATGAAAGACAGTATCTTCAAAAGTATCTTCTGAAAAGTTTCAAGCAGCAGTTTGAAGCTTTTTCAGAACAGAACAAAAGACACTTTGATCTCCAGATGATGTTTCTATCACCAGTCGCTACAAAAAAAATGATTATACAAATAGCACATCTCATTATTGTGACATAGCAGCAACAGACGTATTTTAGATGTCTGTTATGACTAAAGAGAAATCAGAAAATGAGAATGTAAAATCTAATTTTGAAAATTTCACTAGAATTTTTCTGGAGTTTTAGAAGAAGCATTTATTTTCAAGACAATTTTTGCCCATAGGTTTCATACAATTTCTCCCTTGAAAATTTTTTTCCACATCATGTTTGAAAGGTCTTGACTTTTTTGATCTATAACCAATTTACACACTGTAGGAGACTACTACAGATAATATTTAAGAACATCTATGACTCACTCTGAAAATCAAAATAGAAGAGCCAAGACAGACTTAAGCTCAATTTCAACTCTTCTCCTAGATAGGAAAAAGTAGAGAAAAAAATCCACTTAAATCTTTCTCCTAGCTTCTCAAGATTTATGTACAGTTTTCATTAGTAACAAGATTTGGGCATGCAAATTTCTGCATGCTGAGATGAAGATTTACCACTAATTTCTTATTTGTTTTCTTCATCAGATAATTAGTATATTATTAAAAATTCACTGCAGGGTCAATCTCCCGCTGATATACATAATTAAGTTACCTGCTATCTATACTGGAACTAGGGCATTTGTCAACCATTGAAGACTGTAGGCCCCATTCTACCTTCCCAATTTCATTCAACTTTGCAAGTCAGACTTTGGAAGAAATATTAATAACATTCTTCATGAGCATCAGTGTTTGCACAATAAGACCAGTGCAACTGAATGTTACAAGAAACACCTGAATTCCCAGAGTCATGGTAAATGAAGTGAGTGAGTTCTAAGGAACTTACCTTTCTTCAGGTAGATAGAAATTATGGGTGTGCAGTCTGTCAGTTTGTATGTCAGTTTTACACTTGGCATGATGCTTAACATGAAATTCTAAATTCTTTGTGAGAAAAAGACTTTAACAAGAGTACATTCTGAAGGCACAGTAAACAAATACCAGAATATCTGAACCATTCAGATCAGTACAAATCACTTAAGATATACATAATTAATGGAGTAACATTTTTTCTTTTTAGATCTCTGGAACCTCTGTTTAATCTGGAATTTCTATTTTTTTGCTCTGTTCTGTGTCAACTGAGATTATTACAGAAACTTTCTTAACGAATAATGAAAACTTATATGATATGAAGTTGTGCATTTGTGGGATTTTCTAGAGCATACAATACTAGTTCCAGCACTCATTCATTGTTCAGTAAGTTCCAGTGATTTCTGTGGAGACGAAGACAGTTAAACACTAATTACTTTAGAGAACCTTAACCCAGAATTATTATTGCAGCTCTTTGCTGGTAGATTTAATAAACGAAATATGAACAAAGCATCTCACTATAAATAAGTTACTGACATGCTGAAAAATATAATTTATATAATACATATTTTGTGCTACTTGCAAATGAAAAATTAAAATAATCAAGATTCCTTGGAAAAAATATGTTTCAAGGACACAGATATTCAGGAACCTGTTCTAAGCTTCTGCAGTTAAATCTATATTTATTGCAGTTATTTCACTATTCATTTCACATTTAAAGTAGACATGAGAATGCCATCAGGAGAACCACACTTGAAGAGATGAACATCATATTTTAACTAGAGATAGAATTTCTAAAACAAAGCAAGGAAGTCAGTTTTAATTGCAAGCTACTTTCTAAATTTCTTAAGTACTCCTTGCAAAGTTAGTTTATTCTTTCCTGCTGATTGTACGTTTTCTGTAGGAAGCAATTAAACTAACGTCTTATCATGACCCTCCCTTATGCTGCAACTTCTGTTATTTCTTTCATGACATTATTTATTTTGAACTTAAAAAGCTAAGGTTACTATCTGTTGCAAAATCAAGGAAAATCTGTTTATTTAAGAAGTAGAGAGGGGAAAAGAGTCAAGCTGTAGTATAAATTTGAGAGGTAGTGAGTAATAGTAACAAAAACAGTACAGCTGTTTCAGGTCTTCCTTTCACATATGTCATTATCAATCTCTTTTTGAGTTCCAACCATTAAGGCCCTCTAAATAAGGTAAAGGCATAAGGAATTTTTCATGATAAGTCAGAGGCATCCCTTAAAGATATGTCTAGATGACTATGCATTTGAACTGGCAGGAGGAAATGATTGACACTATACATAAATACTTTGAAACCCCAGACTTTGACCTGTCATTTGCTAGGAATGCTATTATAATAAGTGACATTCATAGCCAGCTCATATAACATCCAGACAGGACAATTTTTTTGCTTTACAAATTCTATCTGCGTTGAATTTTAACATGCAATGTCTTAAGAAATAATCACAAAAGCATAAGGATCTTGTAATTCTTACTGCTATTGTTGACAAGGACAGGACTATGAGTTTTGTAGTCCAAAACTTAGGAACAGCAAAAGTGTCACTGAGTGGTAAGCAAAAAGATACATTTAAAAGCGATACATAACACTAGGCTAAAAAAAACTTAACAGTATAAAGCAATAAAAATTATGATCAGTAAATTTTCCTTTATAAATATAAGCAACAAAAACATGAGCATACATGTGTGAACTGATGTGAGGCTTTGAAATTATTATTTCCTTTTTTATTCTCAGTAAAATGGTGGCAGTTGTGGGTGGTCCCAATAGCTTGGATTTACCCAAGGGTTACTGATCAAGAATGCACAGATTGGTAGATTATTTTCCAAAAACACTGAGTAGTTTATAGATTGAGATATACTACCTTCCCTGCAGCGAATGAATACAGGACACATCCTAATTTAGAACAGCAGAGGATAACTTATTTAAAAGCAAAATAATGTCTTTATCTGTTTATCTGATAGAGTTTAACACTATAGTTTTAGATGAATTATGTCTGTGAGAGAATTATGCACCTTTTGATTTATGTTTATCATTACTTTTTTCAGAAGTGTTTTCTAGAAAGTTCAGAAGGGACATTAATTGTCCCAAGACATGTATGTCTGAAGATCTAACAGATATATGAAAAGAACACAAGAAAATCATCTTCAGTATGTCAGTTCACTTTACTGTGACAAGCACAGCTGAGAACTCAATATTGTTGGTGAGATCAAAATTCCTTCTGGACAAGCATCTTGTTTCAGCAGTGGGCAATCTTGAAAGCTTAGGTAAAAGTGTAGAACAGTAGACATACTGAGCAAGCATTCACTATGTCTTAGTGATCTACAGCCTCTGTAATCCTTTCAGACAGACATAGTTTCATGCTCAGGTAGCATTAGAAGTATCACCTGATGGATGAGGCACAAGAGAGAAAATGGTATAAGTGAGTCCTAGATTTGGTTTAGCTTAAAGTGCTTTTTGACTTAAGTCTTTGAACGCGCCCTCTGATTTTGAATGCTCATTTCTAAGGGTACCAAAAATAGTGGCTCTCCACATTTGCCAACATGGAAAAGTTCACTTCCTCACAGTTTTCTCAGCTGAAGAAAGGAGGATAACAGCATTAAAATCCCTTTTTTTTTTTTTTTCTTTTCTTTAATTCTAAGAAAGTAATTATCCTTTGTGAAAACATGACATTTAAATACAGCTAAAGAGCTATCAATATAAGAAAATGACTGTAACTCATTACAATTAGAGTTAATTAAGTTAATTTAAGTTTGGTCTGTTCTGATGATAAATGCTTGGATATGGAACTTTTACGGAACTCTTTGTAAGTAACTTAAAATTACTGTTACGGCTGTGACCAATGCCCACTGATGGCAGAGGACTTCTGTAATGGCTTAATTATACTCAGGATCAGGAACGTTTGTACACCTGTGGCATGCGTTTTAGCTTCTCTAGGATATGAAGACAGTTTTTCTGCATGTGCTTGTTTATAATGGACCTCTAGAGTACAACAGCAAACGTGTGTGCTTCAGGTGAAATTCCACAATAGAGGCATGTTAAACTGGTGTTTCTGGATTTCCTTTAACTACCTATGTGGAGAGATTAAAACTATAAAACGAATAGACTTAAAACGTTCCTCACATTTTATTACCATTCACAGGAGCTCTCTAATCTTAAAAGTCCAGTTTGTCTTCAATGTATCTTCAAGTTAGTCACCAGAATTGCAATTAGTGGATTACCCTATTGTGTCCATAGATGATGCTAATAAATGCTGCTTTAGAGGCCATAAAAATGTGTCACTGATGTTTAATTGAAAGGGAAGGGTAGAGTGCCATTAACCAAACAGACCTTTAGGAGTAATAAAGACCATCTGCCACGTCAGCAAGCACACTCCAGAGGCAGCATTTCACTGTATCTTAAGAATCAATAACAAATGAAACCCACTGTAACTTAAGACTGTAAAGCAGGCAAATTTTGTCCTTCCTAGCTATTAACATCAGAAGATCAGAAATGCAAGTCTTCAGCAGATAGTTTCCTACTGATGCTGACTACTTTTTACAATTGTTTTCCTAATGGAGAACATTTTTATAGAACAAAGATGGTATCTAATTACCTAGTTCAATCTCAAGTATGTATTTTTCATAGGCTGTAAATTAAACAGTTCAAGAATATATATATATTTTAAACTATATAAAAGGAATTTCCTTTCTATGTGATAATCCCAGATTTTCTATATTTTTGAGCTTAAAGAGGGACTCCAGGTCTGTTGATTTGTGTAAGTGGCAGCAGTGCTATTTCTAATCTTACATATTTACAGCTGAGGCTCTTACAGCAGCATCAAATCCTCACACAGCCACTCCAAATAACCAACTAGATTTGCAAGCTAACCAAAGCATTCGTATAAACAGAGACAGTCAACTGTCTGTGGTCTGATAAATCATAAAGTGAGCTGTGACATATTCCTATTTTACAATAAAGAGATTGTCTATCAAATGGTAAATTTTAATGGCTACTACTGCCTTGCTTTCACCAAACATTTGCTCTCTGTACTTTCAAAGTGAAACAGTATAACCAGTTCAAGAAATTAGGGACAGTTTATAGAAGAAAATATAGCAATCAAGTCTCATGTGCATACATACCATTTTTAGAAATTATATTTTTAGAAATTGCTTGTTTTTAGCCAAACACAGATATAATTTTACAGACCAGAAGTTTCTTACCAGCTGAAAGAAACCTTCAGAGAAACATAACTGCTACAAATGCCATTCAAAGAGCCTGTAAGAGAATACGCATAATATTTACATGTGAATGACTGTTTGTAATACCTCAAAAGCCATTTGAAGGGCAAAGCCAACACTGACAAATTAAAGAAACATGACCTAGACAGATAGCAGATACTGTGCTAAATCACAGCTGAGTCAGGGCTGCTTTGCACAGCTCTGTGGGCACCAAAATGCTCTCATAACTAGTTTGTACCAAACTCTGAAGCAGTCCTTTCATATAGGAAAACTAACAGGATGTGCACAGGCATTATAATGTCTCTATAATCATACTTATTCTCCATGAAATAGCAAAAGAGAAGTTTTGAAACTTTCCAGAAGCAAAGTGTTTGCAATCACCGTAAATATGTACTGAAGCAATGGGTAGCCAGTGTTTCTCATTTACTACACAAGTACAGAAAGCCTGGATTCTGCAACTGCTTACATTTGAATGAAATAACTATTGTATAAACTTCTAAGTTTTAAATAAGCACTTTATTTACCCTTACCAAATAAATTTGATTTACATTCAGTTAATGAGTTCACAAGTGTTCTTAACTGAAAAGAATTTGGTCCAGTGTTGTGCTATCTTCCATAAAAAGTAAAATGAATACTTTTTCCCTGAGAGTCTGAAGCAATAAAAAGGCAGCACATTTTCCAGTCAAATAATTTAAGTCTTTTAGGTCTTCTCTTTTCTCCCATGAGTTCTTTGTAACTTCATCAAAAGAAAGAACAGAGGGAAAAAAATAACTCAGAGGAAAAGAAGAAAGTAATCATTGCTGAGCAACTCAGCAATTACAAGACAGAGAAAGAAAAAAGAGACTATCAGATAAATTTTCTTTATATTTTTTCTCCCCTGGGAAAAGGATTTTAATGTTATACTTCCAAGAGGAAAAAAAGCCTGAGCCAGCAGACTGGTAGTACAATACTTTTTAAGGTTTCCCTGGGGATTCTAGAGAAGAGAAAATAGATGTAATGAGTGGTATGTCTGGGTGGAGAAAATGTACAGACTTTTGTCCATTGCAAATTCAAGTCCAAGCTAACAAGTTAGCCCCCCATGGGTACTTCCAGCACAGAAGATTCCTGAATCCAAGTGTACAAGAATAAAACAAAGAATAGCATGTGACACTGGAAAATTTTGTCAGATAGGAGGCTTTAAGAAGCTCCCACATCTCTGGACATTGAGCCTTTCAATCTGTATGTTAAAGGAGGAAAGAAACAATATAATCAAATTTTTTTTAGGAGAATACAACATGTTTTTTGTTTCTTGCTCTCATTCTGCCTCGGAAAAACTGGATGCAACTTCTAGGGCCGAAGGGGGGCTATCTGCATGCAAACTGTCCCTTAACCTATAACATGCATATTACAAAAATAATAACAAATGAACACTTCCTTAACGTGTGCAAAAATGTGAATACTTTTGCCAGAGGATTTGTATGATAGATAAACAATTGAATTATATTACAACAGAGCAATCAGATCACTTAATCCTGGAAGCCTGTTTCTCATCCTTGATTATACAGTGGCCACTGTAGTAAAGATACATATTCTTGTTGATATGTTTGGAGAGATTAAGAATGCCTGTGAATTTAACTTTTCAACTCTAAATGTTCAGCAGACCAAATGTTAAAGACAACAATAATCCAGGAGAAAAAGCATTAACAATTGAGATTTCAAAGCTCTGGAGTACACAGAGATTAAATCAAAAGACAGTTTATCAAATATACGGGATGAGAAAAAGAAACAGTAACCTGCAAGGAAGGAAGAAAATCTGTGAAGTTTTGCTATCCAGTTGAATTTTAGAGATGTAGAAAAACTAAATAAACTGAAAGGCTTTATAGGATCTTAGAGGATTATTTAGGTTCTTGCTGCCTGATGATAACATTGGTTATGACACTGAGTCATTATAGATATATTGCTGCAATAATATCACAAGATTGCCTGATAAACAGAAATACTGTTTCTGTTGTTGGATGCTGTGCAAGCAGCTTTTTGGTTGGCTGGAAATTAAAGCAAGTCCCACAGAATACAGGATCTGGAGGAAACACAGACAGAGATAAGCAAACTCATGATAAAGAGAATGAAAGAACTTAATTTAAGTTCAAAGAACAAACAAGCACATCCATATGTAAACACAAGTAGGCATGCAGTCACACTCAAGAGATTTAATGGAAGAAAGGTGGAGGAGAGAAAATAGGAGACCACAGTTCAATGGAGATCCTTAATTGATTAGAATGCCCACAGCAGTACGAGACAACTGGAGGAATCAATTAAATATTACAGATGAGTTACGACAAGCATAAAACTCTTAAATAATAAAATGCAAGCAAAGAGCTAAAATGAAATTTTAAAAGAACCAAGAAAATGATATATGTTAGAGGGTTGCTTTGTGCCTTGCACATTCAGATTTTTCTTTCTCCACACACTGCATTTCTTGGATTTAATACTGCACTTCTTTGTGAAAATTAAAAGAGCACATTACAATAACTGTAATGTTCAATATGATTATCACGTTCAAGCGTGTCAGGAAGAGGCGTACTGCTTTCTCTAGCTCAGTCTCCTCTGGTCACAGGAGGAGGAAAAACTTTCAAGTGAAATATGGTTTAACAAATTTACATAATAAGATTCTGCATTACCCCCTCACACAGAAGCCATAAATTGGTTCAAGCTTGCTATAAGTTATCCTAACACAGTTATATACTAACCACTGACATTTTCGCTAGAAGTAACTCATAGTAAGATTTTATAAACATTCATGAATCTCATGGAGGACTGGCAGGCATTTCTAACTCAAGAAGAAAGGCACTGGAGACAGTAAGCAAGCTGTGTTGAGACATTATACACATAAGTTAATTTAATCATGTTGCAAAAGTCTTCTAGGAACATCTGAAAAACTATTTTAAATAATATTGGTTTACATAGATGGATGTGGGTAGGTTTGGGGGTGTTTTCAAGGGAAATGGGACAAACACAGACATGTAGTTATGCTGCCTCTATGGTAATACAAAACACAGATAGCTTGTCCTGGGAAATGCATGTAAAATATGCACAATAAGACTATCAACTTGGTTTCACTGTGTACTTATCACAGAGTATTTCAAATGTCAAATGAAATTCCAAGTCATTTTCTCTATCATGTTACAATAACTTTCATTGATATACATATACTTTTTTTTTTTTTTTTTTTCCCATGTATTTACCCCAAGGAGCTGAAGAGTGCATTAGAAACTACATTCAGCTTTTAGTGGTTATTACTTCACATGAAGAGAAAATTTGGAAATGTTTTTAATTGCATTGTACAATCCTTAGCCAGAGTGAATTGATGGGGTCAGCTATTTAAAAATGACGCCATCAGAATACTTCAAGTACTCACTCCAATCAAAATTTGTATGAAATCTCACTCCACTTTTATCAATTCTCATTTGACTTGACTTAAGGGAAAAATAAATTTAAATTTCAGTAAAGAAACCCTTAAGTCGCACAAGTGTTTAGTCACAATTAAGGTCACATGAAGAATGGCACTCTCACCCCATTCAGTCTTAATGCAGAAACAGCCTTTTGGGGGGCAATTTCAGCTGACATTTCAGCTGATCTCAAGTACTTTATGCAAAGTAAATATTAAACTTCACCACTTTGCATCAGTGATTATCATTACACTATCTTTTGAGAGAGGAAGAATTAAATACTCTTCTTATTATATATTCCCTATAATTTACTACTTCCTTGTGCACCCTTTCATACACACATGCACAAATGTATGCACAGTCTGTACACAAATCTATACAAGTTGATCTTTTGAACAAAATGAGTAGATACCATGGAAAAATTACTTTTGCTCTGAAAGTAATGCCTTCTACTTATTTTAGTGGAAACTAGAATTCAGAGAGGACAATAACTCTGTTTGATAGAGGAAATTCTCAGCTACAAAACACTATTTTTCAAACCAGTCACTATCATTAGCTATGCATTTTTGCCAATAATGGACTAGAGCGTGTATGCTGCGCTCATAAATAGCAACAAAATGTAATGGAATGCTAGTGGGAAGCTTCAACTTTTACTGCCATACCACCAATATCCACCTCTGATATTGTGGGGCAAAATAGTAAAATAGGAGGCATTACTTTCAGAGTAGCCTTTGTAATTGTGTACATATTCATATCTGAGTAGCAGTAAGTTCTTGCTCCAACAAAATGAATATACTGATATACTAGGAAAAGTTGATCCACTGGACTCTTACTGCTAACCCACACGTTAGCAGTGTTAACTAAGTTCACTGAAATAAAATAGCTCACCTGTTAAAAACTATTATTTCAGTCAGTAACCATAGCTGCATCTTTGGTGAACTTTTGACCGATTCCAGATATCAAAAGTACTAGCTTTGTTCTCAAGATAGTGCAATTATTGCCGAAAACTACATATGGAAAGAGGAATCCTTTTCAACTATTTTCTTCTGCCAAAACTCAGATTTGCCTTCCTCAGAGTACACTAACGAGTGTGATATTCTGCATGCTATTTTTTTTTTCTCTCTCTTTCTATCTGTATAGACAAACATATCAACAAGGACAACAGGAATGACATATAGACAAACTATAATACTAAATATTAATATAATATAATACTTAGTTTCCATTTTCTTCAAAGATTTCCAGGGGAAAAAAATAAATCTCTATTATATTTCATTTTATTTTCAATCTTTTCCTCAGCTGGGTAGCTGGTATTCCTGCCAGTAAAATGAACAGTAATATAAATTCTACTTCATACTGCTAATCTTCCTATGGTAAAACTTTCCTGTTTCCTGGTTTACTAATGTGTTCAAACATCATACTGTCAAGGCTGTCTTATTACGTATAGGAGGAAATGATCTCTCATTTGTTAACACTATATAACCATTTGGTGGTTTGATCACATTCATTTATTGATTTATTGAAGCATGGATAAATTATTTATTTTTAATATGCAAAAATTTGCCTACTTTCTTATTCTTGAATAATAATATAAAAACAACAAAAACCTGTAATTCTCAAAAGAAATGTTCAAATATCTTGGCCAATTGTGGGATGGAACTCCCCTAATCCACACAATATGTATTAGTTACACTTTGTTATTTCCTCAAGATGATGGATGTGGTGAAAATGTGTATATTTTCCACATAACATTTTGGTTTTGTTTGGTTAATTGCTTTTGTGTGTGTATGAGCTTTGTTTTGTTTTGTTTTGTTACGTTCCTTTTGGAAATGAAAGAAAGATGAGTCATAAAACAGACAACAACTGAACCATATGTAATAAACAAATATTCATGTGACAACAACAGTAGAAGCATTGAAAAGCCAGTATTATTCCAATTAGTGAGTTCTGTCTGGTGTAAGTGTTGTTCAACCATGTGGAAGACCTCTGAACCAAGCCACATCAGTGTTACATGCACAGCAGACAAAGAGCTCAGCACCATTCTGACTGGTAACATAGTATAGGTGACAGCGTATGAGTGGACTCAATATTCAGGACCCTTGATGTTATGAGTATTTGGATCAAAATAGCTCACTTATTCCTGAAGGTCAGGCTCTAGGGACAGCCAAAGAAGGGTCTTACAGATAATGAAGTTTTTTGTTTGTTTTTTTGGTGTTTTTTTTTTTTTTTTTTTTCTTTTAATACTGCACAGGTGGATTGCTAAGCTAGCACTGAGTTTTATTCTAAAAATTAATAGATTACGGTCCTCCTGGTTTATGTCTTAAGTCTTGAAATCTAAGCTTTCATTTGTGAAGGAGTTTCAGCTCATAACTTAAGTAAAGGCTGGTAGATAATAAGCCGGGTGATCTCATCTGAACTCTCTTATTGTATAGAAAAGAAATTGCACAAAGCTTTATGTCTTAAAGATAAGAAATGAAAAAAAGTACTTATGCCTCACTATGAGACCGTATCCTGGACAGAAGTCAGTCTTGCCTCTTGCACTTCTTCAAACATTAAAGCATAAATAGGTAACGTGTAGAGTAATGGGCACTTTATATGCTGTCTGTAAGTGTCTTTTGGGGAACATTTTCTTCAACCATTATGTAAATATTATCATGAATAGTGCACAAAAACAAACAAACAAGCAAAAAACAAACCCAAACAGAAAAAAAAACACCACTTTCTCTGAGGTCTTTAACAACTGCTTCTTTGCGAGTGGTCTTGCCCAATACTTTATATTTATATTTATATGAAAGTAAAAAAATCTAAGGATGTCTTCTGGGAGATTATTCCTGGTATAATCATTGAATGGGAATGCTCACCTTACAGGCTAAAGAGATTATCAAATAAATCTTTTCAAAATTTCTGAAAAAAAGCGTTAGATTAAATGTACAAGTTACACAAAGAACAGTATAAGACTGTATTGTCTCACTCTTTTCCACTTTTTTACAGTTAACCAAGAGCACATGTGCTAACTAAAGGAAAAAAGAAAAAAATACTACATGAAATAGGTGACAACTTTTAAAAAGATTTATATGTCACTTTCAGCGTCTAGTTTCTTTCTTGTTTTCTGAATAACTCAATTACTACTCCCAGCTCATACTAGGAATGTAATTCTTTTGCTTGTCTGAATATACAAACCCTTCCCACGCAGACACATTTAAAATAAGGATCAGGTGATTTAAAACATTTATCTTGTCTGTTGACAATGACTTTCCAGAATATTTTCCCCCCAACAACTATTGAATATACAATTTTAATCCACCAAAAACATATGGTAAAACCAACCATAGACAGACATAGAAACTTAACTTTTCTAAGGGAGATACGTGCATTGCATCAATCTGTTTTCACTGTACTGTTAAAAAGGCAACTAAAACATGATTCATTCAGAACAAGAGGCAATGGACACAAGCTGAAACACATGAAATTCTTCTTAAATACAAGAAAATGCTCCCAGTTTGAAGGTTACTGACCACATACACGTTGCCCAGAGAGACTGTGAAGGCTCCATCACTGAAGATGTTCCTACTGGACATGTATCTTGAACAGTCTGTTGAAGGTGACCCCTACTTAAGCTGGGGAGGGTTGACTTTATGATTTCCAGAAGTGGTTTCCCACCTCAGCCGTTCTGTGACTTTATGAAAACATTCAGAATCCATTAACTTTATAACATATCAGAGCCTAGTTGGAAAAGTTGCTTCTAAAGAAATGTAAATCACAGAATCATAGAATCAGAGAATCATAGGGGTTGGAAGGGACCTCCAAAGATCATCGAGTCCAACCCCCCTGCCAAAGCAGGTTCCCTACACCACCTCACACAGGTGGATGTCCAGGTGAGTTTTGAATATCTCCAGAGAAGGAGACTCCACCACCTCCCTGGGCAGCCTGTTCCAGTGCTCCGTCACCTCACTGTAAAGAAGTTCTTGCGCACATTTGTGCGGAACTTCCTGTGCTCCACTTTCTGGCTGTTTCCCCTTGTCCTGTCTCTACACATTGCTGAAAACAGTCTGGCCTCACCACTCTGCCCCCCACACCTTAGATATTTATAGACCTGGATCAGATTAAATTAAAACACCCTCTTCCACTGTTCCTCAAGATATGTTTCCATACTTGCAAAAGTACCCTTTGGTCAATCAAATTTTCACTATTTATGGCAAAGAAAATGCACAATAGGTTTCTTGAAGTCACTTTAAAAAGAGTGATTGTACATATTCAGACATGCCACAGCTCTCCAAACAAAAAAAATAGCTGAGGATTTTGATTTTGGCATAGATACAACAAGTTTTCCTAAGGTTTTGTCCAAACGTTTGGAAGCCCTTGCCTGTCTTCTTTTGCCTTTGTGGAGGGGCTTTGTGCTACCAGGAATATTTTGAATCCAGTGAGCAAAATCTCTATCACAGAATTAACTCTCAAGGATAGATGATGACCTTGTCTTCTGCTTCTGAGAAGCTGAGAAGTTCTCTGCAGTATTTCCCATGAGACTCAGCCCTATATAGCATCAGCTCTAGCATCATCAGATTGTTAGGTGTCATTTCAAATATTCATCATGTTTACAAGTACAAATGTTAGTCACTTTTTCATTTGGACAGTGTGGATAAGGATGCTTAGCTACCTGTTTAAAAAAGCAAACTACATGGATGAAAAGCACATGAAAGAGGGTGATAAACTTTTTGCTAGAATTCAGACAACAAATGTCAGCTTTTCATTCCTTATTTTCAAATTCAATTCTGAAATATATTACATTTGTGTTGCAGATACCAAATTACATCTACCAGAAACATCAAAGCTCCATACATTTGATTTTAACCATTAACTCAGTAAGCAATATTTTGTAGACTTAGATCTAATTCTATTCCATACAAATAACAAACCTCATTACATACAGTGTTTTGGTATATTTTATCCTTCCTTTGTTTTTTTTTTTTTTTTTTTTTCTCTCCCTCTTTATTGCAACACTGTCCTCTAATTCATATATAGTTGTGGCCAGCCTCAAAACATCATTGAGTTGATAGGTCACATTTTAAATTAAGTTTGTCAAGTAAAAGTGTAATTTAGATCCAAT
The DNA here is from genome assembly GCF_023343835.1 of Lagopus muta. NCBI lineage: Eukaryota > Metazoa > Chordata > Aves > Galliformes > Phasianidae > Lagopus > Lagopus muta. The sequence continues at coordinate 163,310,088 of NC_064433.1, forward strand.
AAAATAGTTATTACCACTTTTAATTAGGAAAAGATGGAGTCAGGTCTGTCTGAGGCATAACCATGCAGAGAACCATCTACATGTTTTTTCACTCAAGTCGAGTCACTGATTATTGCAGTACTTCTATTCAAATTCAGCTGAGGGTGCATTCTTCTGTCAGCAGAGCAAACCTCAATTAAAGTAAAGAAAGATATTTGGAAATTATAGTTTCAAGTGTTCAGCAGATCTTGAGTCTTCGTTGATTGTAATGGTGCTGTCTCAGATTTAATAAATGGCAGAGTCCTGTTTGAAAGTGGTTACAGATGAATTCTGCAACATCCAAGATCAAGCAATTGGGATGAACACTAATATTGATCAGTCTAAAAGCGATGGATTTTTTTCCCTCCATTTGGTTAGTCACACCTGTCAGCCACTGAACAACAACGTATTATCTTTTCCTACCTGCCAGTTTAAAAGGTAAACACAGGCACAATTTTCAGAGAAATACAACAGGAATAGAAAACTTAAATATGGGTGTGACACAGAATGTATAGAAGATAACTGTATATACTAGAATGTAGCTGTCAAATTTACAAAGCCTCTACAAATGATAAATCTGCTTCTGATGAGAGCTATTGCTCTTCTTCGTTGTATCAGCTCATTGACTGTTTACTGAGGAAACTAATAGAGTTACTTTTGAAATGTACACTAATTTGTAAAGTGATACTGCATTTGCTTGGGAGACTGGCTCTTGTGCCCTGAGCACCAATTTCAGATTAATGCAGCTGAGCAGTTTGACAGCATAAGCCCTGATTCATACCATGATAGAGAGAAACCAGGCCTGTGTTATATACTAGTCTCACTCAGTTGTTTGTTATATGCAATGTATTTTTGTTGTATTCCACAAAACTCTTTTCTGCTTGTGAGTGCAAAACAAAAATACATCAATTTGTCATAAAATTAAGTGCTAAAGCAAAGAAGAAAGCATTATTATGAAAATAAACAGTACTCTGAGTACTGAGTACTCTGCCAGCAGATTAAGGCAGGTGATTCTGCCCCTCTACTCTGCACTGGTGAGGCCTCACCTGGAATAGTGCATTCAGATGTGGAATCCTCAGTACAGGAGAGACATGGAGCTGTTGTAGCACGTCCAGAGAGCTACAGAAATGATCCCAGGAATGGAACACCTCTCCTACGAGGACAGGCTGAGAGAGCTGGGGCTGTTCAGCCTGCAGAAGAGAAGGCTCTAGGGAGACCTGAGAGTGGCCTTTCAGTATCTAAAGGGGGGTTAGAAAAAAGAATGGAACAGGCTCTTTAGCAAGGTCTGTTGTGGTAGAACAAGGGGACATGGCTTCAAAGTAAAAGAGTGGTGAGTTAGACTGGATATAAGGAAAAAAATATTATAATAATAGTAGTGGTTCCCTGGAACAGTTTGCAAAGAGAGGTGGTGGATATTCCATTCCCAGAAAGGTCTGGCTGGTCTGGCTCTCAGCAACCCAATCTAGCTGCAGGTGTTCCAGTTCATTGCAAAGGATATGGACTAGATGACCTTTAGTAGTCCCTTCCAACTCAAACAATTCTAATATTCTGCATTTTTACTCTATGAAAGAAAATATATATCTAAAGTGTGCAATATTTAGCTAAAAGACATGGTGGATAACAGTTTTGTTTAAGAATGAACACTTTTATTTGAGAATGCTATCTGGAATGGTCTTTTCCATTCTAAGGGAAAGACACAATTTCCTTTACTTATTTCACACAAATTTACTTAATATCAATTGGCTTTTTTTTTCCCTTTTGCTGTACATTTTATATACATATACATATACGTATACGTATACGTATACATATACGTATACATATACATATACATATACACGTATATATATACATATATACGTTGCATCCAGGCCTGGGGCCCACAGCACAAGAAAGATGTGGAACTCTTGGAGCAAGTCCAGAGAAGGAGCACTAAGATAATCAGAGGGCTGAAGCACCTCTCCAATGAGGAAATGTCAGGGAAATGGACTTGTTTAGCTTAGAGAAGAGAAGGCTTCAGGGAGACCTCACTGAGGCCTTCCAATACTTGAAGGGACCGTATAAACAGGAGGGGGAACAGCTGTTTATGAAGGTGAATAGTGATAGGACAAGGAAGAATGGTTTTAAATTAAGACAGGAGAGGTTTAGGTTAGATATTAGGAGGAAATTTTTCACACAGAGGATGGTGACATGCTGGAACAGTTTGCCCAATGAAGTTGTGCATGCCCTATCCTTGGAGGCATTCAAGGCTGGATGTGGCTCTGGGCAGCCTGATCTAGTGGTTAGGGGCCAGGCACAAAGCAGGGGGGCTGAAACTAGATGATCATTATGGTCCTTTTCCACCCAGGCCACTCTATGATTCTATGAAATACACACATATAGATAGCTATACACACACACACACACAGAGAAGGAGAATGTACTTTCCAAACTTGTTTCAAAGGACTGAGTGGTAAATGTCAGTATTTTGAAATCCTATGTATTTTTTGTATATCTTCAGTCACCAGATATTCTTGTTATCTCATATTTTCCATAAGTTGCTTCTTAAAGTATTAGAGTGGCAGGGTTATGTGCTATAGCAGTTCATCTGTAATGGGAAGTGATCAGCTCACCTCTATAATTGCTTTTCTAGAGCTCCAGGCATAGATTTGCCATGAACTTTTAATCCCCTCTCATACACTATCCACTATGTCTTGTCTCCTGCTTCATTCCTGTGGCATTGGTACAATTCATTTTCTCAGCATTGTATACCAATTTCTTGGCCCTAAACTCATACATACTGGGTGCAATAAATCAGCAACAAGCAGAACTTTTTCCCAGGAGTCTAGGATAGAATGCTTTTTTCTGAAGTAAAACTGCATGTCTTTGGGGAGAGACCCCACACATGGGACCACCTTAATATGCTCCAGTGCTTTCTGAATGTAAACAAAAAGGAAACCCAGAAACAAACAAGCAGGAAAATAAATAAATAAACAAACAAACAAATAAATAAAGTATAGATTTTTCTTTCTTACTGTACACTAGCATTCTTTTTTTTTCTGGAGTGCTCAAGATCATATCCCCACAGATAACTATACAAACAATATAAGCATGTAGTGATACTCTTCTAATCTTCAGCAGCTTGCGGATTAAAGGGACTTTCCTCATGATTTCCCAGATAATATGTAGTCTTTATTTCATATGTATCTTATGTAACTTTGCTTTAACAGATCATTTTTACTCTTTGTTGAATTGTTGAGGGTTTTGTTTTAGATATTTTTTTTGGAGGGATGAGGGATTGGGCTTAGGATTCTTTATGTTGTTAGCATCTGTGCTAAAAATGTCATGAAATTAAACAAAGCCAGGAAATATTCCTGAATCTGGAACTAAATCATCTGTCATACTGCTATAACTGTCCCTAGCACAGTTTTGGTTTGTACCAATTAGAGCTCTCTCTAATTCCAAGGCACAATCTGGGTGTTAGGCACAAGCTAGGCTCATTCCCAATAGATAGTTTGGATGCAGTCACTCTGTCTTGGAGGCTACGAGACTTTAGTGCAAATACTAGCAGTTGCTTGTCAGCCAGCTTATGTTCCAAGAAACAATGTCCTAAATACATCTATATCTAGCATGTCTAGTCTGAGCTAGATATATAACAAGGAATTCCACAATTTACTCTTGACTTAAACAACATCTTTTTCAAATTTCTTCAAATCTACTGTCAGGTAGATATTTTTTATATATTTCATGTTCTGTAATTCTTGTTTACTCTTTCTTGCAATTGCTGAGCTATATAAGAAAAGGAAAATAGCTGCAGTATTAATAAATAGTTGAATGGCCAGATCTGAGACTAATGTAGCTGTAAGGTAGAAGTACTAATGTAGAAAACTAAAGCCAGATGAGGTACCTTTACTTAAACAAAGTGAATTCACTAAGTTATTACTGTTAGCAAAAATGTAATGAGAAACTGTTCAGATGTAGCATATGAGGATATGTACAACTTATCAGGACAAACAATTACATTTATTAAGGGACAGAATAAATGCCTACAAACAAGTATGTGTCTATAAAAGTATGCTAGCACATAGCTAGAAATAGTAATTCAGTTAGAAAATATTGGAGGCATTTTATTCAAAATACGCTTTCTGAAATTCTGCCTTCAGATATTTTAATTTGGAGGACAGCCAGTCTCTCTGATCCTATTAACCGCATTTGAAAACTTTCATATGGCTGGAAAAATATAAGAGCTATACCAGATTTCAGAATAATAATGAGAACTTTGTAAGTGAATCACCATCAAAGAATTATAGTCTTCTACCACTAGACCAGCACTTCAGGAGATGAAGGTAGCTTCCTAACTCTGACCCAAGCAGTTCCAAGTATCTTCATTTCTTTCACAACTGGATGTTTGATTCACTTTGAGCCAAGATCTCTCTGTTGATAGGTGCATCCCCAGCATGGAAATGTTTCTTGAACAGGTGAGAAGTCAAGAGTTGTCCACCATACCCATAACTCACACATTCACAATACATGAAAAAACTAGTCATTCCATGTTTTGGGTATGAATGTTAACTAATGCACATACTTATCCATTGCACTCATTACAGATCTTTCCATCTGCTATTCTGCTCTGTATTGAAATAAGGGATTGCATATTTTATCAGACACAAATCATAAAACAGAATAGCAGTAAATGTTTCTAAGCATTATCTACTTCACTGTTCTTCCCATCACCTCTCAGTTCACCAGCATAAGGTCAAGGTTTATACTCACATGTACTAAGGGCAGAATGGACCACTAGATAATTAGTTTCCTGTACATTAAAATAACCACACCACATCTCTGCGAGGCCCTGTAACAAGCATGTGGCTGATATGTAGCTTGACTTATAAGGCTGAGATCCAAAAACATCCAGTCTTACAGGGAAGCACAGAAAGAACCCAGTAATTGATGAATTAATTCCAGAAGCCCATCACCCTTATTGTTTAAACTTTTGATATTTTGAACTTATTTTTAATTTGATGGTATCATTCTGGCTTCGGTTTTTAGCCAGCATTTGTATGCCTCCCTCCACTTATGCATGCTGACTTTGCTCTCCTAGCTGCCACTGGTAAACAGAAATATGAAAGAAAGACCTTGGCCCCATGATTTCAGCAGGATTGAGTGAAAATAGAAACCGAGCTGTTTAAAAAGGAAAAAAGGGAAAAAAAGAAAAAAAGAAAAAGAAAAAAAGAATGAAAAAAATAAGAGTTCACCCATTCAAGCACAAATATCTTCAATAATTAGCAATAACAGCAAGGGGAATACAATTACAGGCAGACCAAATTGCTTTTTATTTAAATGTTCTCTTTTTAAAATGTATCCCAGTGTGAAAGTCCCTCTTTAAATTAGTGAGAGCATGCATAATCTCAATGTCTCCACTGGGGGTTGTAGGAATATATGTTCTCTCACTTGCTTAGTTGTGCATTTAGGGGATTAGAACAAAATTATACAGCCCTGGGTATTTTATAATGACGGATATCAATAGTAATTTAGCTAATTGAGTGTATTCCAGCTTTATTTTAATTTACTGGTGTTTTTCACTTCGTTATTTAGTTCTGCCTGAGCATTCTATTACAACTATAAACCTTGACCCTGAAAACTCTTGCTCATAGAGGCAGACTTTTCTTGCCATATGAGGAAAGAGTTATATAAGTAGATCTGTAATCATCAGAGAACGCTTAAGAAACTAGGGCAAAGAAATGCCTGTCTCAGTTTCTAAAACTTTTTAATCTACCAAGAAAACAAATCCAGGAACTGTTTCAGTAAAAAATAGACTTACTTTTAAATCTTACATGGTTTCAGTTTTGTTCATCTCATTCAACTTTGAGCTCTGATGTTCTGTATAACAGCAAATGAAACAATTTGAGTGAAAACACTATTATCTTCCACATTTGTCATCAGTTGAAGAAATCTACTGCTTGTTGAAATTTACTGTTTTTGCCAAGTTCTGATAAAAACAAAGAAATCCCCATTCTGGGGATTTACTGAGTACTCTGAACACTGCAACTCACCTGAAGGTAATGATAAAATCTAATTAAAGTTACCATAGATCTGCAGGATGAACAAGGCTGGGGAGAAAAAAAAAATATCATAATCTTTATGGTATGCATTTCAGCAGTATTATCTTCTTTTGTTCTTGTTGACTATAAGAAAGAGATTTCCTCTCTTGCTACAGTTACTATTTGTTTAATCATGGAATTATAGAATCAGAGAATGGCTTGGGTTGGAAGAGACCTCAAGGTTTATTAAGCTCCAACCCCTCTGCCACAGGCATGGCCGCAAACCTCCATACCTAATACTAGACCAGCTGCCCAAGGTCCCATGCCTGAGTACTTCACAGATTTTGGTATATTTAACAACTTTCTGATACACTACCTTTAGTTCATATGTGGAGAACTAAAAGAAACAGAGTAAGCAAGTCTATGTCCCCGTAGGGAACTGAAAGTCTCTCTTATACGATGAAAAAGGACTCAACAGCTGAGATAGAGATGCCTCTGTGACACTACTGGGGCAAAACAGACCCAGTGTAGGGAGATAAGTATAATTTATTCCCCGATACTAACAGACTAGAGCAGCAAGAAACTAAAACCCTTACCTTCCAGTCACCTTTTTCAAACTCCTCCCCTCCAAACAGTGTAGGGGAGTGCTTTCAGTTAAGATCAAGGAGAACTCTTACCAATTACTGTCATAAGCAAAACAGACTGAGCACAAAGTGATTAATATGATTTATTGCAAACTAGAGCAGTAAGAAACTAAAAGCAAAATATAACCATCTTCTCCCTACCCACCCTCTTCTACTTCCTTCCCCCAAATGATGCAGGAGAATGGAGAAGTAGGGCTGTGGTCAGTCCGTAACACTTCTCTGTTGCTTCTTCATGGCTACTCTGCCCCTGCTCCGGGTGGGGTCCTTCCCGCAGGATGCCATCCTTCCCAAACTGATCCTGTGAGGGCTTCCCACAGGCTGCAGCTCTCCCAGCAATGCTCCAACACAGCTCCATACCATAGGGCCCATCCTTCAGGAGCTGCTTCACCTGGGTCCCATGGGCAAAAGCTCCGACAGCCCTCCTGCCCAACCACAGGCCCCTGTCCATAGGCTGCAGCTCTGGCCTGGAGCCACTTCTGCAGGGTTATCCATGGGCTGTGCCTCCTATAGGGCTCATCCACTTATGCCCTGTGGGCTCTTCCATGTCTGCACGTGGAGATATGCTCTGTGTCGTGCCAATGGGCTGCAGGGGGAGAGCCTGCTTATCCATGGGTCTCTCCTGGGCTGCGTGGGAACTTCTGCTTCGTTCCTGGGGCACCTCATGTTCTCTTGCTGCACTGACACTGGTGTCTGTTGGGCTGCTTCTCTCACGTTTCTCACTCCTCTCTCCCACCTGCTCTTGCACAGCAGTTTTCCCCTCTCTTACAACTGCTCTCCCAGAGTCACAACCATTGTCGCTCATGTCATTGTCAGCTCCAGCAGCAGCAGGTTCCTTTTAGAGAAGTTGGACTTCTCTCACAGAGGCCACCCCTATAGCTCCCCCACACGACCAAAACCTTGACAAATAAGCCCATTACAGAGTCTCACAGATAATAATATACTGAATTGTGTCTGGGTTTCTGGATGTACTATCTGCTATCAGTATTTAGCCACTTCTTTTTCAGAGCAAAAGACATACAGACATACTTCTTTTTGTGATTTAACTTTTTTTTACTACAAGAAATTTCGTAGGTGCTTTAGAAGTGATTCAGTTTACTTGCTTCATTTTCCCTGTTGACAAATCCTTCAGGGCTTGACGTGGGGATGTCAGTGCATCACAGCAGTCAAAATTCCATGAACCTATAAAAAATCATATTAGCTGTATTATCCTTTCATAGGCCTTTCAACCAATCTGAGACTGTTGTAGTGTAAGCTGTTTAATGTGTCCTTGATGTGCTCACCAGATAGTCTAATAAAACACAAGACTCTGCGATAAACCTCAAAAAGAAAATCTGAACATGATTTTTAGCATTGTTGTACTTTAACCCTGTAATATTCTTATCACTGTATTGCAAAGTTGGATCTGTTGCACACTTAATACTACTAAAACAATACTGGGACTGAGATTTTATAAGTTTTTTACTTACAGATAAATTAGGCTGTTGATGTCCAAATACTTTATTGCTAATAGACAGTAAAGTTGAAATAACTAAATAATTATGTTTAAGTTTTATAAAATCTTGTCAATATGGCTTTTCCTGGATTCTCCTGAACTCTGGAAGATACACAGTTCATAAATGACATACAACAGTTAACATGTCAATAATATGAATAGCCTGACACTGCACTAGATTTTGTCTAACATTGTTGGCAGCAAGTTAAAAAAAATGCTCCAAAATAAAATCAGTGGACTGCTATAGACTGTACTAAGAATGAAAACAGCAAACAGATGCATTTTGAGACTCAGAGAGTCTTCAATTGCAGGATGAAAAGTTAGTAGAACTTTTAGATCCCAGTCCTGAATACACTGCATAACTTCACCCCCAAATCTAGGCAGTGCAGGCATATAGTTTATTATTCTGTAAGTTGCAATAAATCAGTACAGGATTGTTTTCTACAGTATATTCTCAAGCGTTTTATCCAGTCTAGTATTAAATTATTTAAGTGATGGTCTTCCAGTACTTCCTTGGGGAGATTACTACAGACTAATGGACCTCACAGAAAGTTTTTTCTGGTGTGAAGTCTGCATTTTTCTTAGCTAATTTTCATTCCATTATTCAAAGTAAGATTCCCTTGGACCTCTGTAAACAAATCCTTTGACTCCTAAGTGTTTACACAATTCAAACATGCTTAGACATGTGTTAGTTACACCCTGCAGAAGCCGTGGTCTGTCCAGTGATACATACTCTGGCCTCGTTCATTCTTTCATCACAGTACATCTTTTCCTTCACTTCCTTAGGTTATTTTTCATTTTAGTCCCTTGACATGATAATGGATTGTAAGTCAGTGAGTTAGCAGTAATCTTGAAATCACATTCTTAAGTATGCTAATAATAGGAGCTAACCACAAAATCTTGCCCAGTATGTCTTCTCATCATACTCATTTAATCATCCACACTAAGGATGATTTGAAAGATTAATGTCCTTAGTAAAAACAAACCAATGTTTGGAAAAAAGTCTTAGTACGGAATACATGATTTAAGGAGAATGTTTCATAACATCAAGCTTATCTCATTACTTTCCTGATATGGACCAGATTGACAAGCATGTTATTTAGTTATGACCTGTCAAGCAGTGTGACTAGATGGCTAATTATTTTCTAAGGAAGATATTGAACTTGGTTGGCCTACGTGTTCCAGGTCTGAGTCTTACTAAAGACCAGATATTATTTCTAAATTTTAAGAGCTTTCTAAGATCAAATTTCAAGCTAAAATTCAACTTAATCAAAAATCTTATAGCTCTGTCATCTAGCACTTTCACAGGTGTACTTTGATTCATAGGAGTATGCAGAAATATTTATATGTGACTTTAATTTTCATTCAGGTAATTAAATTTAATTCAAGTTTATAAACTACTGGTCTAATACCTTCTCAACACTTTCCAGCTTAGTAACTTCTTAAAGTTATAGTTGAACAAAATAAAAAATATAATCTTACTGTTTATTTAAATCATTAAAATGTAAATTATTATTTTATAGTGCTGTAAAATATAAGTGCTTAATCTCTATTTTTAGAGCTTTCAAACTTTTTTATCAAATTTATTTTATAACTTGACATTTATTGTAATAAATCTGAATTTCACAGATTGTATTAATTTATAAACCTTGAAGCAATGTGCTTAGACTCTAAGTGGTATAAACTGAAGTCAACTTCAATCTGTGTTTAATCATCTCACTCCTAAAACAGGGAGAAGTCAGAATATAGTTTAGGACACTGTAACATTTATTGGGCCTATCTTGAAGTATATTCTACCATTTCAGTATTACCAGGCCAAGGTTCATCTGAGTGTGATGCATTTTTTTAATCTACTTCCTATGCTCTGTAGAGGTAATGGGACTAGAAAGCAGACTTCAGCACTTATCCCCACGGAAATACATACAACATAAAAACCACCAGATGCCCATCTCTGTAGTGGCAGCTTCTTTTGGTAAACTTTTATCTTTCTTGAAGAATTCACTTCTCTTTTCACAAGGAAATCTACAATTGTAATTGTAGGAATGTAAGCTAAACTTTTTTTTTTCCTAATAATTATGCTGGACATGCCACTGACTGCATATAGACAAAGCTAAAACACTAACTGCTACTTAACTGTTCAGTACAAAATAGATTGTTCATGTTTAACTCAAGTAAAAATATATATTATTTAAGCTGTACTTTGAAAATTATATGATGGCATCATCATAAACAGCTGTGTGCCCTTCCTACGTGCTTGTCTTACTACGTATCATAACTCATCATGTTATAATTTCTTTTATATTTTTTCCAACCTTTTTTTCCCTTCTCAGGCATGATTGAAGTAGGGGAAAAATGCCAACTCAATGCAGCTTGTTATGAAACTTCAACGGTTTGCTTTCCCTCAAATTAGCTGAAAGGATTACAAGCACCACATGCTGCTTTGTGCACCCACATCCTTCTGTGAGCACCTGCTATCTGATGGGTGCTTTTCCCACTCAAGATTGATTGTCATGAAGAAAGCTAGCAATGTTAAAAGGTTCACTGGAAACTACAGTTTTGTTTTGCTTTATTTGTCAGTTTTGTCACAACAGAAGAAAACTAAATAAAGTAGCTGTTTTTAAGTAGTTTGTATTAAATCATTCTATAAAAGAACAGGATGACATTTAATTTAAACCAGTAGATCTTCTGCAATAGTCTCTGGCAGCAGCTAGAGACAATATAAGTGCTAAAAATTTTGCAGTAGTCTATGTCTCTACACATCCCAACACATAAATTTTAAATTCTCCATACAATATACAGTATTTCCTTCTTTGTTTTCTTTTTCTTTTTTTTCTTTTTTTCTTTTTCTTTTTTCTTTCTTTTTCTTTTTTTCGTTTTCTTTTTTCTTCATTTTCCCCTTTTATTTTATTTTTTTTTATTATTATTTTTTTCATTTCACTTTTTCATCCTTTGTTTTTCTTTATCATAAAATGTCTCAGATTGGAAGATACCCCAAAAGTCATCCAATTCAATGTCTCTGCCATAGACAAGTTTGCCACTCAGTTTTCGGTTGTCCAGAGAGCCATCTTTTTTCCTTCCTTTCATCTCTGTTTCTTTCACTTTTCTTCCTTTATACCTCTTTCTTTCTCTCTCTGTCTTTCCTTCTTTCTTTCTGATGATGATGATGAGGATGATGATGACAGAGTATCAGTCTTCTTAGCATCACCTTGTAAGGCATACAGCCTATCTGGTACAGCTGTCTGAAACAAGTCCTTTGGAGAGGCAAGATTTACTTGTTCAGCCAGAATATCACAGATAAAATTCTTCTTAACTTCCAGCTCAGAGAATGAGCAAAGGTCCTCATACTTATCTGCACTCAGTAGTGTAGACATACCCTAAATGACCGTATTTGTTCACAGAAGTATTATGAAGGCTGAATTCTGATGACTTCTATAGAAATCACAGAATCAGAATTGTAGGGGTTGGAAGGGACCTCCAGAGATCATCGAGTCCAACCCCCCTGCCAAAGCAGGTTCCCTACAGCAGGTCACACAGGTAGGCATCCAGGCAGGTCTTGAATATCTCCAGAGAAGGAGACTCCACCACCTCCCTGGGCAGCCTGTTCCAGTGCTCCGTCACCTCACTGTAAAGAAGTTCTTGTGCACATTTGTGTGGAACTTCCTGTGCTCCAGTTTCTGTCCATTTCCCCTTGTCCTGTCTCCACACCTTGCTGAAAACAGTCCGGCCTCGCCACTCTGCCCCCCACACCTTAGATATTTATAGACCTGGATCAGGTCCCCTCTCAGTCATCTTTTCTCAAGGCTGAACAGACCCAGTTCACTCAGCCTTTCTTCATAAGAGAGATGCTCCAGGCCCTTCACCATCTTTGTGACCCTCCGCTGGACTCTTTCCAAGAGATCCCTGTCTTTTTTGTACTGGGGAGCCCAGAACTGGACGCAGTACTCCAGATGAAGCCTCACCAGGGCAGAGTAGAGGGGGAGGATCACCTCCCTCAACCTGCTGGCCATGCTCTTTTTAATGCACCCCAGGATGCCATTGGCCCTCTTGGCCACAAGGGCACGCTGCTGGCTCATGGCCAACCTGTCGTCCACCAGGACGCCCAGGTCCATCTCCGCAGAGCTCCTCTCTACCAGGTCATCCCCCAACCTGTACTGGTGCATGCAATTATTCCTCCCCAGATGCAAGACTCTACACTTGCTCTTGTTAAACCTCATCCGTTTTTTTCTGCCCAGCTCTCCAGCCTGTCCAGGTCTCGCTGAATGGCAGCACAGCCTTCAGGCGTGTCAGCCAATCCTCCCAACTTCGTATCACCAGCAAACTTGCTGAGGGTGGCCACTATCCCCTCATCAAGGTCATTGATGAAGATGTTGAAGAAGACCGGACACAGCACCGACCCCTGAGGAACACCGCTGGTTACAGGCCTCCAACCAGACTCTGCACCACCAACAACGGCCTCTCTGCGCTCTGCCAGTCAGCCAGTTCTCAACCCACCTCACTGTCCACTCATCTATCCCACACTTCCTCAGCTTTGTTATAAGGACGTCATGGGGGACAGTATCAAATGCCTTGCTGAAATCAAGGTAGACTACATCCACTGCTCTCCCCCTATCCACCCAGCCAGAGACAACATCATAGAAGGCTACCAGGTTGGTCAAGCACGACCTCCCCCTTGTGAACCCGTGCTGACTACTCCTGATAACCTCCTCTTCTTCCAGTTGTCTGGAGATGACATCCAGCACCAGCTGTTCCATCACCTTTCCAGGGACAGAGGTGAGGCTGACTGGCCTATAATTGCCTGGATCTTCCTTCTTGCCCTTTTTGAAGACCGGAGTGACATTGGCTATCCTCCAGTCTTCAGGCACCTCCCCCGTTCTCCAAGACCTCTCAAAGATGACAGAAAGCAGTTCAGCAATCACCTCTGCCAGCTCCCTCAGCACCCGTGGATGCATCCCATCGGGTCCCATGGAGATAGCAGCAAAATGTACAACTGTACATATTGGAGCTCAAATATTTTCATCTCATTAGGATGACATATTTGAAAATCTTCAATCAAAAGTTGTTTCCATTAAAAAAAAAAAAAAAAGAGAGAGAGAGAGACAGAGAGAGAGATGAAAGCATATCTGGGCAACTACTCGGGCCTCCTGTGCTTTGGAGTGCAGATTGTTGTCAGGAATTAATAAGAAAAATATGAAAGCTCACACAATCAATATTACAGATTCAACTCTCAGCATTTTTCTTGTTGTTGTTGCTGCACTGAGGTGAAAAAAGATGCTGAGGATGAGCTCCACTGTCTTGGCTTCTACACATCTCTTGTGGGGTCTATGTAAGTATCAAGCACTTACCTTAACACTCTGTAGTCATCCTATCCTTGTCTTCTACTAAAAAAAGAGACTAGGCCATGCCAGATGGTGATGTAGCACACTTAGGGTCCAAATTGACCTCTAGAAGTACCCTCCTCTTTCTACTGTCCTTAGAACATGAGACAGTACTCTCTTGAATTATTTACAACAACCTGAAAAGCGGCTGTAGCAAGGAGGGTGTCTTTTCTCAGATGATAAGTGGTAGAACAGGAAGAAACAGTCTCAAGTTCATCAAAGAGGTTCAGATTGGACATTAAGAAGAATTTCTTCATGGTGGGGTGGGGGGATGGGGGTGGGTAAAGTATTGGAATGTGCTGCCAAGGAATTTGTTGAGTCCTCATCATTGAGGTTCTGAAGAGACATTTGGACATGGAACTAAGGAACATAGTTTATTGATTAGACTTAGTAGATGAAGCTGTTGGTTGGACTTGATGATCTTGAAGTTTACTTTTCAGCCTAGATGATTCTTTGATTCTATGATTAAAACTTAGTCCCAAATTCTTAAAATGCAATAAGATATGAGCAAATGCAGGCTGCAAGATGAGTACTGAAACAAGGATCTGATTTAATGGTATTTTTCTGTTCTGTTCATTTGGGAGAACTTTTCTGCCAAATGTTCACCTAAGTTCATCTGGAGTTATACTTTAATGCTGTGAATGCTTTCACATACACCAATAAATGAAACATCCTCATTAGCCACGAGTCTTGCAGATTCTCACACTTTCATTAATTAGCAAAGAGGTCAGTTTGATAGAAGAGAAAGATAAACCCTATTAGGTCTCACCACCCACCACTGCAAAAAAATTAGAACTGAAGATTCAAACTGCATCTTTAATTTAATTGCATCTCACATTTAAATAACATAAAAATGTTGATTAGCAAAAGATCCTCTTAAATCACTTGGCTCATATCATTGTGGTGTCATTGCTGCAGCCCCATTATCACATAAGTAAGGCCACTTCATTTGAATGAAGATTTATAGAGCAGGCAAGAAGAGCATAAGGAAATAATAAGCACATAAGCCCTTTCCCAGATAAAATCTGAACTTTTCATCTTCATGTTTGGGATGAGGTTTAACAAGTGCTGGGTCCTGCACTTTGGTGACAACAACCTCAGACAATATTACAGACTTGGGGCAGAGTAGATGGCAGACTGTGAAGAGGAAATAGACCTGGAGGTATTGGTTGGTGCGCTGCTGAGCATGAGCCAGCAGACGGCCAAGAAGGCCAATAGCATTGTGGCTTGTATCAGAAACACTGTTGCTAGCAGGAGAAGGGAGGTGATCATCCTTCTGTACTCAGCCCTGGAGAGGCTGCACCAGGACTATAGTGTTCAATTTTGGGTCTCTCACTGCAAGAAAAAACATTGAGGCCCTGGAGTGTTTTTAGAGAAGGGCAACAGAGGTGTGAAAGATCTGGAGCACAGGTCTGATGAGAAATGACTGAGGGAGCTGGGATTGTTTAGTTTGGAGAAGAGGAGGCTCAGGGATGACGTTATCGCTCTCTACAACTACATGAAGGGAGGCTGTGGTGAGGTGGGGGTTGACCTCTTTTACCATGTAACTAGCAATAGAACTAGAGAGAATGGTCTCAATTTGTGCCAGGGGAATTTCAGGTTGGATGTTAGGAAATATTTATTCTCCGGGAGAGTAGCCATGTTCTGGAACAGACTGCCCAGGGATGTGGTAGAGTCACCATCCCTGGATGTGTTCAAGGAACATTTAGATGTTGTACTAAAGGACATGGTTTAGTGGGAAATATTGGTGATAGGTGAATGGTTGGACTGGATGATCTTAGAGGTCTTTTCCAACCTTGGTGATTCTATGACTCTATGTTGTAAGACATATACATCTGATATTTCTCATTTCTATTAATTTGCAGAAAATAACAGAATTCAGTAGCACCAAACAGCGACATTGTGCAAGGGCAGGGGATCAAGGAGTCAGGATGTAATTTGTAAAAGGATGCAAGTAGTCGGAGAAAAAAGAGAGGGAAGGTGAGAGGCATAAGTCCAGGAGCATTACGACAAAGACTAGCAGTATGTATAGATCTGAGATTTCAAAATGACCTTGTACTTAAACATTTATTTTCTCTGATGGTAATTAATCATAGACATAAAACCTGTCAGGAGGGTTTTGAACAATTTTACAACACTCTCTGTAGATTAGCCTATAAAGAACAATTCTTGCTTCATTACTGTAGTTATATTTGTATCGCAAATAAAGAGGGTGAGAGGTACAATAAATGGACACGTACAATCAAAATCCAATCTGTAGATAATGATCCTAGGAGTTTACATACCCATTCACATGCTAGTTAAAAACTCCTGTGCCACAGCTGAGGCAATGATGTTTATCACTACCGAGGCCCTGCTGAAATAAATAGTAGCTGCAGTTAGTAGTACAAAGAAAGCTGAAAAATCCTATGAAGAATAAAAGAAAAGCTTTTATGTAAAGATGAATTAACATCAAATCAATCTGAATGAAAAAAAGGAAGTTTAGTTTAACTGAAGTCATTGGATGCTGCTGATTTTTCAACAATAAGATCCCTGTTAGTAAAAAAAAAAAAAAAAAAAAAAAAAGTGTACTGCAGAACTTGGTATAGAAAATTTTAAACTTCATGTATTTTAAAGTTTTCAAGAGGTATGTCTCTAAATTAAGGTAATTAATAAGACAAACTGTTGCTGAACCTCTGGTAAATATGTTAACAAGTCTGCAGATAACTAGATTAACCTTTGCTATTACCATAAGTCCAAAGAATTAATTGCACAAGCATCTTGTACCACGTATGGGGATATGCATTATGTTTCTTAACAGAACTAGTCATGCACTCACATGTGCTACAGTGCTAATTTTCATGTTCCAATCTAATAAATCTCATGCCATTTTGCCATGTCAGAAACAAAGTTGACAGAGTTTTGATCAGACTATAACCCGTGGCTCGTATTCTGAAATGAACATACAAAATGAAAAAAAATGTATCAATTTCCATATAATTAATAAAAACTTCTGTTGTCAGAGCAGACAAAACATAAGCTCTATTTAAAAGTAATGTGGATTGATAAGATGTTAATGTCTAAAGTATTGCAAGATTAAATCAATGAAACTCTCCTATGTAGTATTGCACAATGTTGTTATCTGTGACCCTTGCTTGACACCACCACTTCAAGCACTTTGTAATGATAGTGAAGATATGATACTTTTTTGACTTATTACCCCATGTCAACTGAGATTTTACACTTACTGTTACATTCTATTTTTATTTTTTTTCCACATAATAACAGGATGGTTAAGGTTAGCAGGGACCTCTAGAGATTGTCTATACCTCCTTTCTAACTTCAACTGATAAGCTAGAGCAGGTTGCCAAGATTGGTGTCAGATTTGGAACATCTCATGAGGTGGCGATTCCAAAACACCTTTAGGAAGCCTGTGCCAGTGATTGACCAACATCACTGTAAAAATTTTCCTTTGTTCAGTTTAACTATTGTGTATTGTGAAGTTTGCCTGTTATCTCTTGTTCTATCATTGCATATCTCTAGTACAAGTCAGTCTGTGCCTTCTTTATTCCTTCCCATTAGGTATTTACACATTGATAAGATTCAGCAGAGATTTACAGTCCCAGCTCCCTCAGTATTTCCTCATATGACAGATACAGCAGTTCCTAAATCATCTCAGTAGTCCTTGTGTAGTCTACCTAGTATGTCCTCATCTCACTCGTACTGGAGAGTCCAAGAGCTCAGCATCCTAGGTGGAATTCAGCAGTGCTGAGGAGAAGGGTTACCTCCCTTGGGCTGCTGGCAACACTTCTCCCTGTTGGCTTTCTTTGCTGTCAGGGCATGCTGTTGGCTCACGTTCAACATGCTGCATTAGGACCCCTGAGACATTTTCTGAAAAAGTACTTTCCAGTCCTTCGGATCCCAACTTGTACAGTTTTTGCTTCCCAGATGCAGGACTTAGCAATTTCCTTTATTAAACTCTGTGATGTTCCCCTTTACACATTTCTAGAGCCTATGGAGGTCCCTTTGATTAGCAGCATAATTGCACTATCAATAGCTTTGTGTTCTCTTCAAACTTTATATATATTTGGTCTCATCATCCATGACTACAAAGGTAGTCTGGCAGCCAAAGGGACCAGCCTTATCCTTGGGATTATAAGGCACAGCATTGCTAGCTGATCAATGGAAGAGACCATCCCACTCTGCTCAACACCGGTGCAGCCTCATTTCAAGTACAGTGTACAGATTTGGGTACTGCAATATAAGAAGGACATGAAACTATTAGAGATCATCCAAAGAAAGGGCTACAAAGATAGTGAATGGCCTAGGGGGAAAGACATATCAGGAGCAGCTAAGGCCCTTTGGTTTGCTCAGCCCAGAGCAGAGGAGCTGAGGGGAGGCCTGATGGTGGCTGCAGCTCCTCAAGGGGATGGGGAGCAGAGGCGCAGCCCTGAGCTTTGCACTGTGGTGGCAGTGACAGAACCCAAGGGAATGGCATGGAGCTGTGTCAGGGGAGAGTGAAGTGGTTATTGGGAAAAGGTTCTTCACTGAGAGAGTGATCAGCCACTGGAACAGGCTCCCCAGGGCAGTGGTCACAAAGTCCTAGTTCAAAAAGCATTTCAAAACAGTAGGACAATGTTAGCAGATGGATGGTTTGATTTTAGGGTGGTCATGTGTAGAGCAAGGACTTGGTGGTCTTTGTGGGTCCCTATTCTATTATTCTATGTTAAAATAGTATCAGAATCATTATTAAATCTTAGACAAACTGCTCGTGGCTGGTCTCCAGATGGACTTCATATCAGGCAGTTCAGAGAGTTTTCAGTCTACCTTCTTGTCTGTCCCACTGACCAGAATGGTTTATTATTTTAATAGGTTATGCTACTACTGATATGCATTCCAACTTGCTTAATTTGTTATCAATTACAGTTATCAAAAACTGTGAAATAGTTTGACTGATAGCGAACAAACTATGAGGACTGCTCCAAAAGTAATGCCTCCTTTTTTTTATTATGTCAGCTCACAACATCAGAGGGTATTGTTTGTATGGCAGAATAGGTTGAAACTCCCTGACAGGTCATGAGCAGTGCATTTCAGCAGTGGCAATAGCAGTATGAAAAATAAACCATTTTCTGGATGGCCATGCACAGCTGCATGTCAGAAAAGGAAAACCATCTCAATCAGTTCATCTGCACAAATTGGTTAAGGATTTTGACTATGTTGAAAAACATTGCTTTATTGCTGAGTGTTTATTCCATCAAATAGCATTATTGTGCTCTTTGTATCTGTGGTAGTATCCACGGAAATAAAGGCATTACTATTACTAGTAAGCTGTATACATCTACACTTCCAAAGTATTGCTGCTCAGATGCCAAAGGTCTCAAGTAAACCCAAGGAATGAAAGATATTACTGACTGGCTATGGCTTCAATCTACCTATAATCTTGCTGTCACCCATAGACATGGCTACATATGATTCTGGATCAATTACAGTTATTCAGTCAATATCAGAGGATGCATTACAAAATAAAATCTAAAGGCAACAACAGTAAAGGTACTGTTATGCTGAGGTGGACAGTAACTGTAACCCAACAGAAATACTTTTATATCTTATTATAGCAAAGTAATCTCTGATTTAGTGTAGTAGTTGGCAGAGCTGTCCCCAAAATGATCAGAAGTCATGTGCTCCAAATTCAGACATCTGAGATTTCCAAGTTCAAGCAGATTACCTGACACTCCCTGTCGGTACTTGGAGAGGAACTGATACTATATGGGGTCAGTTGGTCTCAATTTAAAATACACATTTAAGATAGATGAGGTTAAACCATTGCTACACATACATTTTGCTCTCAGTGATTTTAAAAAGATGTTAGACTTACTAGGTCAAACTTAGCTACCTAACTCATGAATTCCTAAGGATAGAAATAAGAGTGACCACATCCTGGAAATTATGTGGGTGAGGAAGACAGAGTACTTGGAAATAGCTTACCTGTACAAATCCACAGAGAATAAAGGGTTAACAGGAATGGATTATTAATGGAGCTGAATAATCAGAAATGTGTCAATGTTGTTAACAGTGACAGGAGAAAAAAGAGCAGAGGTGAAAGCAATGACAAGGCAGGACAGCAGATCACACATGGCCACGTTAAACTGAAATTGGCAGCGGTCTAACACGAAGATGTCAGAACTCCACATCACCTTGCTAAACCATGCAGAGGGAGACAAACCCTAAGTAAGGAGCTGGGTCAAAATATAGGAGTCGTAGGTATTGAGCATATAAGTGGGTAAAGCTACTTTGAAAGGTACACATAACATGTGATAATGAAATATGTGTTAACTTAATCAGAATCATCAGAGACAAATCATTCTTTTTTCATGTATTTAACTGATTCATGTGAATAAGAAATGATTGAAAAGAATTAAAATGTAGATTAAGGGCAGCAAAAAAAAGCAAAAGTGTTTTAAAGAGACTTCAAATTACACAGTTAACCACCGAGAGCAATGTTTAAGAAACATAAAAATATACAATACAGAGCTGAGAAGGGGTGGCACAAAGGTAGGATGCATCCGTTAGCTGTAAAAATACCTAAATACATTTAATTTCCAGGAATTAATATTTAAAAGTGAAAAGGTGGATCCATTATTCATATTTTCTATTTTTTTAAGACTTTTTGATTCTTTTGCTAGGCTAACAGCAACACTAGAAGCATCCAATCCTCACTCCTCTTCCCATTTTTCTGTGCATCAGTTCATGACTTGTGGATGGTCGACTCTGTGAATTTGCTCAGACATCCTTTCTCATGAGAATTATGACCATCAGGGTAGAATGTTCAACTTTGGATGGTCCCAGTCTTGCTGGTCCTGTGTTTTCAACTGGCTTCTATGTTATTTCAGTCTGCATCCAGGTCTTAATGTTTCCCCTTCTGTTGCTTTTCCACTGCAAACAAATGATCTCTTGGTTTGACAGTAAGTTTATTTTGGGGACTCTACCACAGAGCCTTGAAAAGATACTTGCTCTATCATTTAATGATTTTACTACTATTATTGAATTGGTATTTATAGGATCTGTTTTGTTGGTAGGACCACTGGTTTAAGAAGACCAAGAGAATCAAATATAAGGAAGTTACATGTAAACAGCTCTATGTGAATGTTGAAAAAAAACAGAGGGAAGAGAGTGCACAATTTCACATTGTATAATCAATTTAAAATATAATCGATGTAATTATTTATAAATATAAATACTAGTCATTTAAAAAAAAAGAAAGAAAAAGAGAAAGAAAGAAAAAAGAAAAAGAGAAAGAAAGAAAAAGAAAAAGAAAAAGAAAAAGAAAAAGAAAAAGAAAAAGAAAAAGAAAAAGAAAAAGAAAAAGAAAAAGAAAAAGAAAAAGGAAAAAGAAAAAGAAAAAGAAAAAGAAAAAGAAAAAGAAAAAGAAAAAGAAAAAGAAAAAGAAAAAGAAAAGGAAAAGAAAAAGAAGAAAAGAAAAAGAAAAAGAAAAAGAAAAAGAAAAAGAAAAAGAAAAAGAAAAAGAAAAAGAAAAAGAAAAAGAAAAAAAAAAGAGAAGAAGAAAAAGGAAAAGGAAAAGGAAAAGGAAAAGGAAAAGGAAAAGGAAAAGGAAAAGGAAAAGGAAAAGGAAGAGGAAAAGGAAAAGGAAGAGGAAAAGGAAAAGAAAAATAAAGAGAAAAAGAAAAAAAAAAAAAAGAAAAAGAAAAAGAGAAAAAGGAAAAGGAAAAGAAAAAGGAAAAGGAAAAGAAAAAGAAAAAGAAAAAGAAAAAGAAAAAGAAAAAGAAAAAGAAAAAGAAAAAGAAAAAGAAAAAGAAAAAGAAAAAGAAGAAATAGAAAAAGGAAAAGGAAAAGGAAAAGAAAAAGAAAAAACCTTCTCATGTTCTGAGTAACAAAGCATTTACCACTGTATTTATCATGACAGTTTTATGAAATCCAATATTCTGTGTCCATCAGTAGCCAATAATGTGTTGACTCTGGATATAACAACCAGTATACCGATTCATGCCATATCACATCTCAAGAAGAGATTTATGTTGTGGTTTTTAAGAGCAATTTTATTATAACTTAAAAATTTAAAGCATAACACATTTATCTTGCTTATTTGCCGAATTCACTACAAATTGTTTATTATTCTTGGAGGATTTTCTTTTTATCATGGGAAAGAAAATGCCCCGAAGGGCTGAAGAAACTGAGTATACATATGTAGAACCTAGAAACATTCGATCTCATTAAGCAATGAAAATTGTCAGTAATGCGGGAATGAAAGAATATGGCATTACTAGTCTTATTTACACAGATTATTAGAAAGAGATAAAGTAGCTGGACCAGACAGCTAATAAATACAGCATTATAAACACAGCATATTCTGCCTTATTTTCTTCTGACCTATTTTTCTTTCCCATAATTGCCTTACAGTTATAATGTGAGTTCATGTATTGACTGTATCCGTTATTCTGACTTTAGTATCTCCTAGTTATTTGTTAAATTTAGTAAGAATTTGTTGATTAGATTTGATTTAGTTACTCTTGGGAGCCCTGAAGGGCTGAGAAAGATGAGCAAATCCTACAAGTAGGACCTACACATGTTCTCTATCTCATTAAGGAATGAAAATTACTTGGTTAAGAAAAGAAAGAAGAAAAATGGGTATTTCTATTTACGCTGATCTTCTGAATGCCAAGACATGATTCTTTATTGTGTTAAACTGGTTTTATTTTGAATTGACTCTTTAATATAACAAAATTCAAATGAGTTGAGGTTTCCTATAAACCAACAAAATGGAGTACTTCTCAGTAGTTTACATCTTTAAAGAAAATTAAAATAATGTCTTTACAGTATCTCATCTTTTTCTTCCCTTATATTTTTACTTTTTAAAATTAATTGTTCATAATAAATGTGTCTCGTAAGTATGCTTCTGAAGTCTGGACTTTCGAAATATTAAGCTTTGGTTTTACAAAGCCTGTAAAATAATTTTAGAGACACAGAGAAGATTTCCATTGTTAACAAAAATAAATAAATAAATAAATAAATAAATTTGGTTGCCCATACAATTGCCATACTTTACTATGCATGGATTCAAAACATTCAACCCTTAGTTTCTGCTGCCATTCTCATATTGGAGTGTCTGTGTAGTTAAATTTTTTATGCACTCTGTGTGTAAAATTGATTCCTTCCACATATTTTGTGTTATGCCACCCGATCTAAACCCTTCTAAAGGAAAGTGGTGATGTGCCTTTTGTCAGTTAATTCATAGTTCTGCTGTAATTTTTAACGGAATATTTAATTATAATTCCAATTCCAGTACTTGCCATTGAGAAAAACATATTAAGATGCATTTTTTTCACAGCTGCATTTATTTTTCTCTGTCTTTTTTTTTTTTTCTTTTACTCTTTAGCATTATCTGTTAACTATTATTAGATATCAACTAGAAAAACACATTAGTATGTACAAAAGAGATTCTTTCCTCTTTGGGCAAAAATATTTTACTTGCCCTGTGGTTCTAAATTTAAATTTCTGTAGTATAAGAGCCTCTCTGAGAGTAATGCTCTTATATTATGATGGCTGCTTCATATTTTATTATGTTCATGCACAAAGTTAGAGGCAGATGTTGGTGGTGTGGCAGTAGAGAATGAACCTTCCCACCAATACCCCATTACATGTTGCTGTGTGACAGACGGTAGCAGAGGGGCAGTCTGACAATTATGTCTGACATGGAAGTGCGTATGAAGCAAAGATGCGTCATCAAATTCTTCCATGGGGAAAAAAATGGCAGCCACTGACATTCCACTACACTTGGTGAGTGTTTATGGAGAGCAAACAGTAGATGTGAGCACACTGAGGCAGTGGGTGGTGCATTTCAGCAGTGATGACAGTGATGCAAAAGACCATGTTCTGGCTGGCTATATACATACTGTGTAAGGAAAAGCATCTCAATCAGTTCATCTGCACAAATCTGCTAATGTTGTTGACTATATTGAAAAACAGTATTTTGTAAGAGAGAATTTGTTCTCTTCAATAGTGTTGTCATATCTGTGGTAGTAGTTTCTACAGAAAAACGCAGGAGCCGTTCCTTTCAGAGCAATTTATGTTTGTTCACCCTGAAATACCCTTAATTCTGTTATATACGTATTCAGATACAGGATTGGTTTCCAGTATGCTTCTACCTGATGGAATGCAAGTGAGGCCTTTCCTCAAGCAACTACAATCAAAACTGCAAATTCACTCTGCTGCAGATGATAGGGATATTTTGTTCCATGAATGAGGGCTGGGTACAAAAGTCCATGATGCACCCGTCTTCTGAACAGCTTCTACATTGCAATGCAAACAGAAGCTATTTGAACTACTGAGAAAGCAATCCTCACTTGCTGTGAAAGCGGATATAAAAACCTATATGTAGGTAATGCTGGGTTTTCATTCGACCCCATCCTTCTGTTATGTAGTACTTACTAGTTCAAATGTTATCAACTTATGAATGCATGACAGTGTTGTTTTATTTAGTCATATACTGAAGACTTACGTAAGCACAAAATGACATTTTCTTCAAGGGAAACCCAACCCCTGCAGCTAAGTCTAAATATCACAACAGAACGATGAAGATATTTTGCAGAGAACAAGGGAAAATCACTGCTTAATGCCTCAGTTTTAGGGATTGGTTGGAAGATATCAGACTGTGAATGGTAGTAAGGGAGGAGTTTTATCAAATGAGGAAGTTAACTGTGGTCAATGGAATAATTCATTAACTTACAATTAGATACCTGTCATGCAGTAGACACTCAAAAAGGTGACAGCGCCTTGTCCTTAGAGACAACAAACAGAGCAACTTCAACAATGTCAGAGAACTCTCTGATAAGGTGCTGGAGAAAACGTAAACATTTATCAAAGCCAGCATTTTGAATCCTAGCACTAACTCCTTTTCCACAGATTCTGAACATCTCATTCCCTTCAGGCAACCTTGATTATCACCTGAACTGTGAGCCCATGAAAAGATCAGCACAGAGAAGCTGCCCAGAAGCCAGGCATTTCTCACAACCTGGTAGCTACTGGCAAGACTTGTCCTTTTGCTATAGAATGGCATCTGTCCAGGTGAGGTTTTCTTCCATGACATATATTAGCAGGTACCATTTACAGTTACTGAGAGGCAGCATGTTTGTCAAGAACAAATACACAGAAGATAACTAAGGGCATTCTATTAAAAACTAACCATGCATCCATGCTGTATGGCTATTAACGATCTTTGAGATCTAATTTAGCAAACATTATCAGTGCTTGCCTAAAAAAGGAGATCACAAAATTGGTTTTCTTTTGAAAAATATACTGCCTCATTTATTTTTTGATCCATGACTATAGGAATTTGCATTCCATTGTCCTTACTACTGTCTGACATGTACCATAATATGATCATATCCCTTTAGTTTTGTTTCATTTCCTCTCATGCCACCTCTTAATTATCCCTTTTGTACCTCTAGTCTGTGGTCTCTGAGCCTCTAATACATGGCTGTGCCAATTCTACCACCCCCAAGGCTTGTCAGGTTAAAGATTAATGAGTAGACTTTACCCAGAGGCTTTACAAAGGTTAAACATAATTACAAATGGGTATTTTATGCAGTGTTGAATATGTGAAAGCAACTCAGAACAACAATGAAAAGTAAGGGAAAAAAGTAATGAAACTTAAGGGATTTAAGTCAAGCATTTAGATCGTCTGGAAAAAAAAATAATTTAACATGAAAACAAACAAGTTAGGGAGTTCTACCCTTTGTTCCAAAGATGGTGATAAAAACAAAAACACCATATGGCAGAAATTAGACTGCACCTCAAGCTTGCAACATCACTGCCTCCTAAATTCTCTTTTATTTTCAGTTAACTAAAATGTTATATGAACAGTAAGAATATGGAAAGAAATAAAGATCTAAAATTCTTAATAAAGCTTTACTTTGCTAAATTTGCATATTTGACTCTTTGTTTAGGAAAAAATAACATTTCCCCTGTAGGCAAAACATAACCTCTGAAAACCTCACCACCTTTAACGATTGCTTTGCCTAGCTGTCTGAAGAGAGATCTATGTTGGCTGATTTTCTTAATTTGGTCTTTTTTATCAACTTACAAAAATAGTACAGGCCTAAACTTAATTTCTAATGCCACTTTATGGTACTAAGGAAATAGTCGGAATTTCAGAAATGCAAATTTCCATGAAATCCACTTGTAGCTACTGAAAGATTTCTTGGAGTCTATCTTCGGGAACTTTAGTTGTTTGCATTCTTGTTTCTAAATATTTGAGTATAGCTATCAGATGGAGATTTTTTAAAAAATAAATAATTAAAAATTCACCACTTCTGCAGACTAAACAATCCCAGCTCCCTCAGCCATTTCTCATCAGATCTGTGCTCCACATCCTTCACACCTTTGTTGCCCGCTTCTAAAAACACTCCAGGATCTCAATGCCTTTCTTGCAGTGAGGGGCCCAAAACTGAACACAGTACTTAAGGTGCAGCCTCACCAGAGCTGAGTACAGGGGGACAATCACTTCCCTGCTCCTGCTCACAACACTGTTTCTGATACATCCAGAATGCCATTGGCCTTCTGGGCCTCCTGGGCACACTGCTGGACTCACGCTCAGCAGAGCATTGACCAATACCTCCAAGTCTATTTCCTCTTCACAGTCTTCCACATTCTCTGCCCCAAACCTGTAGTGTTGCCTGGGGTTGTTGTTGCCAAAGTTCAGGACCAGCACTTGGGCTTATTGAACTTCATCCTATTGAACTCAGCCCAGCTATCCAGCCTGTCCAGACTGCTCTTTAGGACCTTACGTTTCCTAGGCAAACCAACACTTTGTCCAAACTTGCTGCCTTCTGCAAACTTACTGAGAGTGCATTCAATGCCCTTATCCAGGTCATCAATAAAGTTATCAAACAGGACAGGCCTGTATGATCTCTGGGGGACAGTGCTCATGACTGGTCACCAGGTACATTTAACTCCATTCACCAATGGAAGATGCACAGAAACTTTGAAACTATTAGTCTACCTACTTTCTATGTCTTATTGGGAAAAGGTCAAATCTGATTCCCACTAGACTTTTGAGTAAAAATAAACATTCAATTTACTAACTGCATCACTGTAAGAGAGTGTGAAAAAGAACACATGGAACTATTAAGCAGTGTTAAAAATTCTTGTTTTCTTGCCAGGCTGCCACACTTATATCTCTGTATAAGGTTCATAGGTAGGAAAATAGTCATAGAATTCTCTCTGCAAGTTACCTCAGGCCAGATGATTTCTATGTTTATCTGGATTTCTCAGGTTAGCAATGTAAATGTCCTATTTTCTTTTGAAATTCTCATTCTTTTCTCAAAACTTGAGAACAATATCAATTTAGACTTTATTCTAATCAGGTACTAGTTCAACTTCTTCATCAAGGAGTATTTAAACTGACAAAATTTAAAATATTGCATTTGACCATTAAGAAATTTGGATTTGTACCTGAAAAATAAGAAAATTTGTTTGATTTGATTGATAACTAGTAATGAGTAATAGATACATGTTATAAAAAATGTAAAGCAATTGAATAATCTTTAGACTAGAAAACAATATATATATATATATATAGTAATTTATAAAAATTAACTCATAGGGTTTTTTTGTTTGTTTTACATCTGTATCATCATTGTGTGTCCAAGGCTAAAGAGCCAAGTTCCCCCTTGCAGCTTAACCAGAACATTTGAGTTTTTATACTGGACTTACAACTAATGTATCACTTATCTCTTGCCACTATTAGGCAAGGATTTCTAAGTCCAGGTCATAAGTTTTCTTTCTTACATTACATAAGACTACCCCCAGCACTTAGGAGATGACAGAGAGCTGGGGACAATAAAGAAAGAAAGAAAATATAAATGAAATCCAATATTGGCTAGTAATTCAACAAAGACTGTTCTGGAATTACATAGATGTTTCTTATTTCCCATCCAAAAAAAAAAAAAAAAAGGTGAACACACTTCTTCCTTCTTTCTTACTTTCTGAAGGGCCATACATTTGTCACAAAACATCTTGTATGTTTGACACACACAGCCAAATATTTGCACAATTGCAAAATTATCCATGTGCATAAAGATTTGCAGGACAGCCACCTCATGTTTACATCTGATCTGTTTCAACTTCATTAAACAGTGTTAAAAATTCTTGTTTTCTTGCCAGGCTGCCACACTTATCTCTCTGATTAAGGTTCATAGGAAGGAAAATAAATTTAAATGATTGTATCCTTTTACTGAAGAGAAATCACTCTGCTACTGCGTTCAGTAGCAATGATACATAGTTTTGAATGTTTAGCAGTGTTCTCCACTCATGCTTGTGAATAGAAAAAGTAGAAAGTGGAAATGTTTAGATTCTTGAGAACCACGCAGACAAATATTTGAATAAAATGTAGAAAGACTGAGTATAACATATTGCTTTCTCTAAGGGGAATAGTCCACTTTTCTCTAAGGGTAATAATACTGAGAAAGAAATTTTAGTTCAGTTCTGAATTCTGCCTCTATCTTAGGGAATCGTTTGTTTGTTTGTTTTTGTTTTGTTTTGTTTTTGTCACAGTCTACAGCTGAATAAGTACTGATACATAGAAATATAACACTCTTCAGTACATCTTGGCAATAATTGCAAGCCAGTAGCCTGGACTGAAAAGCACTCATGAGACAACGACTGTGTTGCATTTTTGGTAGAATGTGCTCATTTGATTTTGTGTATTTTTACTGCTATGTCTGCATATACCTTGATGTCTTGGCTATTTCCAACCAAGAGACACAGAAAACAGGAGATAATAGATTATTTTATTAAATTTTAAATCTGTGTGGCATACTAAATTTGCTCCAATTTTCAGCTGAGTATAATGCAAGAATGGTGAAAAAGACCAGATGGATCTACTGCTGAAGAAAACATATATATCTAATCAAAGTCTAACACTGAATGGCTTGAATTTCATGAGAACTGTATTAAAAGTTAACATACAAAAGTGCCCTAATATGTGCATCCATCAGGACATAACTTGGGCCACAAAAAAAAAAGAAAAAATTGACTTTAAATGACAGTGAATAATAAGTGTTACTCCTACTTATTTCTCTAGCACGTTTTTTATTTAAGTTGCCTTCTTACTAGCCTGATGGATAATAATGCCCTCCATTAATACAGATTAATATCTTTCACCACTTTCTTCTGGCTTTTATGTTGTTCTTTTTTTCCACACAAAATTTTTGCTGCTCACTGAAAAAAAATATATATGGAGCAAATGATAGCTATTCTCTCTGGTGAAAACATGAAGAAAATCAGAGTGTATTTGAGGGCAAATTGATTTCTCAGTACCAAAAAATTTAAACAGAATATCCCTGCATTTAATGTACACTGAATTTGTAGCTCCAGAAAAAGGGAAAATATGTACCATGAGACCATGAGATTCTGTGTGTATCCTGAGTAGTCAGGCTATGAAAACTTATGCAGGAAGCAATCTCATACTGATGTTTAAAGAATATATTTGAATTATCAAAAAGAGAAATGGAGACCACAAGGATGACAAACTGGGTTAAACTAAATACCCAACAGTTTGTCTCCAACAATAGCCTAGTAGCAGATGCCTATAGACAGGAGTAAAATAGGTCAAGCATAGAATGACACTTTCTCAGCCTCCAGCAATTTGTGGCTCATGGATTTCCTGATCCAGAAATGTCATTTTGAAGTGGTGTTTGGGGCCAAACTAAAAAGGGTAGGGGATAAAAGTCGAAAGTCCTTACAATTTAATGCTTTTACTGAGCCTAATATGAAGAACTTATATTGATTGCACAAAATAGTTGTGATTCAGTTTTCTTGTAGATTATTTACTCAAAAAGAAAAAAAAAAAAAAAAAAAAAAGACACTGAAGACTGTAAAATCCAGTGCTAATTTTTACTACTTACATATACTGATGTATTATTCCTGTGTATTTTGTATTAAGAAATAAAAAAACAATGAAAAAAAAAAATCTGAAAAGGTATGGATGTTCCAGTCTTGGGACTAAGAACAAAGCATTTAACAGTGTTCAGCCAATCACTGTAAACTGATCCAAGGAAGGACCTTGAATCAGCTTCTTGGAGCAGTCATCACCCTCCCACCAAGGTTGCACTGGAGAATGTTTAGTGAAGTGTGAAGTTGCAGGCTCACTCTATGCTTGGAAAAAGAAACAAAACCAACAGTAACATTAATGCTAATGAATAGAGTTTAATGGGAAACAGATTTCATCTACAGAAATTATGTCCTGTTGAGATTACAAATTTGAGTGACAAAGTTATCTGAGAGAACATACTTTGTCCAAGTAGCTCATCACATTCTGATTAGCAAATTGGCTCTATTAGGAAAAAAAAAAAAAAAAAAAAAGTGTTACACTTTGAATGGAATAAAAATGGTTGATAGTAAAGCTAATTGATAAGTTATCATCTACTAGGAATGTTTTAATCAGATCCCACTGTGATCTATTCTTGGCTCCACATTAGTCGATATCATTATCAATGATCTGGAAGAAAATATCATTGCTGGTAAGGTCTGTGAACTACACAAAATCAGTGAAGCGGTAAATAAGGATTAGGACAGGTCAGCTCTACAGAGTGATCAGGTTCACTTAGCAAGATGAGACCATCTGAGCAGCACGCCTTTTAAAATAATCACATTTAAGGACAAGCATCTGTAAAAATGGAATTTAGGTCAGAGTTGCAAGAAGGATGAATGGTATTTTAAAATGTGCAGTTTCTGAAGTCATAAATAGATGATGTTCCAAGCACGAGCTCCTGATATGATTAAACACCTGAAAGGCCAAGTCATATTCATATTCATAAATAAGAAATAATACTGAGAGTAAGCACAAACAATTTATCCCTCCGTCTATCCATTAGCAACGTTAATGAAAGAGTAAACTGCTAAAGCTCTAGAACAGTTTGATCTGAAAAAGTGAATATTGACAAATCAGAAGTGTTAAGAACAAGCAGAGCTACCTGAGATCTGGGAAATTTGACTTGTTCTAAGAGCCGAAGAGTGCTCAGTCCCATAGCGTGCATAGGCAAGTTTATGGATTTATTTGATTACTACATATATCAGGGAAATCTTTCTGAGTAAAAAGAGAAACAAAAGAAAAAAAAAAAGAAAAAAAAAAAAAAAAAAAAAAAAAGGTGCTATGCCTAGGAAAACAAAATAAAAATTTAGATTAGCAATAAATTATTTTTAACAATGAAAGAAATCAATCAGTGGAAGAATTAATTTTTCAGTGTACTGGAGTCTGTGCTATTTGAAGGCCCTGTGTTTTCTAAAAGGTATTCGTCAGTTCCACCAAAGCTTTCAGACTTGATGCAAGAACAAATTCTTCCATTCACTGTTACGTGTTATGAAGGATGTCAGAGTAGATGCTCACAAAAATCTGAGCATGAAGGATCCATAATGTTGTTATAGCTGAAAACAAACAAACAAGCAAACAGAGAGAGAGAGAGAGAGAGAGAGAGATGTATAAAAATGAGCCAGGACTGCAAGCTAGAAAGTAAAATGGAAGTCTTTTCCTAAATGAGATCAAGAAAGACTGCCATCTTAACAGTGATGAGGTATATCCAGAACAATCATTTAAATACTTCTAACCTTTGTAGATCTCTTCAGTTCTGAGCAAAGATAGCAGCAGAGGGATTGTTTTTAAACACATCCTGACTACATAAGGGGACAGTGGATTCATCTGCTGGAAAATGCTTTGCTGTAAAGCTTTGGACAAACTTTGCTGCTGTGGAAGACAAGGGGAAAATGAATGTCCAAATATCAGCAGTGGCTGATGACCCTAAGCCAGCAGTACAAGTGAAAAGCAACAGTGATGCACATCAAAGCACAAGGGGAATTAATTACAAGCAGGACAGACTCTGCACTCTACAGTGTGGTTAGATAAATGTTGTGCACATTTGCAGCATTTATTTGTTCACTCACTTCATCACACAACACTGACTTCAGGCTTGCACAAAGATGCTTAGGTTATCAGGTGGCCTCCACAGCAGGTGTAAAAATGTTTACCTGTGAAAGACAAGCTGCTTCCAACACTCAGAGCTTCTCAACCAGTAGGCAGTCATCAAGCAAACATGGCACCATCACAGCAAATCTATTTCAGCTTGTATGCATCTGATGCTTTTCTTATCTTCAGTATTGTTCCTGTGATTCTTATTCTAACTAGTGGAAATGCTTAAATACTTTCATATATAATCTATATATTCCTCAATCAGAAAAAAAATCGTCATTTTCATCTGGAGCTCATATTTTTTTCTTTTTTTTTTTTAATGCAATTATTATGACTGCATATAGACAATCTAATGAAATTTAGCATGTTTGTTTTTCCCTATTATTACCTCTAAGTCAAGAATACAACTTTCTGATAGCTTATTAGTCTCAACTAGAAATGTAGAATTCCACATTATACTCTGCAAAATTATTCTAGTATGGATTATCTTTGATGATATTTACTTAACATGCCCAATACAGGTCAAGAGCTTATAATGAGAAAGTGACCTGATTCCAAATTACATTCTGAGCAGCAGAGCACTGTGTA
This sequence comes from Lagopus muta, assembly GCF_023343835.1. NCBI lineage: Eukaryota > Metazoa > Chordata > Aves > Galliformes > Phasianidae > Lagopus > Lagopus muta. The sequence goes on from NC_064433.1 coordinate 163,342,181, forward strand.
CATTGGGCTGCATTGTGGGTTTGTGTAGACTTTCCCTAACAGCAATGTTTCGACCAATCAATGTTTTCAACAGCTGCTAATTAGCACTGTTCTAGGCTGGACTACATTATTAGCTGGCACTGCAGTACTATTCTGTTCAGCTTGTTTTTGCAAAAAGAAGTGTTCTAAATTACAAGTGCAGATGCTGCCTAGTGAAAATTTTTCAAAGGATTTGTACATTGGTATACCCATGGCAAATAAAGCCAGGTTAAAATCTGTCCAGTTCGTAGCTGCAATATATAAAGGTCGAGGAGGACCACAAGTCTTAGAGAAACCAGTTTGCTCATAACTGGACAAATGCTTCTCATGGCAGGTGTTTTAGACAGACAGTTAAACTCCCTGAGCATGACCCCATCTCTCAAGGCAATCATAAATTTGAGAACAGTGCCCCAACTTCTGCCTCAGTATGACTTGAAGTGTCTGCTACATCCTACCGTGGAAGCACACACATAGCTTTTTAAGCCTGCTGGTGACACTAGTGTCATGATCAAGAAGGCAAGAAGTTTATGTGAGACACTCAGATGAAGTGGTCATTATTTTCAGGACATAGATAAGTCTGTTCCATTATCAGCATATCCCTGGAGATTTTCAACTTGGAAGCCCCAAGAAAGGGAGTGACTGACATCACTGTCTGCAGTTCAGTAGCAGGCCTCCTGGTAGAGAGAGCAGTTACCAATAATTCATGGCCCCTTGGTGCCTAAGTAAATGCGTGTGCTCAGCACTTGTTCTTTAACATTTCGAAAAGTGAATTTACTCTGCCTTGCCATGTTCAACTTTTATTTCAGAGATACATTAAGGCCAGCACTGGCAAGGGTCTTTATAAAGGTAGAGAAAATATCCTTGTTCCACCACATAGTTTCTTTTTGTCTCTACTGTGGCTTGACATGTGCTTTCCTATTTTTTTAAACAAAAACCTGTCTTGAGTATCTCACAGGTATCTCTGTTAACGCAATGTGAAAAACAATATCTGCCTCTATAATACAATAAAATTGACCTATAACCAAGTCTGTTTCTGCTAGCTGAAGGTTATTTTACTTTGACATATTCATGCAGTATCCGCCTCTTTAATTAATAATGTCGCTGCCTCATATTATGAAAGTCACTCTTTTGCACATAAGGTTATGTTGCTACATTGGGTTTTTATAAGTCCTTAAAGTTTCAACCTTAAGAAATGCACAGAGCATTTCCAATCACAAGTCTAATCTATTTACATGCACAAGAGCTAAAAGATTTTTCATGCAAGTAGTCGTAGTTTTAGATTTTCATTATTTCTGCTTGAGCAGAAGGCTATAAATATGTCTTGAGACAAGGGAGAAAGTTAATAAAAAACTGTCCTTTCCTCTTTGTGCTAGATCCTACTTAAAACTAGCTTGTCTTTCATGAACAAATTAATTGGATTAGCTTTGCTTCAGCCATAGAGGACAGCAGTCTGTATCACAAACATGCTTGTATAATGAACCATCACTGCCCTGGTAAACGAAGGAAAGGATCCTGAAATCTTGTTCAAGCAAGTATTATTAATAGTATTAACATAAACATGCAGTTCAGTGTGTAAGACATGTTCTAACTTTACCTACACAATTAAAAAAAAAAAAAATCACGTGTGAACTGATGATTGGGAAAAATAAGTATGGTGAATAGAGGTACAGAAACGTGACTTACCCACAATGGCCCAGCTTATTAGAGGGCAGGTCCTACCATCAAAAGATATTAAATGCTGTCACTGGAGAAACTATCATTGAAAATTTCACTGCTGTTTGAGAAGAGGGGAATAAAGCATTTTAAAAAGAAAGGATAGTCTACTTTCTAGGTAGAGAGCAGAGTAACCAAAATTGTTTTTTCCTTTAAAAAAATACAATACCCATCTATTTATCATCCTCTTCTTCACCATTTGGGTGCCAACAATTTAATCTCAGACTATCATCTAGTCATTTCTCTCAAAGTTGCCATTCATTGTAAATGTAAATGTTTTTATCCATCTCATAACATTTATCTAAAGCTTTAAGATTTACAGCATTTACTGATGTTCATTCATGTAAAGATATTCTTTGTATTTTTCTTTTTGAGTGTTTGTACAACACCTTGACTTAGAATGGGTTGCCGAATGCTACTGTAGCTATTAAATTAATAAGAACCAGAACAATTGTATAGTTAGACAGGAATCTGAATTATGTAGTTGAAGTTTGTAAAGACTTTTAAAAATGGTGTCTCCTCTAAAAAACTGCAGCTTGCTTTTGTCTCACTGTTGCTGGCTGTACTAAGGTAGATATTGATATTGAAAAGCCTTTAAATGCTTACTTTCTAGGATATTGTTACTCTATGTCCTGCATGGACCATTTGCCACAGAACCTTATCTGTTGTTTTGCTTAAATGTTCAATATCCACAATGCTTAATTAGACACAGATGTAATTTTTCTTAATTGAAGTTCCAGGAAAAATGTTAAGAAGAGGTACGATTTGTCCCTTTAGTGGTCAGAGAAAAATGTCTGGTGAAATGGATGGTAAGGACTAATGTCCTCTTCTGAACCTGTAGGCCCTCTAGCCATGGCAATCTTTCTGCTTGGGAAGCTGATTTCACAGTTATTGCTAGCAATTATTGCTATTTTATGTGCTTCTGCTACAGTGTGGGCTGAAGCTATTTATTAAAACCAGAACTTCTCAGTCTGAGAGATGTGCAAATATCCACTAAGAAGTAATCCCAAGAGGTGTTCCAAGGAACTTTCAACTACAAACTAAGGAACATGAGGAGAGTTTATCATTACTCTGAACATCCTGCAGTTATAGATTTGCAGCTGCTGTTGGTTAAGAAGGAAGCTGTTACATTTATATTTGAACTAACGATTCACTGAGGGCACCATGACTTCTGCATCCAAAATGACAGCTCCAGAGATGTTTGGGGCTGGACCTGGAAGTTAGGTCACTCTTTGAATAATCCTTCTGTGTAGTGATAAACTGCAGTTTCTTACATACTTGCTTGCATACCTTCTTTTATTCCTCCCTCTTTCTTCCTACGTTGTTTGTGAACAAAGTAATGGAACATGAATTACTAGTATTTGTAATGTAAGTCTTCCCACTTGCTGGAACCAGGAACACCTTTCACTTATGAGAGGCATAAATCCTTATTAACTATTAACTACTGCTCTAGGTAGCATAGAATTATTCAAGCAATAAAAGAGTTTATTTTTTCCCTTGGTTAGTTGCAAATGAGTCTATGGGGAACCCAGGAGTTCCGTTAAGCTCATTTCATACCTGTAGCAATAGCTTTAAAACCTAATCCTGGATATGTTTATACATTTTTAATAGAACCCCAATTTTACCTACAGTATCCTCTAGTGGCTTCAACTGATGCAGCATCCTCCTGAACGGTTTTTCACATAATAGGCTCAGCAGGTTCAACACTTGATTATCTTTTTCTCAGGTTCAATATCTTCTCTTTTCCCTTCGTTATACACCGACAAGGGGACTATACACAGGTTCTGTATGGTGCATGTCTTGTAGATGAACGTGCAAGCAATGTGGAATCAATGTTCTGGCAGAATCTAGTATTCAAGGAATTTAATTGAATTATTGAAATTCAGGGTTGAACCCCTGGGACATCGATCCAGTATTGTCAGCTTCAAATCCAAAGCGCACTGGCTGCTTGATAATATGTTCATAGAATTTGCAGTGGAAGAGGTGGTGAATCAAAGCCTGTGACAGTATAGCTAACTGACAGAAAACAGAGGAACTGTTGCTGAATACATTTAAAAATAAATCAATATAGACTGGCCTGATTAAACAATTCTGGCAATGCATTGTGCTGGCATGGCTGCTGACTTACCAATTTAAGAGCAGGCTGAGGACTCATGGTATCTGGAAAGCTGGAGAGGCCTGCACCGGGGCGATGCATTTAGTTTCCAAGACAGATATTTGCTCATCTGTTTTCCTTGCCAGAGGCTAGAAACCATTGTTGCAGCTGCCAAATGAAACAAAGAGAGATTAAAAGAGAAACGAAATGATAAAATAATACTTGCAAAAAGCTTAGAAAGAAAAACAGAAGAGATGGCTTTCATTTAAATTGACACGAGTGCAAATGCTTTGCTTATTTTTCCCATCTATTAAAAGATAATTTAGAATTTGAGGCTGGGGTCAATTAAAAAAAAAAAAAATAGAGAGAGAGGGAGATAAAGGGTTTTAAAACATTTCTGCAAAACAATGCTCAGCCATCACACCTCTCCTGAATGCTAAGTCATGTCCCTCCTCAAGTGGAAATGCTGGAAGAAGGAGACAAAGCAGAGACAGCTGCAGGACTGTTCTGCCTGTTGCGGGTTGTTTCTTCCATTGTTCTCTTTCACCACTCCACCTGCTTTGTTCAATTTATCATTGCCTGCTTTCTTTGACACAGGACCTGAGAACAATTGGCAGAGCTGGATTGAACGGCTGTCACTTTAACTCCTGCAAGAGGAGGGCAGCTTTATAGCCTTTCTGCAGTGTTATTCTCTTTGCTGGGAATAAACAATAGATTTTTCTTCTAGTACTGCAGTGTGCTGAAGGTCTCAGTCTTCCTTTCTTTGCCAGTATGGCTGGTGTAAGTCAGAATGAGTATCAACAACTCAAAGTCTTCACGGCTGAGTCCTCTAAGGGACCTGGCACGTTCCATCCCAATGGAGTCATAGGCCTTCATCAGGCTAAGCCCCATTGCTTGTACTTCTCCACTGTCAGACCACTCTTGGGCATTAGAGCTTTGCCTTCTGACTCCTAAGAGAGCCAAGATCATCCAGCAGTGCACTGGATCATAGCCTAACAGGATTGCAGAGCAAGTATCTACATAAGGACAAGAATATGAAGAATAAAGAGTAAGTCAGTGAATTACACTCTGGGCATCTTCCACCTTCTAAAGAGCTCTGGAGAACAGAAGTGGACTGCTAAATGGTGAACAGTCATACAAAATTTGCTAGCTAATTGACATCAATATTAAAGTATTATGGTTTAGGCAGGCTGGCAGCTAAAAGCCACACAGGGATGAGGAGAGAATCAGAAACCAAAAGTAAAACTTGCGGATTGAGATAAGTGTAACAGGAAAGAAAAGGGTGGGGTTGTGGGGGAGAGAAATGACAAGAATGCACAAAATAAGTGAGCCACAATGCAATTGCCTACCATCAAACAACTGGTACCTGGGTAGAACTCAAGCAACAGCATCTCTCTGGGTCAACTCCTTCCACTTTCATTGCTGAGCATGACATCATATGGTACGGAATATACTTTTGGCCAGTTTGATTCAGCTATTTCGGTTCTGTTTCCTCTCAGCTTCTTGCACATCCCCAGTCTATTCATTTTCAGGATGATTCTAAAATATAGAGTATATAGAATATTAGTACAACACTAGAATTAGTCCCATTACCTAAGGAATATCCTGAAAATCAAGACTTCTTCTACCACAGTTGTAATATGTGAGCAACAGTGTTCATGACTTCTGCATTTAATAAATAAACCAGGTATCACCTATTTGGTAGCCCCCACTCACTCCTCTTTCTGTTGCATTATCACTCCATCTACAAACATATTGCCTTGACAGCTGCAATTTAAATTACAAGTAACAATTAGCACTGGATCAGTGTGTACCTGTTTCTCAGAACAGCTAATGGGGACATCCTGAGGCTCTTGCACCAATGTGAGTTTTACCCGAACTTATTAAGGTTTGAGACAATGTGCTTTTTTTTTTCTGCCTTGTACCTGATGTCTCCTTCTCACTTCCTTAGCTCTGAGATAGAATCATTGAATCATAGAATCATAGAATCACCAAGGTTGGAAAAGACCTAAAAGATCATCCAGTCCAACCGTTCACCTATTACCAATAGCTCCCACTAAACCATGTCCCTCAACACAACATCCAGTCTTTCCTTGAACACCCCCAGGGTCGGTGACTCCACCACCTCCCTGGGCAGTCCATTCCAGTGCCTGACCACCCTTTCTGAAAAGTAATACTTCCTCATGTCCAGCCTGAATCTCCCCTGCCATAGCTTGAAACCATTCCCGCTGGTCCTATCAGTAATGACATGAGAGAAGAGGCCGACCCCCAGCTCACTACAACCTCCCTTCAGGAAGTTATAGAGAGCAATGAGGTCTCCCCTGAGCCTCCTCTTCTCCAGGCTGAACAATCCCAGCTCCTTCAGCCTCTCCTCATATGGCCTGTGTTCCAGACCCCTCACCAGCTTTGTTGCCCTGATCTCCATGTGGTTAATCTCAAGTCAAAAGCTAAGTAGTTATTTTCTCTAGTATGCATCATCGTATAATATTCTAAGGGTTTCTGATCACAGTCCCTCACCCAAGGCTCTTTCAACTCAGTGTCATGTGGATGTTACTCTGCACCCAAGATATCAAAAGTCCACAGTAATTCTATAGCAAGAATTGTCTTGTATTCTTTCAGACTGTGCTTGTCACTGCTTTTCAAGTAAAAGTACCAGAAAAGTGAAAATATCTTAAAATCCACTGACTTCGGCATGTATTTCCTAACAGTTTTCTGCATTTATCATCTTTTGTTTGTTTGTCTGCTTCATCCTGCTCCATTCATATTTTACGTCTATGAATTCAGAAGAAGCTAATTTATTAGAAAAATGGCACTCCATAAATGCTGACATAACAAAAGACAGAAGAAGCAATGTTGAAAATGTTTCAAAATAAATAATGAAACTAGTCTGAGCAGATCTGGGCAAAGTGCTTGTTTTGTTGGCATCATTAGCGTTATGCCAATTTAAAAACAGGCAGTTTTGGTATTAAGAATGCTGAAAAGTTGTCAGGTAAAATATTCAGCTTTTAGGACTAGCTTTTAGATTTGGTACTAGACCAGAATGCCTAGGGACCCATCCAACCTGGTATTACACAATGCACACTGCATTTCTGGGTTAGCTCCAGATCATGCCTGGGTCCATGCTTTTACCCAAGCCATGTGTCAGAGAACATGCTAACTATGAGCTGGCATGAGTAATTGTGCACACTGGGCAAAGAAAGGACTTTGCATGCTTCTCCTCTGTCCATGGGGTCCTTTATTCTACTGACCTAAGTAAAGAAACTGAGAAAAATTCTTCAACACAATTACTCTTGTAAGTGTGTGGAAACAGCCTGAATTTCAAAGTTTCAAAGCATGAAAACAGTGATAATTATAATGACAATAATATTAATAATTGACAAAAAAACAATTGCCTTCAAGTAATTCCTTTTTTTTTTTTTTTTTTTCTTTTTTTCTTTATTTTTTTGCCTGCTGATCTCTCAGGAAGGAGGGATTTGCATCTTCTGTTTGAGTATGTGATGGTTTCGTGCTGATAGACAACTAAGCTCCACAACATCACTCTTCCTCTCCTCCTCAAAGGTACAGGGGGAGAAAACAATGATGAAAAAATGCTTTCGGGTTAAGGACAAGAAGAACTCTCACCAATTACTGTCATAAGCATAAGACTTAGCATAAAGTGATTAATATGATTTATTGCAAACTAGAGCAGTAAGAAACTAAAAGCAAAATAAAACCACCTTCTCCCTACCCACCCTCTTCTACCTCCTCCCCCTAAATGATTCAGGAAAATGGGGAATAGGGACTGTGGTCAGTCCATAGCACTTATTTATGCTGTTTCTTCATGGTCACTCTGCCCCTGCTGCATATGGGGTCTCTCCCACGGAATGCCATCCTTGTCAAACTGGTTCTTTGTGAGCTTCCCACAAGCTGCTGCTCTCCTAGCACTAATCCAACATGGCCTCATACCACAGGGATAGTCCTTCAGGAACTGCTTCACACAGGTGTCCCTAGGCTGCAGTTCTGGCCTGGGGCTGTTCCTGCAGGGTATCCATCAGCTGTGCCTCCCTCAGGCCACATCCACTGCTGCCCCATGCCTGGTGCAACTCCTGTCCTCCTTCTGCCCTGACCTTGGTGTCAGATAGGCTGTTTCAACATTTCTCACTCCTCTCTCCCAGTTGCTGTTGCACAGCAGTTTTCTCCTTTCTTAAATCTGCTCTCCCAAAGCACAACTGATGTCACTCATGGCTCAGCTCTGACAGTGGTGTGCCCCTGCTGGAGCAGCTGGCAGTGATCTGACCTGGGGCAACTGCTGAGTCTGCACACAGAGGGCACCCCTGTAGCCCCCTTACATCCCTGCTACCACAAACTTGCTTTGAAAATATAATACATAGTCACACCCTTTAGTGATCTTGCTCTCTTTTTTTTCTTTCCTCAATAAGGACAAGTGCTAAAGCTAAGTGAAATCGGTGGAAACACTCCTAAAGTCTATAGTGAGATATGGGTCCAATGCTCTTGGTCTTTTTTTCTCTCTTCATCATCTTTCTTTTTATCTTAGTTCTTTCCCTTCTTCTCTATCAACAAATTACTATCTTCATTCATAAAAATAATTTTGCAATTTGTGCATTCAAAAAAAAACAAACAACAAAAAAAAAAGAAAAACAAAAACAAACAGCAAAATAACACCTGTGAATAACTGTAAATAAAATTAAAAAAAAAAAAAAAAAAAAAAGAAATATGTTGAATTCTATAAGTTATTTGCTGAGGAAGCAGTCACTTTCTTATTTAGAAGAAACAATGTTTCTGGAGAAAGGTATATTAAAGTCGTTCCTGCATACTTAGAATATTCTGTGGTCTACACGGAACTCATTAATGTAGTCCACACACAGAAATCCTAGGAGGTCTCTAGTATACTAGCATAGTGCTGTAGATCTTAGGAAGAAAAAAAAATGCAGTCTAAGAAAATTCTCGAGACTGGGGAAGTATTATAGCAACATGCTGTTTATTTCACAAATACAATTTCTTTTTTACACTCCAGGAGGGAAAAGAGAGAGAAAAAAAAAAAAAAAAAGAAATCTTTGTTTTAAGTTGGCTGGTCTCAAGTGCTGGTAACTGCAAAGGAAAATGAACTCCCCCTTTCCTACTTCTGCACAGCAGCACAGAGGGAAATTACCTGGGAATGTGAATCATTTCTGCGCTGCTTCTGCTGAAATGAGAGTGCTGCTTCAGGGGAGTCTGTACCAAGCAGAGCTATGTGGAATATCCAAACCAAAATTTAAAACACCTAGGACACGTGTCATTGCAACTCATGAGAGTGTAGAGGAATTGCAGTGTTCTGTGCTAACTCTGTTAAGCCCAGCAGCACTTTATCAGCAGTAGGATTAGATTTTCAGCACAGAGCCACGTATACTGTGTTTTGAAGCACTTGCTTCACTTTCAAAGTTTTTAACTGGTTTAGCTGCATGCTAAGAAGAATTCTTCTGGATTTCATTTACTGAGATATTTTCCAGGTTGGCACTGACATGAGAAATCAAGTATTGGGCTGACAGGCAGTTGCCAAAGAGAGAAACCCAGAGTTGACAGGCTTCCACACAAAGCCACCCAGATCCATGCTCCTTGCCCAGCTAACCTCTAACGTGTTAGGGAAGCCTGGACATGGATTAGAAAAAAGCAATATTAAACTCTTCCCAGGTACTCAGATTGGAAAAATCTTTTCTTTTGAAGATGTAATAGAATATTGTGATCGCAATTTTGTGTCAAATATCCTAAAGTCAGGGTGCAGAAAGGAATGTTTTGCAGGGGAAGAAGGGCCAGAAGAGGGTGGTGGTGAGGCAGGCAGAGGCGGTGTCCTCCCCAGGAAGGGCATAGTCCCACGGTGCCCAGCCAGTTCAGTAGAGCAGGGATGGGGCTGGATGGCCACACAATGAGGTGTCCCTCAGCTCTGCCAAGAAGCCCCCAGAGTAGACAGAGAGCCCCACAGGGCCCAGAAATTAAACATGGAGATATATATATATATAAAAGTTTATATTCATATGCATCATTGATAAACACCTAACAAACCAAGCTAGCTCTTTTCCTTTGAAGAATATCCTGAGCAAATTCTGCCTTTTCTTGGCCTTTTACTTGGTTCAGTATTGCTGTTACACAGTTCATTCAGTTACTTTGATTGCAACATACTGGATGTATATGGATGAAGACTCGTGTCTTTTTAAAATCAACGTCTTTGCATTTCTTGGTTTTATTTTCCCACTCCCAGCATGTGGTCCCTTGGTTTGGGACACTTCCCACATCACTGATTGCAGCACTCCTTTATCATAGTCAATCACATTATCAAATCCCTATCACTGAAAGCATTATGTGTTGAAACCAGTACAGTTTCTTTCCACCCCTACTCCAATCATAAGATTTTTCTATAATCTTTTTACAATTTCTGTGACATATTTATCATGTCCCATTTATGTCAAATTGTCCCTAAGATTTACTGAGCTTTCTTTTTCTTTTGCATCTGCTTTTCTCATCTATTTATGCAAAGAGACCAGAAGTAGTCTCAGTTTTCATTCTGTTAGGCTAAATAAACTGATGAGCTTTGGTAACGTTCAATCTTTCCATTCCTATAGCAATACTACTTACTCTTGCACTTTCCAGATAATGTCTCTACCAGATATCTCACTACTGCGATGTATAATTAATGCTTAATGCCTTAGTTTTGTAAAAGCTTCACTTGATACATCTGAGAATTGTATTTCCATTTTTTATTGCCACTTACACCTAGGTGGTGCATAATAATTCTTTGAATGACTAATATCCCTAGGTCTTCTTGTTTTAACCAGTGGGCCTTAAGATGATTGAAAAAATTCTCATTGCTCCCTATGTTCATTACCTCACATTTCAAACTAATTAAATCACATACTTCATCTCAGTTCTCAGGGCTATCCATTTCTTCTCATGCATTATTCTGGTCATCCTCCATACAGTTAATATCTACTATATTGGTACTTCTTGAAAAAAGTTTTTCATTATATTCCTTTTTTTTTTTAATATATATATACTCAGGATATTGCTGATATTCTCAGTAGTATTTGGTCTGATTTTTGTGGAATCACAGCCAATATTTTATTTCTCCCTTTAGCATGATTTTTTTTATAGTTCCCACTGTAGTTCTTCTCATCCATGCTGTGATCTAGTGCTAATCCACCTTTTATTCCAAGTATGTAATAATTTTCCATGTGCAATGAATCCAAGTAGATTAAGTACTAAATAAATCTCTTCAGACAAGTTCTGTTACCAAAGTTTAGTCAGACACAATAGACTCACTATTTCACAGGGCATTGTACCCTCTCTTTCATTCATCACCACATTTAAGTATTTTTCAGAAGTTGTACTTAAGCTTCATATACAAGTCGTGTAAGATTATGGGGTTTTATTGAGCCATCTCTAATCCTTTTCTCAGATACATCAAGTATTGGTTTGCTCTAGCTGCACAATGCAGAAACCAAACTCTAGACTCATTGCTTCCAAATGTGTAATTTTATAAGCGAGAAAGAAGGCAATGGGGTTGTTGTCTGGTCCCAGTCCACAAGGCTCAGATGTCTCAACAAACAATGCTGAGCAGCAGCATTTCACATGAAAGCAGCTCCAGCAATGCTAGGCCTTCAAAGGGTGAGCTGTGTGTAAGCAGAGCTTGCCATTTCATGCAAGGGATCAGGTTTTCCAAACAGAGTCAGCCGCCCCTACTGCTCTTGACTGAATCTCCTAGGAAACAGCAAACTGAAGCTGTGTTATCTTTTCCCTGGAGCCCATCCTTCCTCATCTCCTACAAGCAGCCACAGTAATACGGCCCCTGGTGTGCATCAAGCTGCCTGGAGAGATGCTGGAAGCACTACACAGAGTGACACTTGGACTAAAGATTTACCCACAGATAACCACTGATGTGGGATTTGTGTCTGGAGGGGATGATCTAGACCTGTATGGACAGGGAAGAGAAGCACAGAGTAGAGAACTACAAGAGAAAGACAAGTCTGGGAGCAAAGCTCTGTAGGAGGCAGCACAGCTGTGTGCATGTGGTACACAGTGAGCAGATAGCATCAATTCCAGAAATTTCTTTTCAGCAAAATGAAGCTCTGTTGAAGATTTTCTGCCTGCATTTGGATAAAACGCACCTTTTCCAAAGCAGTTATGGAAAATATGAGCCTATTTATTAGTGATCTGACATTTTGATTTGGGGTTGCCATATTTTCATGCGTGATAGAGTAAAATAAACATATAATAAACATTTTAATCATATTTTTATATATAAAATCCAAAACATAAATTACATACACAATTAAAATATACTAGATAGTATTGACATGATGTTATGAAAAGGCAATGTCATTTTTTAATCTTCATTTTGAAAACACTTGAGTTGCTGATAAACACCAATGATATTGTTGTAGACACAGACCTTTTCTCCATGCCCAATAAAAACAACAGGGCCAAATGAGAATTATCCAACTCTTTTACCTTCTGTGTGCTCACCCACAATTTCTGAATTTATTCTAATTGTTTATTAGATGACTATAATCCAAATTCTCCCAGTGCCAAACTCATTTGGCTCCTGAGTGAGGTGTAAAAAAAAACATGCATAATACGAAGGCCCTGTCTGAAAATTTTAAAGGCTAATCCGTACTTGCTGCAAACAGACTGACACTAGTGTTGTCTAACTGGCAGAGTGTGTCTTTACCTAAGCAAGGATCGATCCCAATCCATAAAATTATCCGTTTGTGTAACTGCTGATGGGGTTAGAACAGCGGAGTCAAATGACTTATAAATGGAGCTCACAGATGGCAAAATGGTTCAAAGAAGATTCTTCTGATACACTGGTGTGGTGCTGACTCTGAGGTACATAAGTACATAAGTACTGAAATTTTTAAGAGGGTCAGAGAGATGTAGAATAAAAGGGTGGTGGGCTTTCAAACTTTGCACCCTAAGTGTGGTGGCACTTCTGGCAGCACACAGCACACACCAGGCTGAGTTTATGCAGTAGGTACAGGCTGATTGAATGCATACAGAATATGGAGGTGTCCAGAGTTAGAATAAAGGATCCAGTAGTGTTAGATTGTATTCCATCTTCTGCATTTCAGCCCACGAGCTGAAGATGTCTTCTGGAATATGTTCTGTTTATGAAAGGCTGATGAGGGATTCTCCAAAAGAAGCAATTTTATTTTCTTAAACATTGTTAAGAAAATTAGAGCAGTATCTGTTAGAGAATAAGTGATTACTGCTTTTGCAAAAAATAGTTTTGCAACAGAGCACCACAACCATTTTCCTGAAAATATAGTTACCAAAAAGAAAAATAGCATGAAGATGCACGGTGATTTACAAATGCTTTTGTATCCGATTAAATTTACTATAAATTCCCCTAGGATCTGCTTAGTTTTCTGGTCCCTTTAGTTTCAAAGATAAACAAATTGAATTGATAATTTAACAGTCCACGTGATTTTCTTTTCAGAAGAAGTAACATCACATACAAAAACTGGAGTCTTTGTGACATTTTAAAATTATTAATAAATTTGGTAGACAGAGAAAGCAGTGTTCATGAACTCCTCCTCATTACCATAAACCTTTATGCTAAAAAATATAAAAAAAATAATAAATTAGCGTGTGCAGTGCTGGAAATATTTCTGCACTTTCAGTTCAAGTCACAAAATATATATTTCCTCATTTATCCTCACTATCTTAACAAACAAAATCTCAGTAATATGGGGGAAGCATTCATGCATGAGTTGTGCAAACATAGCACAAAATAGCAAGATTTGCAATGTTCCAGGCAAGTATTTTGTCAGCTTCTTCTGTTTGCATGTTGTTTAGAGTGTTAGGTGTTTAAATTCTGTGATAATAGGCTCTACACAGAAAATAAAAGCCAAGATACTATCTAGCTAGCTTGCTGGGAGATAGGCAGATAAAACTTCTGTTTATTTATGTTTTGAGAAGCATTTGTACTTTTCAGGCCTTTGCTGACTGTTCAGTTAAGAGCAGAATTTATCAACCTTCCCCATTTCCAGTGTGTATTATGTTATAGATTTTTTATTTTGATAGCTAGTAGATATTTGAAAGGGAAGTCATATCTTTAGACTCAGGCAAAAGGGTCAAGACTTAAAGTTTGAAGTACAGAGCATGACTTCTCAAAGATTTTTGGCTTGTTATTGTAAGAGAAGAAATTACTTTTTTTTTTTTTGTCTGGAAAAAACTTGAATACTGAGCCATGAGTGCATAGAGAACAGCAATGCAGAGAAGGAATTTGGGATACTGATGGATAGAAAATTCCACATGAGCCAACACTGTGAGAAATGTGATCTCAGAAAGCCAATTGTTACCTGGGCTGCATCAAAAGAGGGGTGACAGCAGGGTGAGGAAGGGGATTGTTCCTTTCCACTCTGCCCCTGTGAGGCACTGCATCCTGGCCTGAGGCCCCCAGCACAAGAAAGATGGGGAGCTGTTGGAGTGGGTCCAGAGGAGGTCCACAAATATAATCAGAGGACTGAAGCACCTCTATTATGAAGACTGGCTGAAGGTTGGGGTTTTAAGCTAAAAGAGTGTAGGTTTAGAAGAGACATTAGGAAGAAATTCTTCACTCAGAGGATTGTGTGGCTCTGAAACAAAATACCCAGAGAAGTTATGGATGTCCCATTCCTGGAGGTGTTCAAGGCTGTGGTTTTGGGAAACCTGGTCTCATAGCTGGCAATTCTACCCGTGGCAGGGGTAGATGGAACTAGATGATATTACTGGATGAGGCTGAGAATATGACCACTGAGGATAAGGAAAAGGCAGAGGCTCTGAATGTCTTCTTAATGTCTGTCTTTAAAGGTCAGACCAGTTATCCTCATGATAATCCACTCTCTGACCTGGTAGTCTCAGCTGGGGTGCAGACTGTACCCCCTGCAACTCAGGAGGACATAGTCAGAGACCAACATCTCCAGCTGGACTGTCATAAGTCCATAGGGCTGGATGAGATTCATCCAAGAGTGCCGAGGGAACTGGTGGAGGTGATAGCTGAGCAGCTCGTCATTATCTATCAGCACTCCTTGTTGACCGGTGAGGTCCCAGAAGATTGGAGGCTTGCCAGTGTGACTCCATCCACAAGAAATGTTGCAAGGAGGATCTGGTGAACTACAAGCCTGTTAGCCTGACCTCAGTGGTAGGGAAGGTTATGGAACAGATTGACTTGAGGGACATCACGCGACATGTGCAAGACAACCAGCCAGCATGGGTTCCTGCTTGACCAACCTGATCTCCTTCTATGATCTAGTGACCCGTCTGGTAGACAAGGGAAAGGCTGTTGATGTAGTCTACCTAGACTTCAGCAAAGCCTTTGACACTGTCTCCCACAGTATTCTACTGCAGAAGCTGGCAGCCCGTGGCTTGGACAGATGCACTCTTGGCTGGATGAAGAACTGGCTGAAAGACTGGACCCAGAGAGTGGTGGTGAATGGACTTAAATACAGCTGGTGACCGCTCATGAGTGGTGTTCCCCAGGGGTCGGTGCTGGGGCCTGTCCTCTTCAATATCTTTATTGATGACTTCGTTGAGGGCATTGAGTGCACCCTTGGTAAGTTTGCAGATGACACCAAGTTGGCTGGAAGTGTCAATCTGCCTGGGGTTAGTGAGGCCCTGCAGAGGGTTCTGGACGGTCTGGATAGCTGGGTTGAAGCCAGTGGGATGAACCTCAACAAGGCCAAATGCAGTTTGGCCACAACAACCCCAGGCAACACTATAGGCAGAGTGGCTGGAAAACTGTGTAGAGGAAATGGACCTTTGGGGTGTTGGTTGATGCTTGGCTGAACATGAGCCAGCACTGTGCCCAGGTGGCCAAGAAGGTTAATGACATCCTGGCTTGCATCAGAAACGCTGTTGCCAGCAGGAACAGAGAAGTGATTGTCCCCCTGTACTCAGCTCTGGTGAGGCTGCACGTCAAGTACAGTTTTGGGCCCCTCACTGCAAGAAAGACATTGAGGCCCTGGAGCAGGTTCAAAGAACTGGTGCAGGGTCTGGAGCTCCTTATGAGGAGCAGCTGAAGGAGCTGGGATTGTTCAGTCTGGAGAAGAGGAGGCTCAGGGAAGACCTTACTGCCTGAAGGGAGGTTGTAGTGAGCAGGGGGTCAGCCTCTTCTCTTGTGTAACTGGTTATAGAACTAGAGGGAATGGCTTCAAGCTACGCCAAGGGAGATTTAGGCTGGATGTTAGGAAATACTGCTTTTCTGATTGGGCTGCCCAGGGAGGTGGTGGAGTCACCGACCCTGGAGGTGTTCAAGGAACATTTGGATTTTTTGTTGAGGAACATGGTTAAGTGAGAACTATTGGTGATAGGGGGATGGTTAGACTGGATGATCTTGTAGGTCTTTTCCAACTTTGGTGTTTCTGTGATTCTGTGATTTAAGGTCCCTTACAACTAAAGCTAATCTATTAATACCTGATTCTTTTTCTACAAGTGCTGGTAATAGCCAAGTATACATAGGAAGAAGATTAAAAATAACCAGAGCTCAAAGGTTAGTCATACAAGTCTATATATGCCTAAATTTGATTCTATTCTTAGCCTGAATCTTGAACATTGATTATCAAATAGTAATCTAACCTATAAGAAGTATGCTACATCTTTGGTAAAGTTTTTACCTACTGTAGAGATTATAGTAACGTAGCAGGCTGCTGTGAACAGGTGTTGCTTAATATCTGAACTTTTGGACTGTATCTTATTTGAAAAAAATTGAATATTTCTGCCAGTGGAATATCTGCAAACCAAAGTAGCCCCCCAGTCTAAAATCCATCAAATAAGATCATTAACTTGTATCTTTATGGTGTTCTCACTTCAAGGTAGCTAAATGAGGCCACCCCCTGGCCACAGCTCACCTGATAAAAACTTCAGTGATTTGTTGTGCTTGACTCAGATTTTACAGGAAGATAACTAAAACATGATAAGTTATGCCTTTCACCAGCTTTCTTAAGGCAGCTATTAGGCTGGCATATATAGCAGCATGATGGCCTAAAGGCACAAGAAAAGCAATTCTTTGTGTAGAGGCAATATCCCTTTATCTTTTATTGATAACAGATATAAAAACAAAAATAAAAATAAAATAAAATAAAACAAAACAAAAAAGCAAACAACAAATCAAACAAAAGACAGACTCGCAAGCCTACCGTGACCTGAAGCTACTGTGTCTGGGAAGCTGACTGTTTTGCTGTTCTAATGAAAGATATTCTGCTTTTCTAAGAGCTCTGCTCTATGTATAAGTAGTCCTGTTAGTTCAGGTGTCTTCCCACTCTTTGTGATACAAGCAGAGATGTAGAGTGTTTGCTCAGTTTCAGTTATACCAAAAGTGTTTCCTTATCTTTCGTCTAACGCTATGCAGTACATCTTGCTGCTAGTCTAGTCAAGATGTTTTTGTATCTCTTCTGGAAATTATTCATATCCAAAACTTAGATCTAACATCTTTCTTCTGATATAAGCTTATGCTAAGCAATGTCTTCACATTTCCCAAAATTGTGTGTGCCTGTAGCCTCATGTAATCTTTGATCATGTTGAAAGAATGAATCCATTGTGCTTGTTTATTAGCCCCAGTGACTGCATTCAGTACATGGATGGAAACATCCTCTTCAGCATGTTAATTACAGATGCACACTAGGGGTTCCTTTGTGTTCTGAGAGAATATAGTTCTTTGATTACACGAGACCTAAGTGGCATTTCAGAATATCAGCATTAATATCTCATTCCTACAGATCCACCAGGTAGAATTAAAATTAGGAAGAAGGGTTATAACTTGTCAAACTAGGTTTCTAATTAATAGAGTTACTTGTGTTGCAACAACTGCTTGCTCTATCATGGGCTGAATTGTTTTCCTAAAGAGAAATGCTAATTATGTGATTGTGATGATGAAATATGGAATTTTGAAAATCTACCAGAACAAATTTACAGATAAATCTGAGACATCTATTTAAAATGTTCAAAACTTAGCATAAGTATAAAATACTGAGTTTACTCTGGAGATATTTTGAATCTTTCTGTAAAATGCTCATAAATGTACATTATATCAGATTCTTGTGTAGGCATAATGTAGTAGAAATAACACACTTGTACAGAATGAACTATCATTTACATATAAGATTTTTTTTGCTCTTTTTTCTTTTTTTTTTTTTTTTTTGTGTGCAATTATAGAGTGAGTTGAAACTCCCACTTATTGAGTACTGTTATTATTTTTACTTTGATACTATTCAAAACAACACTTTTTTTTTTTTTCATTGGCTTTTACCCCACTTTGTAAGTAAAGTGTGAAATAAAATCCCTCCATGATTTGGATTGATCTTCACTAAATTAGGCATCTAAAATTTAGTTGTCAAAGTACAGCCTAATTCTCTTGTGCTTCCCTTAAAGTTAATGGAGAGCAATAGAAATCTCCAGGCTCGTACTCAACCTCAGAGAGAAATCTAGACCTGATGAATTCCTCTCTGCAGATGTTTCTGTCTCTCCGTTAACTGTAAAAAGATCTCAAGGCGGCAAGCTCAGGAAAGGCAAAACACCTTCAATATGCATAGTAAACATTCCTTCACAAATCTACATAATTACTGTCAAGTCAGTATTTACAACATGCTTTCCCCATGAAACCTACAGCTCTTACAGACAATGGCCAATCTATTAGTGAGCTCATACTTACTGTGGCAAAATTTCTTTATTTTGTTGTTATCCCTCCCTTTCTCCCTGATGGATGCTCTATACATATGCACGTATCTTGTCAATCCAAACACAAATTGTGGCCATGCCAAAGATGGCAGTGCCAGGATTTCTTTTCCTCCCTTAATTATAATAAAATGCACATAGCAGTCAGGTCTCAGTCCTTAATACAGTGCATCAGCCTCTACATATCACTCTATAAGTCAAAAAACAAAAAACTTCAAAGAACAGAAATAGACTGATCAAACGTCTATAGCAGTATGATCAGCTTGCTCTACTCTAGGGGAGGGAAGGAGGGCACGGGGATGGGGGTGAATAAAAGAATTTACAATGTAAAATGATCCTTTCAATGAAAATCGAGTTTTTCCGTTTTCTTATTAGAGACTCCCCTTAAAACTAATTATATTAAACTTCTACATTCTCTGCCTTTCTCAGCAGTAATCTCACAACCTCAGAATCTGTGAAAATAAATGCTTAGTCAGTGTGTAAATTGAGGACAATTATCATTATGACCACACAGTAATATGAAAATAATTAGACTACTGCTAGCAGCAAAAGTATACATCAAATCAGTTTGTAATAGGAACATTAATAATTTGTTAAAGATACAATCTATTGCATATGAAGACAGGAAAGCAGCCGAGCTGAGTTGCTTTGCTGAAGATACTGTTTGTTTTGAAATAAGGAGCAGAAGGTTCAATGTTATGTTCATCGGTGATAATCTATGGGTGATTGTGTTCAAGAAAATTTACAACCTATTCCGAATGCGTGAACTCAGTGGAACTGGGAAATCGAATGACTGAGTGGTATTTATTATGCTACCCTTATCTTTGCCAATGTGGAGGGAAGGAGTGGGACAGTTCACTTTGCCTCTAGGCATCCAGTAATGAGCCAACCGGTGGTGCATTAGGAAGTAGTGGGCAAGTGGCATTATCATCAGGTGCATTTTTAGTAGCAGAGTCAAGTAGCACTGGGAGCATTATAAGTAGTGCAGTCGAGTGCTAGAGCATTGGTATTACAGCACAGAATGTACAATGGCAGAAAAGCTTTGAAAATGTAACAAGTAGAGTTAGACCTGAAACATTCATTTTAAATACCACCAAACTTTGAAGAGCAGCAGCTCCAAACTCAAACTTTCTCTCTGGCTCCTAGGGATCACTCTAATAGGTGAAGCCTAATTCTCAAAACTGAAATCTCCCAAATCCTAGACAATCCTGGATACATTTCTGATAACAAGTAATGCATTCCAGATTCTGTCAGACCACAACAGATAGTGCAGCTGAATGGCACAATAACCTTTTCAAAAAAGAATCATTTGGCACAATAACTATAGTAAGCAGGGAACCAAGGTAATACGCACTGTAAAATCTGGTTATTATGAAAAAGTTTTAAGTGATAGATGATATTCAAATCCTTCCAGATAATACCTGGAAAGAATTCTAGCAATGTCAGATATCATTTTAAAATCTTACATCATGGGGTCCATAGGTTATTGGAAAGCTCTGAAAGAGAAGGCTTTTTTCTCCACCAAATTAACAACTTAAGTCCAGTGAATTTTCACAGTTTGGTCAGTTCATACCTGTCCTGAAGGAAATACATGCGAGTGGCAAAGTTGCAGCATATGGACTACATTCAATACCGCGTTTTTCCCCCAGCTTCACTCAAACCTTCCTCTTTTATACATATTCTTCTCCTAGGACCAACCAGCCTAACATACAGGAGATCGACTCCAGCATTTCACTGGAGTGAGTAAATTTTGGGAATCAGGAAGTGAAGAGCTGTGTCCTACATTAGTTTTTCTCCTTATTTAGAGTGGTGATAGTTACCGAGGTGAGGGAATCGGGATATTTCTGCACTGTCAGCATACAACCAGCAGAAGCAACAGGTGATTAATATGAAGTCTAGACTCTGTCTTTCTTCTAGCTCTAAACTAGCAGTGAAATCATACTAATGCTGCAAATCATTTGTGTGTTCTGAATGGGAGATGTGAAGAAAGTTCAGGCTCCTCTGCAATCCACATTTTCAATTCCACACAAAATCATATATCTTCAAAATGTTTTTGCTCAGGTGACCCTAACCTATATAGATTGCATGGCAGTTTAGAAACAAAGTGAAGAGTAGATGAAGCATCTATATAAAGCTGAAGTCCTTCACGTGAAACATTCTGAATACCATGAAGAGCACAGTGCCCTCTCCCTGATCTGGCTACTGCAGGGAGAAGAAAGAATCATAGGATCGTAGAATCATAGAATCATAGAATCGTAGAATCATAGAATCATAGAATCATAGAATCATAGAATCATAGAATTGCTCATGTTGGAAAAGACCTTAAGATCAATGGGAGTTAAGCAACTGGAAATTCCACTGAAAAGTGGATGGAAAGAATTTTTATCCATAGGCTCTCGTGATAGCACTTACCTGTTTATACCTGTATTAAGGTTCCACACATGGTAAACAAGGGTCAGTGTTTGTGTTGATAAATCCAGAGCAAGTAATTCAGACATTCAGCTTTATTACCTTATGAAAAAAAATCCCCTGTCACTGGTGAATAAAAGACTTTGATATTGGCATTAGTTATACTAGAAAATGAAAATATGGCCAGCATCTGCCATTAGCAGTATGGAAAGATTTGTTTCCTTTGCTGAGCAAGAGTATGCGATCCATATTATTTACACCAATGGAGCATGGAAATATTTCTCCTGCCTTAGAAAGCTAAAGCCAATGAGCAGCTAGACAATGAACTCTTATCCATCTAAGTGTGAATGAGAGACTCAAATCTGAAAGTGTTACAAAATTGGACAAGGTGTGTTGAACCAAATCTGAAAGGCAGCCATAATATATTAACATAATTTATTAAAATTTCTGAAGGAATAAAAGGAATCCACTTTTTTTTTTTTTTTTTTTTTTTTTTTTTTTTTTTTCCACCTAATTCTCAATATTGAAAGTGTGTGAAATATATAAATACTTGTTCATTTTAAAAGGAAATCTCCACTCTGGTTGTAATCATATTTCCTAATTTTCTTGATGTTTATTTTCAGCTAAATAAAAGAGGTAGAGAAAACAATTCTGTCATTTGAGATTGTCTAAGTATTAACGAAAAATTCTGTATTAGTAGGCACTGTGTTTTTGTGCAAATCTCTGTATTTTTAAAGAAAACTCATAAGAAGACAATTCCTAAGAAAGATTCAATTGAGTTTACTCTTCTGCTTTATATTTGTAATGCTATATATATAAATATATTTGCTCTGAAAAGAAGATTTCTGCAAGGCTGTTTAAGGGAGGGACCAGTGCTCTTGCAGTGCCTAGCAGATACTAAAACCCAGGTTGTCTGGATCTGTGACTGGTAACAAATTGAGTTGGTCTGACAACAAATGTAGAAATAAATGCCAAGATAACTTATGTTCTTCTCATGTGGAACTATCATTCATGGGATATATGCTACTTCTCGTTCAGGTATAGGTCAGAAGTGATAACGTACTGCATCTCTTGTAAAAGTGGTACACAGCAGCAGTGCCTGTATAGATTCATGTCTGAGCAAGGTGACTGCATCTTCTCAAACACCTCACATCAATTTTTATGAGATATTGTCTCTCTCCTGGAATTGTAGATATTGTTGCTGTTATTCAGTTATTTTCCACATTTGTGCTGCCTGTCTGTTTCTGCTGATACCAGTCAATTACAGCTAGTTTGTTGCTATACAAAATGGAGATCCACCTCTGAACCTCAAAAGATATTATTCAGAACCTAAAGTGGTTCCCATGAGAAGTTCAGTGTTTTGTAATATTCACCATATTCTGAATGAAGTTTACAGAGAACCATTACCTTGGACACAGAAATAACTGAAGTTTACTGAGAGTTTTCTAAATGCCTGACAAGAGTGCTGAAGCTTTCCAATTTTCCATTAGGAAAACGAATGTCTAAGACATAAATCACTCATGAGAAGGATCTACAGCTTTTACTGATTAAAAAGAGAGTACAGAGGGCTAAGGCTGATTGTGAATTCAGTCAAGTGGGTATTTATATTTGTAAGATGAGGCTCACATATGTTTCACTTTGATACAAGCATGTTGGTTTGTAATCTGATCCAAAACAACAAATATACCAAGATTCACATTCAAATATGTTGATTTGAATAAGACAAACAAGTACAACATTCAAATAGAAGCGAGAAAACAAATTAAAGGAGTGTATTTCCATACATTTATTGTGATCCCAGTTATCTTCATAACATATTTGTATGTTCTTTCAAAATCTTTAACAGCATCACATACACCTGATGTATACTCATAGCAACCATAGTATATTCTCCTAGAATTTTACCTATGTTCTCCTTTGTTTTCTCCTCTTGTTTAATTTTCCACAGATTTTTGTCTTTCTGGATAGAGGGAAGGCTATGCTCTGGCTGGTGCTGAGACTTACATTTGTTAATGGGCATCCACATGGTGAAAGAAAGTGGATATTCAACTCGCAGAGGTATTTTCTCCCTGTGGGGCACTGATACGGGCTCCCTCTCTCTACCTGGCTGCCTATGTTCAAGGAAAATTTGGAGACTTTATTTATTTATTTAAAGTACTAAGATCAATACTACTGGAAAAGTTCAAAAGTGATCATCCTGGGAGAAATGACTGAAAGACAGGGTAGACAGGCAATAAAGACAATCACAAAAGCTTTGTTTCCTTGAGAAGGAAGGCTGAAAATATTTCAGTGCATCATCCCAAACTGAAGTATTTCTCTCTGAGTGACAGATATATAAATCTGCATTTGTCTGAGCTTCTGGTGTTTCCTATGAGAGTTTTAGTATCACTGTCCTGTTTCTTTTATTCTCTCAGATCCTCCACTAAGCTGCGTTCTCTGGGTTGTACTGCAGGTGGAGAACACTGCTCGAAGTAATGTGCCATGGGGCTGTTGGTGCATTGGGAAACCTAGCTCAGAGGAGGGAACTGCACTGTGAGTATTAGGTATGCAAATTAATCCTTCTCAAGAGGAAGTCCAGGGAGGCTAGATTATGTTGCTCTACCAAATGTTTTCTGATATTCCCATTGCAAAAAATAATGTTGAGATTTCAGCTTTGCAATGCACAGATTGAAATAAATATATTTCCCTGCAGACAAAAGTTTCTCATTTTTGAAAAGGGATAGATAATATGAGAACTTTATGTATACCTCAATGTTTCATTGTAAGCAGTCATCTCCTGTTTTGGGACATATGTCCACTGTAAAGTTCTCTATATTAGTTTTGGGGATTGGTCACATTTTTTTTTTTTTTTAAATATTGATTTATATGTGTGTGGGGTTTTTTTCTATTTAGCAATATGTTTGAGATTTGTGTCTTTTAATTTCAGAAAACAGTCAGATTTTGTTTTATCCATGTAGTAAAGAAAGGTCTGGTTAGAAAAATCTGGAGTAAGATAGGAAAGAGCAAGGTATCTTCTGTGTTTTTAAATGGTAATATGTTTCTTAATGGTAGAGCATACAAAAGAGTCAAAAAAAAAAAAAAAAAGTGACAAAAAAATGTCAGGCAGGCAAAAAAAAGTGCTACTATATTAAGGCTGAGTGAACTGAGTCTGTTCAGCTTTGAGAAAAGAAGATTCAGAGAGGATCTGATTAATGTTTATAAATATCTTAAGTATGGGAGTTGAGGAGACATGGCCAACCTGTTTTCAACAGTCTGTGGGGAAAGGATAAAGGGAAATGGCCATAAATTTGAGCATAGGAAGTTCTGCACCAATATGCAAAGGAACTTCTTCACAGTAAGGGTGACGGCACTGGAACAGGCTGCACAGGGAGGTTGTGGATTCTCCTTCTCTGAAGATATTCAAGACTCATCCAAATGCCCACCTGTGCAGCCTGCGGTAGGGGGCCTGATTTGCAGGGAGTTGGACTCAATGATCTCTGGTGGTCCATTCCAGCCCCCACAGTTCTGTGAGTATGTGATTCTGTGATACCCAGAATATTGAGTAATTCAGCAACAATCTTAAATTTAACAACTTAAGGACTTGGTATGTATAGTTGAGAGACATTTTTCATTTCTGTTTATTTTAATGTATGTCTACTCCAAGGACCATTATAATCAGTCAGAGTCTCTTATTAACTTCACTGAAATTTGGGTCATGTCATTTAAACCCAAAGACAAATAAACAGGCTTTGACATTTCTGTTCTAGTGCAGTGTATATGTGTTTTTGCTGGGTCGGTCTTCCATTGTGAATGCCTTTTTGTGAAATCCTGAGATGTAAATTCGGGGACTAGCGTCTTCAGTACCTTGTTTGATCTCCAATAACACTCCGTGATTTAAAAAGAGGCAGTTTGTAAGGTGCACTTGCAGCTGACTCAGACAGGCCTTTATAGTATTGATTTCAGGGAATATTTGCTTTATGTACTGTTCACAACTGTAATCCTAGATATATTGGAAGTGGGATCAGGGATCAGAATAAAATGATGTGACATTGTTTAGAAAAAGGATATACACATACCAAATCTTTGTAATTACAGTGCAGGGAAGTCTGATGATGCCATTACAGCATTAATTCATTCTCTTTAAGAGTTCAAGACAAAAGCAGCAAAAGGATTATCTTTTGTAACAGAAAGCGAACAAACAAACAAACAAAAAACACTTATATTCAGACTTCAAGATGATTCTTTAGTGTAGATCACCAACACTTATCACTGATTTGTTTAGACAGATGTCTAGAATAGTTCAAAACTGTGGCACTATTCTTGCATAATGAAGTCATGGCATTCATTATGTATGCAATTTCATTAAGGAGATGTTCTCTTACAGCCATGTGCAGCATGTAACATGTACTCACTCATGCCACTTTTAAATTTCTCATCACTTATCACCATAGCTGGACACCGAACCTTGAGAACCACAACGTCCAACATAAATCTTCTTTTTTTTTTTTCCCCCATCAAAATCAGGGCAATTTCACTTTTGCAATACTTCTGATATTTATTTGTACTCAAGTTGTTGTATGGGATAAGCTAACATCTGCCAACATATAGTGGATTTCTTTCATTCTTCTCTCAAATTACTTTTAGCACAAGGACCCTGGGTTAAAAATGACACAGTTCAGGCAGTCAGAAAAGGTGTATCATCAAGAAGCAGGAATTGACCATATGTCTATACTGAACTGATGCCTACTGTGCTCATCAGAAGAGGAACTTCATCCTGAGCATGTAGTCAGGTGCTTACACAACTGATTGATGTCTTGTCTGTGAATAGGGTGGGATGCACAACCTCAGTGCCTCCCAGGATGCACATCCTCTTGTTGTGAACCTTCCGAAGGAAACAGCAGTGATAGATAGCACTTCTCTGCTAGAGCTATTAAATAAGCTAATATGGATGGAGGAGGTAAGAGTGAATGTGTGCAACATTCACAGAGTTGGTTTTAGTGTAATATTATTCAACTTTTCTAGGATTTATAGCTGTTAAACTACAAATATTCCCCACTGTGGACAGAGTTCTGTCAATATACCAATTCATTTGGGAGATTCTTAAAATCATTAGGGAAGGTTTGCGATTGATATACCCTCAGGAGTCGCTGTGTTTTACCACTGTAATTTACAGCATGAGGTGCATCTACATGGAATAATTCAAACGCTGTTTAAAGCTCAATCACTTGAAATTAACTAACCTGTTAATTCCTGACTGATCTATGCCTAACTCTTTTGCAATGCCTAGGATGGTTTGCTTCATGATCAAGAAATACGGGCTCAAATACTATACTCACAGGGGAAAAAAATGCCATTAATTAGTGGTAAATTTTGTTGTGAAAACAAGGAGCTGTACACACTGAAATGCCACTACTTTATTACTTTAAAGTGAATGTCATATCCTTATGCACAGCAGTCTATTATACAAAAGACAAGTGAAAGAATGTACATTTTTAAGAGAAAAAGCTCATGCACCTGTCTGATATCACTAAATAAAAAACAGTCCAGTTATCATGAAATTATTTATTGTGATCCTTAAGTTTGCTTTCTGTTTTGTCTAAGTAATCATTAACAACAAATTGACCTGCTAAAAAAAAACTGTGTGGATTTGATGCTGCTGTCCAAATTCTGAAAGTTGTTCCAATCCAGATTTCTGGTGCATGTGTTAAGTAAATCACAGGATCACAGAATGGCCCAGGTTGGAAGGGACCTCAAGGATCATGAAGCTCCAACCTTGCCACCACAGGAAGGGCCACCAACCCCCAAATTTAATACTAGACCAGGCTGTCGCATTACCTGGCCTTGAACACCTCTAGGGATTGGTCATCCACAACCTCTCTGGGCAGCCTGTTCCAGCACCTCACCACTTTCATAGTAAAGAACTTCCCCCTGACATCCAACCTAAATCTTCCCTCCTTCAACTCAAAACCATTTTTTCTTGTTCTGCTGTTATCTACCCTTTCAAAGTGCTGAATTTAACTGCTAAAAGCATTAGAGTTCAGGAGGGAACACAAACCAAGTCCTGCTTCTGCAGGATTGGAAGCTGGTTCTGGGACAACTGCGTCATAGATGTGCCTCCCAAAGTCAACCATTCTGTGGATCTGTGGATGTTTGGAGTGGTTTTCAGTTACTGATGACATTTACTCCACTTCTGGAAATGGAGACACTCTTTCTGCAAGCTTTCTGCCTGATGAGCTCTTCTCATGTAGTCTAAGCATCCATGATGCTTCCACAGTATAGTACGAAATATTTCACATGCATTCTGCCTGAAACAGTTACTGTAAAAAAAGAAACAGAAAAAAGAAAAACCAAAACCAAAACCAAAGTCCATGCAGAGGATACAAACCTGAAGAAGGTCTGAAATAAAAATATCCCATACTTGTAGACTAATTCCTGGGACTTAAAACAATGAATATTTTTTTCTGTTTGCTGTCCTCTTCAGCTGCCCAGTAAGAAGAAGGCTTCAAGAGTGAAGACTGAACTCACATCAGAGTGCCTAATGCCCTGGAAATGGGCGGGTTTTACAGTGTGTGAGAGCACACACATCAGGCTCAATCCTCATGCTCCAGTCACCGGCATCATCCCCACAGCTGCACTGAGCCCACTTTTATCCCAAGTCTCTGAGGAGGAAGAGGAAAAGGTTTGGTTTCAGGATCCTGACATGCTGTCCATGCCTGAATGACCTCACCCACGTGTAGTACTGCCTTCGGGTTCAGGAAATTGGGGATGAAATCCCGTACTGACTGAAAATAAGCAACAGTGCAAGTGTGATATCCTATTACTTGTTTTGGGAAAGACAGATACACACACTCCAGGCGGCCCAATCTGGCAGTGAGCCCCAACCCCTGGGAAGACAAAGAGCTTATCAGTGCTTCAATCACCTTCCCAATTTGCTATGCAAATACTCTCTCCAAGATGCTGCCTGACAGCCTCTTCACTGCGCTTCTGCTGCGGGCTCCCCCCAGGGACACTGCACCTGTTACAGGGGACCAGAGGTTTGCCTCAATCCTTCCCTTCTCACAAACTGCCATAAGGCAGCACAGAGATGCAGAAATGTCTGTGTCTATCCAGAAATCCACTGTACCCAAAGAGATATGGGTGAGACCTTGCTTCGAAGGGATGCCCCTTAGGGGCCAGCAGCTTCCCTTAATGCAACCTCCTACAATGAAGAATGCAGCCTTTCCCACCGGCTTGCAAAGATTGTTCCCATGCTTTGAAGGATGGTGGGTTTTTGTCTATATGGATAAACAAGTGTGTTTTCCATCCCCTTCTCTCTTCAAATGCACTCTGCTTTGGAAAATGGATTTTATTACAAGTTACAGAGTGCAGTTTTGTGGGATCTCGTATGTTAATACACTGGCAACGTATCACTTCAGTGTATTTAGAATTAGGCTATTTGATTTGCCATGTGCTGTTCAAGCACTGCCAGTACACTCACTGCTGTCCTAAATACAAAGCCAGTCCATGCCCCAGAGTGATTACTGAAGGGACACTCAAGAATCAATCAGCATCACTTTGCTGCAGTGGTACCATGCCAAAAGATGTTATGCATATAGCTTGGTGGTTTTTTTGTTATTGTTTGGTTTGGTTTTTTTTGCCCCATCTGTCTTATTCAGATTTATCAACTCCTACAATATCTCTAAGCCGACTGCAAAGGAAACTGCAAGCAAGTCAGTGATTGAATGCCACATTGCCAGTCACACATACACAAGATATAATATCCTAGGACAGTGGTGCAAGATCACTCAGACACCTCTCCCTTCATCCACCCCTTCACTGAACACAGCCGCTTACAAGAATCATTTATTTCTCTTCCACATCAAGGCCTCTACCTCGGTTTGCCAGCAGGATTCAAAACTGATACCTGAAAGGTCTTCTTCCCTCCATCGTAATTTTTCATGCCGGCCGCTTCTCCGGCTTGTTTATACATTTCTGTGAGCTGTGATTGCGGCACACCCAGCCCCGGGCAGCGCGGGAGCGCAGGGCAGCGATCTGTAGGTGGGCTGTGCCACCTAGCGGTGCGCCTCGTACAGCCGGAGCCGTTCGGGAGGGGTTTGTGCCAGAAATTAACATCTCTTCTCTCATAAATATCAACTTGTTAAACTTTGACTTCGGTTTTAAAAGGCGGAAAATTAAAATGTTTACCTCCGTCTCCAAAATGCGGTAATTAAAAAAAAACCCACAGGTGCTGTTTTAATGATGCCGGTTCTTCAGTCTTCTGGGCTAAACAAATGCAGTTTGTTTTTAACTAATTATGTTGTCTTTATTTGCCGATTTTAAAAATTCAAATGTCCTGAGCAAACAAAATCATTATCACGGATTTCTTCCCCATACCTTCTGCCTCCAACCATCTGACGCCCAATGCTGCAATTTTGTTACACAGAGCAGCACTCCGTGTGTCCCCAGCAGAACCTGCTGCACCAGACCACAATTTGGTTTGCAAATCCCTTCCCAAGCCAAGCCAGAGTGTTCTCTCAGTCCTCACTAACAATGTCTAATAGTGACTTTGAAAGGCTTGAACTTGTCTCCCTGTGTTTCCTTTTCAACACGTATCTTAATTAACCAGGGAACGAGCATCACTCAGACAGCATCGTTTTGAAAGGAGCTGAGCTAATTTCCCTCTTGTTCTCAGAACAGCTGGCAAGACAACTTCTCTTGCGAAGAATCATAGAATCAGATTGGCTTAGGTTGGAGGGATTTTAAAGATGGAGTAGGTAGGCAGGACTGCTACCCACCAGACCAGGCTGCTCAGAGACTCCTCCAGCCTGGGCTTGTACACTTCCAGGAATGAGGCAACCACAGCTTTTCTGAGGCACCCTGTGCCAGTGCCTCACCATTCTTTAAGTAAAGAATTTCTTCCTAACTTCTAACCTAATTTTCCCCTCATTTAGTTTAAAGCCATTCCCCCTTGTCCTATCACTATCAAACCGTGTAAAAAGTCATTCCCCTTCCTGCTTATAAGCTCTCTTCAAGTACTGGAAGGCCTCAATGAGGTCTCCCTGGAGCCTTCTCTTCTCTAAGCTAAAGAAAGCATTTAATATCTCCCAGTGACACTGCTGCTGATGCAAACTTTCATCTAACTTTCTCCTCTCAAAAACATAAAGAAAACAAAATCTATGCATCATTTAAAGATGCCCCAGGACAGCTTTGAATTATGCAATCTGCAGTTATGTGAGCTGCTGCTTAAGGGATTCTTTGGCTCTTTCGTGACACTGATCAATCCTCTCTTGGTTCTATTTAAAAGACCCAGTCACTGAAGCATTCAAATCACATTACTCACATCATTCATTCACATGCCTGGAAAACAATGCAAATAAACACATAAAGAAGAATGAAATATATGCTAACTAGCTACACTTTCCACAGGTTGAGACCTCTGATGAGAAACGACTCTGGCAGGAAATAATGAGAGGATTAAAACCAGGTGCTGGTCTATTTTAAGCCAGGTTCAGGTCATTGCTCCTGTCATTCAAAGGGTCACTCCTCAGGTGCAGTCAAATTGCAGGTTGAGGCCGGCATGCAAAAGGTCTGCTGCTTTGTGAGAGGCATTCCCTTGGCCTGTGTTTGAGCAGTGCACAGTCTGCTTTAAATCACACCAGCACTTAATAGCACAAGGCACCCAGGAAAGAGATCAAGCTGCTGTTTAATAGCCATCAGCCAACGCACCATTTTCTCAGTCCTGTCTGAGTTTACCAGTAAAACCAGCAACAGGACCCACCAGTGGCCGTCTCATTTCTGTGTGATGAAAGAACATCCAGCACACCAGGGATTTAAGGTGATGACTGGAGAATCTGCTCCCAACAATACTGAGTGCCTAGGCCTGACAGGTCAGGCAATTTTCAGACAATCACAGCTGGGTTATTTGTACAGGAAGATATCAGAGCCATATTAAATTACCCACCCTGAAAATCCTGGTGTTGAGTACAGATGTATGTTATTGATTTTTTGGGGCACTCCAAACTGAAATTCTACAGCAAGCCCTCAGTTAGCATCCTTCCTCAGAACCAGGTATGGAAAATCATGACCTAGATGATCCCAGACAGCAAATTTTTACTATCCCGAAGGGAAAAATACCCATTCATAAACATAACCAAAGCAGATATCATGCAACATCGCCTATAGAAAACTGTCACGGACTGGATTTCTATGGACCCAATTTTGCAGCCCTGTTCTGCCTGTGTATACTTTGTATGCATTTTCTCCACCCTGCTCTCAATTTTACAGTAGCTTCTAGCTCAGGCACTTAGGCATCTGAACTGCCAAATGAGGTTTTGAAAGGTGTGTTAACATTTGCATATATTTTCAAGAACATCTTTATTTATGCCTCTCTCTAGTAGTAAATTTTAATCCTGCTAACAGCAGGAATAAATGTAGAGGGCAGAATAAAGCAGACTCTTGGAGCTCAACTTATTTTTCTTATTCTCTTCAAACAACATATAGCCTTTCAAGCTTGCCTATAAAGGACAAAATTCTCTACACAGAATAAAGGCTTTTTTTGCTAAGCCAGAGACAAACCTATGTGCCTCTGTAGAAAGCAGAAAGGAGATTGAAACTGCCTTAAGACAACTGAAGTATCTTTTATTTCCTATACTATTTAACGATGGTTGCTATTACTTTCAGAATCTAGTATTTTGCAGGTAATAAAAAGAGTGAAAATCAATCAAAACAACAGAGCACATCTCCCAGAGGACAAAAAAAACTCCTCAATATATAACAGGATGCCGAAAACCAAGTGTTAAAATAACCTGCATCACGTAGGATGCCTCAATATGGAATGGAGACAAAACACAGACCTATAAAAGAGACAGCTCACATTTTAATTGAAGAATCGAACAGCCCCTGATCAGTCAGCGCGCTCTGTGCAGGCACTTCTGAAAGGCAGAGCTGCACTGCATAACACGCAGTTCAGGCTGCAGCGTTCCTGGGAGGGTTTACAGACCCAAATAGCTTTTATTATCACCAGCTAGGTATCAGTAATCCCCCAAAAGAGAAACTCAAGCTTTCCCCACTGGGGACACTTGGGGAGCTGACACAGAAATCTTACTGGAAGAAAAAAATAAGCAGGAGGTTTTACAGAGCCTTATTGTCATCGCTTCTCAAAGAGAGCGAGGCTATACTTAAGACCTCAGTGCCATTAGAGTCAATGCAAGTTTTAGAGGAACTTGAATAGAGGTGTGTTTGGGTTTTTTTTTTTAATTCCCCCTTCAGTTTTCTCTCAGATCCAATTAACACAGAAAGCAATTGCCTGATTCACCTATTGTTCAGGTCTCACTTGGCCTGTCATATCTGACGCTTGCTCCTAAGGTCTGCTTAGTCTTACAGCATCTCCTGCGCTTCTGAGCACTCCATAAATAAATAGTATGAACCGTAATGAGAACACTAATGAAATCTGTGGCTCTGTGATTGAAAACTCTCCCTTCTCAAGCTGTATGTTTTAAGGAAAATCGAAGGGATGAATAGTAGCACCTGATGGCATCAAGACTCATGTGTTAATGCATTACTTGCAATTCCAAAATACTGCAGAAACACTGATGTTTTGTACGTGGTACAGTCTTATAACTTGAAAGATGCCACACTGCCGATTAGGGATTTAAGAGCTGCCACTGGCTAGGCAAAATGGCACAAAAATAAAATAAAATAAAATAAAATAAAATAAAATAAAATAAAATAAAACAAAATATAAAAGATGTGAAAAGGTAAAATGTGGTAGCCAGGCAGAGATATTTTCAGCATGCTGGTTAAAAATGTAGAGGGAATCAAGCAAGGCACACGCTGCTAACAGAGGAGGCTGACAGAGCAGGAAAAGCAAATGACTGAAAAACCTGCTGAGCCCAAAAATGCTACTTTCAGATCAAAAACATGAATCTCCATGTTGCATATCCCACAAATGAGGCTCGGAGGATTAAAATGTCACATCTGTGGTTCCGCAAAGAACTGTGATGGGTGGAATTAGCACCCGTACTTCTGATTCTTCCTGGTGCCTGCAGCAAAGAAAAGGGTTAAATGAAAACCGCAGAAGCAGGAGACTTCAGTAGATTTCTGACCTACTGCAGAGACTGCTGTGGAGGTCTGCCGTGGGAAACTGTACCAGGGCTCAGATGAGGCTAATTGCTCCACGAGGGAGAGAGAAATCGGAAAATATACCAACAAGGAGAAAAAAAAAAAAAGAAAAAAAAAAAAAAAAAAAAGGAAAAAGTAAAAAAGACTTGTAATATTCTAAATTTGGATAGACCCAAGGGCCAGAACTTCCCTGGGAAGAAGTAAAGAGAGACTGCAAAGAGCCTTTTTGCTTTGCATTTGTTTGAATTCTGATTTCAAGAAGCTTTTTTTGTCTCCCTTTGAATTCAGGCTGTGTTAATAGGCACTTGGACTAACATTTAGGCAGGTAGCCAGTAGGGATACTGACATATTTAAGGCCCCTCATTTTTTGTATATTTGTACCTTTTAAAATACAAACCTATGAAACAAAGCGTACAGGCGCTTTGTGCAGCTACAACCGTGAGCTCTTATCCTTGCCTTCCATTCCTCAGCCTCCCCATTTTGAGATGATGCCCTCGTTTTGGGTTATACAGTAGGAGAAAAATCTTTGGGGGCAAGGACACCCTTGCTGTGTATTGCCAGGATTCTCTGCACAGAGGATTTCTAATCCCACTATTATCACTGTGTTGTTGGCACAGCTCTCAGTATACACGTTTTGACAGGTGTTGCTCTTGACTTTCACCCTGTTGAGTCATAACTGCAAAACAGTTGCTCAACTCTAACGCAGCTGTACTCTGATATTAACTCATGTTCTCACAAAGCATTTCTGGAACATAGTTTAAAATAATGACTTTGGTAAAATATTGTGGCATAGAATCAGTTAGTTAAACAATGAAATAGAGGAGAGAAAAATATAGCCCTTCCAATCAGCCCTATACAGATAAAAACTTTCATCTTCAGTTGTTAAAAAACCAACTGAAAATATCAGGCAATTTTATTAGATTTGATTAGGAAAATATTTGGCACTTGATAAAAAATCAGCAGAACCAAGCCAAACAGATTTTACTAACATTTCAGTTCTTCTAAATCATCAATTTTTTTTTTAACTTTTTATTAATGTCAAAAATGAAGAAAAAAAAAAAAAACATTTAAATTAAATTAATTGTCTTATTCTCCTGTGGAAACTTCCATTTTGATGGAAAAGGAGATTTTGGTTCAATAAATGCCTCAACATATTTGTTTTCTGATAAATAACAGAACAACCTATCTGAAAGTCTGTTGTTTTAATAATTAAAACTTCTTTCACTTAAATATTATTTCCTGTTATAAACTTTTCCCACCTGAGTATACCTTCCTCTAGTGTAATCTATTTATTCAATTTATTTTTCTAAATGATTTAGGAGTATAGAATGTGGCTGAGATAAAGACTTTTTTTTTCTGTCGTCTTTCATGATTTCCCTTTAATATTGAATAAGATTTCCTTCCATGCCAGTAGAAAGATCTTCCATTAACAGGCTTTTGAGAGTCTTCACCAAGATCTAAACTTCCATTTTTGTGGTTTTGAACTTCATTTTGTGGTTATTTCATTGCTGACATTCCCACCCTTCAGTACAACTCTAGGAATTTGACTTCAAGAAGTGAAGAAATAGCTACAAAATTATCAGTAAAATAATGAGAATTAAAACTGTACCTAATGAGAAAATTATCCTACAAATATACCTGTGAACTGTGATTAAGAAAGTACACTGCTCATAAACAGAATGCAGAGGAAGGCAAATAAGAAACTATTTAAATTTCCAAGTGCTATACTATACCTGTATCTCTGTGGCATTAAATCTGTGTAGAATTACTCAGTGGTGTAAATTATATTCAGGTTAAGGATTCAAATTATTCTTGATCATGTTCCATCCTTTCTTCCATTTAGAAATCTCTTTTTGAGGCTCACTTCAATTATCAATCTTTTTATTATAAAAATTAAAGTATTTGCTGTAACATTAATTATTTTTCCCTGCTGTAATTATTAGAACTGAGCAAATAATTCACAATGAATAATTCATCTGAATGTAACCTCATTTTCTGCTTGCTGAATATCTGCTAGCAAATCTACTTTCTAGTTTATTTGTTAATCAAAATCATCTGACCACTTCTGGTGAATATTTTTAACTGTGGATTGAGCCTAAACAGCTCCCTGTGAGCTTTTCATATGCAGTCCTTGCAACATGATATGTGTTGGTACACTGTAATTGGTCTCATAAAACACGTGGCTTTCTTCAATTTTCCCAGTTGGGTGAGTGTTTATATACTCTATGCATGTGTGTATATGCACGTGAATTTCAATATTGTTTTTTGGATGTTAAAAATTTGTTCTGCTGCCAGTCTAACTCAATTATTCAAATGGCTTTTGGGGGAAAAAAAAATGGAACTAAGCACAAAAAAAAACCCTGTCAATACGTGAATCTATAAAACTCTGAGCCAATATTTGCAACAATTTATTTACAGCTGACATTCAGTTTAAAACAACTTATGTTATGTTATTGAAGGTGGAAATCACAAATGTCAACCACTGCAGACATATTTTCTTAAAACTCTCTAGTTAAAACACAGTGTTTTTATGTCATAGTCATTTTAGATAATGCTTATTTGTTGTGACTTCTCAAGTTCTTGCCTACCATGTTAAAATATGTTTTGCAGGTTATTGACAGTACTACTGTGGAGATTCTACATAGATTGGAAAGACTATACAATTTTTCCAGAAATGATCACATAGGAAAAATTTTAAGTTTTGTATAAGGCAACATATACCTGACTGAAAGGAAATGTGGCAGAAGTTTTATGTTTTTACATACTTTAAAATATTCTTTCTCCTTTCTGAGTTATGGTTTCAAGGTGAAAGCCTTTATCTGGATGACGATCAGTCATCACAGTAGCAGAGGCCTACCTCTTATGTACCTGTAAATGAAAAAAATATCACCTCTTTAAAAAATATATCATTCTTATCCATATCATGCTGGCCAAAATAGCTGGCTGATGTTTTAGGAGACAGAATATTTACTCAGCTACTTTGTATCTTTTGCTTTGTGTCTTCTTGTCTTTTCATTTTACTTCTTGAAAGTAATGTTAAAGGAACAGCATCTGCACTCACAAAATGTAGGCACCATGTGGAATTTCTCTTCATTATTGTATACTGTGGTAGATTCAGACCCTAAGATAGTATTTATGAAATTAATTCTATGAAATATTACAGCAAGCAGAGCTATAAGCTCTGCAAAAGAAAAGGCAGAAGACACTGAGCTAATGGGCAATGTGTATCAGAGTTCTGCCTGCTTGATTCCACAAGAAAAACTGTTGTTATGCTTGTTAACTAGATTAATGAGTTTTCCTTGATTGGCACAGGGTTCTGGTAGAGCAAGAATTAAGAAGGGAGCTGAAATGAATATTACCCTTGGTTTAAAGGCAGTTGAAAAAATTGCATTCTCATTCCCCAGTAACCTCTGAATATTAGGTTTAATAAGGGAAGATTCCAAAATTTTAAATAATGTTGTATTACATTCTTAGATTAACAAAATAGCTTGGCATATAACTCCACAGAAACAGGGAGATAATATAACATCAGCAGGGCTTCTTTTTCATTAAAGAATTGAATTTTTAAACTCTAGAGCGGATAAATTTGGAGTTTCTCAGCAATAAAGCAAAATGGTACATTTTGTGCTTCAAGATTATTATATCTATAATCTTAAATCATATGATAGGACATTATACACGGCTGACTTTAATGTTCTTTCTCTTTTTTCCTCTTTCAGTTCATTTTTTCTTTTTGGATTAACTTTGGGTTTCTCTGAATCAATGCCCTATAAAACGAACTCTTCCTTTGTCTTGATAGGCTATCATACCCCAACAGGACAAAATAAAGATAGCAGAATTGTCAAAGACAGGATGCTTACAATGCAAAGAAACCTTAAAACCAATGAAACAGGTATTCTAGACAAGCATCATAGATGAATTTACTGCATCCATGCATAATACACTAAGCTGAATTAAAGTGGGTGGAGTATATCAGGTATACCTGGATACCTGTGGTACTGATGCCTACATCTGAGCTAACAGCAAATATTTCTTTTACAGCCACTTGCAGTGCACAATTCCTATCAGTCTACGATAGATACTAAAAATCCAAAAACCTTCCAGAAATGCTTCTTTTTCCATGTTTTCTGTGAAGATATTTTCTATGGCTAGCTGAAATGTAAACTTCCAAGTGGTAAGTGTCTAAAAGTAGGTATCTAAAACCTGGTCCAGGTAATTTTTCTATTGCTGTAGATCTGTAGACGTATTCACATTCTGAGACATAAATTAATCATCAAATTTGGGATCAGGGTGGCTTTTTCTCCTCAAGTCAAATAAGTAGAGACCACTGGTATTTTCACCTTCTTCTGACCATAGTGTTGTTTCTAAGCCATAATTGTTCTGATGGTCCATTGTAACTGCTTATCCTGTAATCTTTAATTATTATCAGAGTGTATGGAGGCATTCTTATATAATAGATAATAGGTTGTATGAAGCAGGTATTCTCTGGACCTATACTCAATAGTATAGTTTCATTATTTAATATAACTGTTAGTGAGAAGACTCCATAAGCCATGTAGTGGTTTTCAGACCTCTGGGTGTTGAACATGTATTCTTCTAAAATTATTCTACATTAAGTTACTTATTGTAAAATCAGTGTTCAGAAATTTATTATTTGTCATCTTCAAAATCTTTACGCTACTTTAAGTCAGATGATAACAAGACTCAGCCTTTTCTGAGTGTGCATTTAAAAGAACTGCAGTATCATTCTAGGGACATCTGAAAATGCTTGGGAAACTGTCAACACTTTGGAGAATTTGGAGACACAAAATTAGAAATTCTTTGTCTTTTTTTAATTTTTGTTATTTTGTCTTATCTTCAAAATGCTTATAAACATTTTCTGATAGCATTTATTATTCTTATTTATAAAGTATGACTGCCTATCAAGACTGAAACTGGATTTCATAAATAAAATAAATAAAAATTTTTAATTTTTACAGTTATTTACTACATAGAAAACTTCCTCAGCCTGCACACACTGACTTTTCCCTATATAGCCTCTTCAAAAGGATTCAGACATGTCTTAATGTAGCCTGCAAAACCTTTAAAATGGTCCTAATTATCAAGTTAAGACTACAAAGAGATCTGAATTAGAATTGTTAGCCATTACATTTATGTCTCTTCACAAAAAGATAAATTTTGGAGCAGCTGAAACAGTGATTTCAGTCCAGCTTAGACAGACAGTGTCGGTTAGACAAAGCAACATAAGGTTCATGACTTTAAAAATACACTACAGCACTCCCATGAGAACTATGTACTGCAGAGTGGTACTACCATTAATAGCACATACTCACCAATGAAGACAGTTTTAGCTGGAGGAGAGCAGGCTGATTTCTAGTTCTCTATCCTGTGTGAATCAGAAACTTCAGCCTGGGATCTCCTTTATATTAGCAAAAAGTAGTCATACCATTATGCATTTCAATCTGACTAAAAATAAACTCTTCTCAAAGCTCCTGTAGCCAGCAGAAGTGGTTGCACTATAGTTGAAACTACTTTCATTCCTCTAAGCCAAAATGTCATAACCAGCATGCTAAAGAATCAGGCTTCCAATTTTATTTCCCTGTTTGTCAAAATGGATGCTAAATTATTTACAAAAAACAAACAAACAAACAAACAAACATTCAGCAAGTAAGACTGAAACGCCCCATAAAAATCTATATTCAAAATCAGAGAGGGGAAAATTTAAATTGTATACCTTTTCCCCCCAAACTGCTGCAAACATTGAGATTCAAGGGGAATTTAAAAAAAATAAATAAATAAAATGAATTTCCCCGCGTGAATTCAGTACTTTGCTCCTAAATTTCCTCTGCATTATAAAAGCAGCATAAAATTTATCCCATGTTATATGGGGTCAAACAAGGTATTTCCATCAATCCAAAATGATTTTTGTGTTTGAGTCACAAGAGACAGCAGAGAAAGAACTAAATAAATTTTCATTTCAGGTTGACTCAAAAATGACTTATTTTGTTGTTTGAACCACTGAGCCAAAAAATCAGTGATACATACATCTCTGTTCTGAAGGTCAACAAATGTATGGGCTGCTGGATGATAAAATGGAGTACTTCTAGCAGTAAAGTGTCTATTGCATATTTCAGACCCTGGAAAATATGCGTGGAAATTATAAACTTGAACAAATCATTTATTCGTAAACTGTCAATTCAAAGAAATGTAAAAAAGTGGCTTGTCAAATGTTTTTATTCTTAATGGTAAAAGGTGTCACAGGGAATAACTACCACCACAAACTTTCTCCACAACTGAACTTAGAGACCATTCAGAATCTGGAGCTGTCAAGGTTAGGAAAAACTGTGTGATATTCATGTTCTGAAGTGTTTTCATAGTATGTCTGTACTGGCAAAAGCAGCTATGGGACATAAGGTTAGCAGGACACAACCCAAAGTGCATACAGACACAGGACAAGGCCAAAGGCTATGTGACAGATTTAGGAAAAGCCCTAATAAACCCAAAATTTAACAAACTCAGGTCATCTAGAGAGAAATATGTAGGGAAGCAATTGCTGTATATGAACCTTAAAAAGAGACCTGGGAAAAAGCTGCCTCAGTAACCAATGAGAAACTGGAGTTTGTTTGGAAAAAACCTAACTTCCCACAGCATTCTCGTGGACTCCCACAACATTCTCATGGAGAAGCTGGCTGCCCATGGTTCAGATGGGCGTACGCTCCTCTGGGTGAAACACTGGCTAAATGGCTGGGCCAGAGAGCTGTGGTCAATGGAGTTAAATCCAGTTGGTGGCCAGTCATGAGTTGTGTCCCCCAGGGCTCAGTACTGGGGCAGCTTCTATTTAACATCTTCATTGACGATCTTAATGAGGGGATTAAATGCACCCTCAGTAAATTCGCAATGACACCATGCTGGGAGGGAATGTTGGTCTGCCTAAAGAGAGAAAGGCTCATCAGAGGGACCTGGATAGACAGACCAAGATTAACTGAATGAGTTTCAGTAGGGCCAAGTGTCAGGTCTTGCATTTTGATGTCAACAATCCCAGGCAACCCTAAAGTGTGGAGAAGAGTGGCTGGAAAGCTATCTGATGGATAGGGACCTTGGTGTACTGATGGACAGTCGGCTGAATATGAGCCAGCAGTGTACCCAGATGGCCAAGAAGGCCAATGGCATCCTGGCTTGTATCAGGAATGATGTGGCAAGCAGGACTAGAGAAGTAATCCTGTCCCTGTACTCGGCATTGGTGAGTCCTCATCTTGAGTAGTGTTCAGTTTTGGGCACCTCAATACAGAAAAGACATTGAGGTGCTGAAGTAGGTCCAAAGAAAGGCAGCAAAGCTAGTAAAGGGCTTGGAGAATGTGCCCTTTGAGAGAATGAAGGAAGTGGAGTTGTTCAGTCTGGGGAAAAGGAGGCTGAGAGGAAACGTTATTGCTCTCTTCCAGTATCTGAAAGGTGCTTACAGAAAGAGCAGGATTGGTCTCTTCTCACTGGTGACAGGATGAGGGGAAAAGCCCTCAAGTTGTGCCAGGGTAAGTTTAGGTTGGATATCAGGAAAAACTTCTTTACATAAAGGGCTGTTAAGCACTGGAATAGGCTGCCAGGGAGGTAACTAAGTCACCATCCCTGGATGTGTTTAAAAACCATTTGGAAGTGGTGCTCAAGGACATAATTTAGCAAAGGGTTGTTAGAGTTAGGGCAGTATGGTTAGGTCGTGATTGGACTTGATGATCTTTACAGTCTTTTCCAACCTGAGCAATTCTATGATTCTATGATTCCCTCTTCCCTCATAAACAAATTCATGAAATGGCTAATCCATAATTATAGAAAATAGGTTTGATTTACCCTTGGAAGATAATCTTTCTACTCTTCGGCTTCATGACTTAATATGCCTTTTCTGATGGGTATTTGGCCTGCTTTTTAAAAAATTCTCATAGTAGGCAATGCAAAGCTGTCCATGATGATTTTCCTGTGTTTATCCTTAAAAATATTGAGTATAGACTTGTGAAAATACTCTCTGTTATCAGCAAAGTGACATCCTGTACATGGATACTGCGTTATTCCTTTTCTCTTCCTAGCAGTTTCATAAAATTACAGTTAATTTCTCTTTTGAGGATCCCTTACCCAGAGTACACCTACCCTTTTTGCATAACATTTCCAGGATATGATTTCTGTATAGATTACACTGGAGTATAAAAATACCAAAACCATGACCTACTGGCAGACCTTCTTTAAAATTCTCATTTCCTATGGTACTAGCAGGAAAAAAAAAAAAAAAAAATTAAAAAAGAAATACTAATAAAAAAAAAAGGAATGAATGTTAACCTTGCTGTTATCACAAGGTGAAGTTTTGTCCCTTTGGCTCCTCACGATTCTTCTCTGACTGAAAGATGTCAGGGCAGAGGCTGTACTTTCACTGTTCTTCTGCCACATACAGAACACAATTACTTTCCTGAAGCTGTAGTAGCAACAGTGAGTAATTTGAGGGGAAGGTCGCATAAGAGGTAAGACCAAAAATCCCAGTTAAGCAAAGATCAGAAGAATACCCTAATAGCAACAAGATGTGTCTCAGAGTGGTATGGTGAGGAAATTTACACTACAGTGAGGATTACTTTTTAATCACTTTCGATAAATCCATTCCTATCATTTCAGTGCTATACTTTTTCAAGGCAATGGGAAAAGATAAGAAGTTATAAAGTCATAAATTTCCTCAAAAGATAAATTTGAAATATTCATAATATATCTAGGTGAATGAGCAACATGCAGCTTTTTATATTGTTAGAATGACTTGAAGTACAGCATTTGTAATATTTACTACACCAACTTACAATAGATCAAAGTAATCACTTTATTTTTTCTTTTTATAATCTCTTCTCCCCTTTGTGATATATTTTGGAGACAGAATGGATAATTTTTTTTTCCTTTTTTTTTTTTTTTTTTTTTTTTTCTTTTAATGAACTGACTATTTTTGCAGCTAATATCTTGACAGGTATTTTTTTTCTCCTTCTATTAACTGAGTTAATTATAATAAAAACTAAAATCAAGCTATGTTTCAATAGATAAAACTTTTCCCTGGTGGGAGTGGGAGCAATTCCCAGCATCCTTCAATAGAACAGTTAATTTTCTATTGCCTTTGTTTTGAAAAGCTTGCAGATCTGCAAATAAGAAACGTAAACTGCATGCCAATATAATGCTCTAGCCTCTTTTTATTCCTTGATTAGTTTCACTTTAGCCATAAAAGAGGAAAGTGAACAAATGAAATAATGAATCTAAAGATCAGTATGTTATACAGGAAGAACGGTAATTCAATTCAGTAGACATTACCTGTTCAGTAAATGTTTCATGGATAAACTCATTACCAGAGTTGCTCAGGGACACTCCCAAAGAGCCATTTTCCATTACAGTATGCAATCAAAACCTATGTACAGTCAGGTCAATTTTCCTGGAATTTCATTTTGAAGTTAAAAAGGAAAGATCTTGCCAAGAAAGGTGAATTTCTTTTGACAGTGTATGCAAAACAAAATTGGTTGGCTTTTAAGCCTACTCTTAAAATAACCTCTCATAATCATTCCACATTTTGCTTCACTTCTCACTCAATGTCTAGCCAAATTTTAAAATTCCTCAATCTATCACATAGGAAAACTTCTGTTTGACTCTTCCAGTTATTACAGGATATGAGTCAAAATTCTTCTTGCATCATTTAACATTTATTTTTGTTCACAAGAACAAAGATTCTCCAGAGAACAAAGTGTGGGAGTCATAAAATCTGTTTTAAGTTTTGGTCCAGTGAGAGGCTTTAGGAAGTGATTTTTGAGGTGCTGAAACAAGTCTCTAAGTCCTGGATTTCAGTGTTCTACCATAATTTTCTGTTTTGATCATCTAAACTAAGATAACTTCTCAAATGGAATACACTCAGTAAACAATGCTTTTTAAAATTTTTAAGTTTTGCTGTACATGATTTAGGTTACTCCTACTCCTGGGTGTTAATCGCTCAGGAATTAATACTGTATATAAGATTGTGAATTTGACTAGATCTAGCAGTTGGAATCAAGTCATTCAGTACAAAGACAAATATCCTCTCATAACCATCTTAGTTTAATGAAAGAGTTACTTGTGTCTACTAGTTGTTATAGGATTGTATTAAAGATACTCACACAGACTTTCTTTGTCTTACCATTGCTACTAGCACTTGGTAATAAACTAGCTTTTTGTGGTTTGTCTGTTTGAGACCAAGCCTCATTCTTTCCTTTTGTTATTTCTGTCTTCCAGACAGATTTTTCACAAGGTATATGCATGTCACATCTTTTTCTTTAGGAAAAATCTACAATGAAAACTTTAAAAAGATTATCTTCTTTTAGAGGCACTTGTGGCACGCTAAGAAAGTATTATCAGACATCACATAATATAAGAAAACGAAATAAATATACGAGATGCTGGTTTCTAGAGAGAACTGTTAGTAACCTCTGTAGACTGAGTGATGGAAAGATATTTAATGTTGAGATAAGGAAATGTATTTCAAGGGAAAGAGGGAATTTACTTGAGAATATTTTGAAGACTACTCAGTCAGATGAAGCAATCTAGGTCCTGGAGTGAGGAATCACTTTACAAATGCAAATGCAAGAAAAAGGCATGACCAAGAAAAGATTATTCTTACAATGCAATAAAGCAGGATCTTCTTTTTTCTCTTGAAAATACAGGAAACAACTCTACCGTGAAGTAAATGTTTTTTCTCACATACACCAAAAGGATTATTCTTTTTTAAATGTAAATATTTGTTCCTAGGCTATGCTTTTATATTTCATAAAATGGCAATGCTGTTCTTCATCCATACTGATACTTAATAGAAATGGTTCTGCTCCCTGTAGACATACAGTGTCGATCATATATTCTCCAGATGATACAGTTGAACATATAAGACACAAACTTTACCAAAGTCTGTAAAAATAATTCTTTTAAACCATATAGATATTGGGAATTATATACACATATTTTACATCCAGACAAAACAGTAACATTCTTATTCCCCATTCCATATATCAGCTTCCTGAGAAATCCTGAGTAGATTTCAGACTTGAGTCAATATACTTGCAAGTTCATAAATCTTTCTTTCTGAATCTTTTTCCCCATAATGTTTCTTGAGCAGGAATTTGTTTACACACATTTCCAACCCTATTCAGCTTCACACTATGATGAATCTGACCTTTTTTTGTGTATCATCAACACTAAAATAAAGCTTAGATAGAACTGTTGGAAAAAGAAGTCACAATTTTAGTATAGGTCTCTGATACTATCTAGGGCTTTTTTCTTCTCTCAATAACTAACAGTAATGAACTTCATCTTGTATGTTGTAGAACGTCCTCTAGAAGGTAGCTGGAAGTTCTCTGCACATTGTTTGAAACCAAATACAAAAAAAATTATGTGATTTTTTTCCCTTCATGCTTTTCTAAAACTAGGCTACTTTTTTATTTAATCCTTGCATTACCATATATCAGGTAAGAAGACATTCACACTAGTCATGTAGTCCAAGCATGGAGATAAAAAGCCATTTAGGCAGGACTTCAAGGCACATAGCAACAGCAACTGTTGCTCCTGCAACAGTTCTGCTTCAGTTTCCTATTTCTAACCCAGATGAAACTGAGAAGTGGAATGAAAGAGTGGATGGGAGCAATGAGGCTAAAGGTAGGAGTGACGAAAGGGAGATAATTTCTCATGAAAGCTCTTTTTTGGCATAACTTATATCTCCTGGGTGTTTTTAGGCTCAGGAAATAATAACAGAGGGATAGGAAAGAGTTTCACAGCAAAACTATGAAATCCTAAATCTAAATAAGAATGTTGTGCCTGTAGCTTTTAAACCTGCTCTTACACATCTGGTCTTCATTGTTTTGCAAAGATTCAGTGTATATTTCCCCAGTCACACTCCCTCAGATGTCACCGTTGAATTAGATTTTTATAACTCTTTTCCTTAGTACACACATTCTCTTACCA
Organism: Lagopus muta; assembly: GCF_023343835.1. Lineage (NCBI taxonomy): Eukaryota > Metazoa > Chordata > Aves > Galliformes > Phasianidae > Lagopus > Lagopus muta. The sequence continues at coordinate 163,387,152 of NC_064433.1, forward strand.
GTTTTCAGTCCCTGGTGCTAGAATCTTCCTCATGTAAGTTCCATTACATCTTTCAGACAAGATACACAATATACATCAGGAATTTTGCCAGCTTTAGATGACTCATAGCATATGGAGGCACAAAATTAAACAGGTTTTTTTTTATAAAATTAATCAAAATCTATAAGCCGTACACAACATATTCCTCAAGACACACTACACATGCTCTAAATGCTAATTACAAGCTGCCCTTTAAACCTGAGATGCAAAGAAGCTGCATATTACAAAGTTGATTTTATTTACAGAAAAGAGGTTTTTGAAGCATTAGGATTGTAATAAGCTAAAGTCCCACTATGATTCAAGATGTGTTAAGTAACGTCTTGTTGAAAATCTCCACTGTAGCTGAGGAGTTTACTGTTGCACTAAAAATTTTTTTGCGTCATTGCAAAACCATAACTCTGATCAAATTCATTCATAAGGCCAATGAACCTTAGCAAACCTTTTTTAGAAATATCTCAGTTTTAAGGCAAGAGCAACGTTTCACCATCAGCTTTACCAACAGTTTTACTACGGTTCAGTATTTTGAGTCTGTATGAGGCAGTATATGTGATCCAGGTACATGCACAAATCATTTCAGCCATTCATTTAGGCCAGTGATCCACTGTTGATGATACAGTAATTTTGTACTCTTTATTGCTATAATACTCTCATTTTCTCATCACAAAAGTTGAAGTTTCTTCTCCTGTCTTTCACCCATATGCATTCAGTTTTACTCATACAAAATCCAGAATTTTTCTTTTCTTTCCTCCTTTCATCTTCCCCTCTTGCAAAGAAACGCATTTGAGGTTTTTCTTCCAGCAAAATGCGTTATGGACTGGCTCACCTCCATTTCAGGTCATGAAGCAGTTATTAAAAACTACTCCATATTATTTTTAGATCTTGCTTTAGATGCACACCAGAGTATAAAATTCTCACCCCTCTTGTCAAAGTTGAAGCCATTCTTCCCACTTCTACTACCCTCAAACCAACATAAAGGTAATACTTGCTGTTTAATTTGTTCTCTGATTTTTCCTGAATGATATGTTGTGTATAAGATATACAAAAGTTATTTCAACATGTATATTATTAATAGGTGCTAAAAATGAAAATTTTAAGAAGACAGTGAACAGGGTCTAGCACTGTTCATTGTTGTTATTTATGGTAAGTTACACACAAGTTGCATGAGCAGAACAGATCATGAGGAAGAGGCAAAGTCAGCCCACTGAGCTCCTAGTTCTAGCACTTCTCCAATTCAAATCACAGTATGTTTCCAGCATACGCTGCATTTGAAACATTTGTGAAAGCAGAGGAGCAAAATGCTACTCCTCGTTTGCACAGAGGAAACATAAACAACAGAGTCAGGATATGCACAAAGCAGAGTTCATAGACACTTCTATTATCAAAAGTAACGCTGAACTCTAATGAAAATCAACTCTTATGGTTGAGAAGCTCACATATTTTTGAAGAAGTACTCAATACCTCATCCATACAACTCCTTAGAATGATCTACTTCTACCAGCAGAGCTGATAAGGCCAGTTATGAGTAACTACGGACCATAATTTTAAGCGTAAGATTAATATTACTATTGATAGTATTTTATATTCAGGAATGCTTTCTGTAGCACCCTAGATTTATAACGGTTACCTCTGTCTTCTAAACCTCTTTCTGAATTTCTCAAGCATACCTCACTTGAGGATAAATATTCTCACCTTGGAGCTTTTATCAACACAACTGTATAAAAGACAACCAAGGAACAAGATCAAGTAGTGCACCCTTAATCAAGCGCATATTAACTTCCCCATCTGTTTTGTTTTGAGTTGCTTCAAAAGTCTCTTTTCAAGATGAGATAAGGCTTGGGATATCCTTCATGCCAAGAGGCAGCTCCCAGGAGTCAGCATGGATGAAACTATACCAGGCTTTGTTTTCTCCAAATCTGATCCCTCAAAATAACGCAGTCCTTACAGTTACAGCAGAAAGCATGTGAGCTCCTATATGGACAATTATCCACAAAAAGAACATGATGTCTCCCAGTTTTGAATTACTGACCTCATGGTCACAGGGAAATTGAGCCTTAAAATTTAAAAGTAATTAAATAAAATGTGATTCATAAGTTAAATGCCATTAAAAAAACATAATTAACCAAAAAAGGCCAACAGGCTCTATGACCTCATGTGCAGTATGCAGCACAATCAACCTCAAAGTGTGCAGCACATATCTGTTTCGTGCTATGAAACATCACTATGGTGGGCTACAGCACAATCCTCAGATCACTTCAGTTGCTTCAAAATGAGAAAAGAAAACTAAATGAAGCTAAACTAAATAACAAACTCTTTACAACCTAGCGTTTATTTCCAAGGGTACTACATAGGCCATAGAGATTAAAACCAAATGCTAACCTATGTGGACAGTCATTATACTTGGAGGATACTGAATTTAACCTAGGAGGAGATGAAAGGCAGCCATGGGATTTCACTGCCTGCTACCACAACCAATTACAGCAGATAATCTGGATCATAAATTCATCATCTTCTATTTTTAAACCTTTGGACAGAGACAAGAGAAAGAAGGGAGTTTTTATCTCTTTACTCTGCTTGGACAACTGTTCTGCTACTCGTTCTGATAAAAAATAAAAGTACTTCTAGTATAGAGATCACAGTTATTCATGTACAATTTACATACACTTGTACTAGCCAAAATTCTTCCTGAGGTTAAGTAGCTTTACTTTTTATATGCCACTTATTCCCCTGATGCATTTGTCTGAACTAAACAATTTAAATTTTTAAAGCTCCTCTTACAAGATACAAGCTCTTTATATCTTTTTCATTTCAGTAGCTCTTCTCCAAGATTTCCTGTTCTATTTTCTATTAATCGTCATTTTAAAAAAAAAATAATGATTCATATTGTCTTATAAAGCCTTTCATCTGCTGTGATCATATTAATGGCAAAACAGAAGACTGATTTCCAACCTTTACAGAAGGTAAACTTACTTTTTTTTTTTTTCCATGCAGTAAGAATTCAGAAATGACAGATGTATTAAAACTTGTGTTTCTAGGTCTGTTGCTTTATATATAATTAAAAATATTATTTATTCTTAGAGATAAGAAGACTACTAATTCATTTAATTCAATTTTGGAGATGCAATTTAACAGTCTCAGTTTAGGTGTCATTATGGACTAATGTATGCAGTCATCACCAGTCTACCTGTTTTGGTCATGTCATCTCTGTGTTGTTATTACAGGTATCCTGCAGCACTTTGAATGGCACTAGAAGTTTACATTTTGGCAGGAATCAACACAAAGTATTAATTGTAGTCCAATCTATAGATGTCTCTTTTCTCTCCATTTAGTGGACTCATTAGTCATATCAAGAGTTCCTCTTTCTAGCTCTCCTTCAGAATCACCGGGATTCTGTTTCAAGAGATTTGCATTTATGTATTTACAAAAGCTACTTCCTAGGTTGTTATGCACCTTCCTACCATCAAAGGATGTATCTTTGGTTTCCTTCTGGCTAAGAACCTACCTTTCAGGTCCATTATTTCCATTATGAGTGACCTAAATGGTCATCTTTTATGTAAAAGTTTCTGGTAACTTCATGAAACGCTTCAGATTCCTCTAGGGAGATACTCTTCTTATTTTAGAGATTAGATGCCTGAATATTTCTTACAGGAGAGCATTAGTAGGAAGTGTGTTAAACTCCCAAGAATGACCATGTGTAAGTTCCTAGAACAAAGTGCCCAGGGAGGTTCAAGCTAACAAAGCCAACTTATGCCTTCAGACAGCCTTAAGCTTAGACAGTTCTGAAAATTTTGTGTGATTAGATCAATGCCTTGGACTTAAATGAAACTAAGTCCTAGTAAGCAATGGCATTAGCTCATATACCTTCTTGTCCTGTGCTCTCTTAAAATCACCAGAAAAAGAAATACTTCTGGAGAATTTTCAGCCATCTTAAGATGAGACTCTGGAGATGCCTTCTTAGCCCTATGGATTACCAAGAAAATTCAGCTGTTAATTTAATGATTAGGTTAAACTAATTAGATGCTTTAAGTTAGATGAAATGAACATGATCATGACTATTTTTATTATCTTCACCCTCCAAGTCTCTGATATGGATGCTTGAAATTATACTTGACACATACTGCATGTATAAAATAACTCATCTACCATATTTATAAAGTAGCAACTACATTTCACAATTATATTTTTGTTATTGAATGATGTCATAGAAGGACAAGTAAGGGGCAGTTTATCCCAACTTGACTACCTTTGAAAGTTACAATGCTTATTTTTTTATCTAGATGCACTTTAGAGTCAATAGAGTGAGGTAGATGCTTTTACATTGTGATTCATCTGAGTTATTCATCTTCCAGCTGCAATTGAGAGGCATTGCAGTCCAGAAGTTACAATCCCTTCTGACATTTCCGAAAGGTTTCTAAACGACTAGCTCAGATCTGGTTGCCTTCAGTACAAACACTCAAAGGCAAGAGAAATTAACTACTCCCTAGTTCCATGTTGCTTGCCATAGTATATAATGTTGTGCATTTCTGCCCATATGATCTGAAATAATAAAGGAAGCATAAAGAAAACTTTGTTCTGAACAGATTTTTTATTTTATATTGAAAATTTGTAAAATATTACAATTTGCTTTACAAATTAATTCAAAAGAAACTGATTTTTTTTTTCTTAAGTGTTAAATCTCATGTTAGAAGGAAATGCTCAGTTTTGATCAGTTGTGTTCAATTTATGTGCAATTATTTGCATAACATGTACTAAGCAGTGATAAAAAATACTTGTTCTTTTTCTTTAAAATCAATCGGTTGATGATGTCTATGTACAAAAACTGTATTTATGTGGGTTTTGGAATAAAATAGCCCATGTAATTTTATATTTTATACTTAAGGACACTCAGCTGAGAGTGCCATGCACACATTACCATCCATAATTCAATTTTGCATGTAATTTCATGCACACTAAGAATCCATCTCAAGCTTACTGTGTGTCAACAGAAATCTCACATTTTTGTAAGCAAATATCACTCAGGCTGCACATCCAAATCATTTTTAAAATAATCAATGGAAAGAACAAAGCCCAATAGCACAAGTATTAATTTGAAAAATTAATTCCACAGATATATTTATACCTTGACTAGGGAAGATTTTAAATCCCTTGATAAGTCAATGAAGAGTAATGCTCCCAGAAGCATTTGCTTAAAGCAATTTGAGGTAATTCAGCAACAAGCACAATGCTCAAAGTCACAGTAAATCCAAGTTTGCATCCTGCACTTAGTTCAGACCTGAAAGAACAGGCAGAGAACTGAAAGAAGCGGTTCATTCTCTGCTTTGGTGATTTCTTGTGAGGTAGTTTGCCACAGAGTACACTAGATTATTTTTTTTTATGAATGTTTTTAACTAGAAGAAACTTAACCTAGAAGGTTGTGTATGTCAAGAGAAGAAATTAGCTGGAAAGCATTGTTCAGGATCACCCTTTCCCTTCCATTTATTTTCTTTTACAGCACTAATGCAAGGTCTAGATCTTACCAGAGCACTTGTATAATAAATTACCTGTCTTCAGACTTCAGTACGAGGGTCATTCTGCTTCCAGCTTCCATTCTCTGCTCAGTTGGAGTCTAGATGTATTGTGGAAGAGAACTGCTGTTCAACCTGTGGAGGTTGCCATCCATCAGAATGGTCCAGTGGAACAACCTGGGACATGCTGAATAAGACAGACCTGTGGCATTCAACTATAAAATGTGTATAAAACTGCATTCCCTGTGTATCACACTTTCAGGGCTCTCTGAAGTAGGAGAAAATTTGGGTGCCAAACCCCCTCCCCCCCTTTGAATGCTGATTTTTTAAAGCCTTCTAAGGAGGATCAGGTTATTTCACATGAGTTGTACCTGGCTAATCTCCCCACCTCTGTGGCTGAGTTTCACTATCACTGGTAGGATTTAAAATTTGTAAGGAAGTCCACTGAGTTTCTGGATGAGTGTTGACTGCATACTTCCAATAGCCCTAATTTGCACGAGATATGTTTTGCTTACTGAACGTGCATATTTACCTTACAGCCATTACTTGTTTGTCAAGGTGCATGGAATTGTGACACAGATGAAATAAAGTAATCCAAAGTAGAGGCAGAAAAAACATCTTGCAGTTTCTGGAATTTAATATATGATGTGGCCCCACCTCAAAATTGACTCCACTTCACAGACTGAGCATCAACTTCACTGCAGCTGGGAAAAGATTTGAAATATTCAGAAAACAGGAACTAAATAAATATGATGTTTTCATAGCTTAATTAGACATGCTTAGGGAAACTACCTAGAAAGATTGATCATAAATTAAATATTGCTTCACCAAGACACTTTTTGGTGTTTTTATCTGTAATTATGGTGGAAGTTGTGAAGCAGCCTGAAGTTATTATCGAACACATTTGCAGCATTAAGAAAGCTACAGAGAATGTTTTGCTTGTGAAGGTTTAAAGTGTTGTGTCATTTGAGCAAGATACTCTTCTCTAATGCCTTCATATAAAAGACCGTTAATAAAGTTGACCTTTAGTTGAGGGGAAGTGAAAAAGACCAGTGGATTACAAGATTAAAAGGTTTCTATGAAGAACTTTTATATTAAAAAGAAATGATTTTAAAAAGTAAGAAAAGCATGTTTTTGGTGAACTATTTACTCAATAAAACCTAAATCATTCCATTTGTTGAAATAAAAAAAATCAAATAAACATTTTATTCTTTAAATACCCTACTCTTGCAGTATCAGGACTTGGCAATTGTTATCAGTGTGTGAATTTCCTGTGAACTCATCTCTTTTCACGGATACATAAAGGTGATGTGCTCAAAGATATTTCTTAAGCAATCCAAAATCATTTCCACTTTCACAGTTTTATAGACCTGTTTTACAAGGCTCATATTCTAGTGTAAAGAAATGTGTGAAAGCAAAGTAGTTGCTTTTTCTCCCCTTTTTCTATATTTATATACACATTTCTTCTGTCAAGTAAAAAAATTCAAAACAAAATTATCTAAGTCCAATTTTAAGCAAAACTAAACTACAGGAACTTCAGCAACACATTTTAAATAATCAAAATCTTCCACCATAATATTGGTGGAAGAAAAGATATTGTTTCAGTTGGCAGATTATGCCTATTCATAGATAACAAAACGCTTCAAAGAAACAAACTTGACAAGCATAGTTGATTGCTTTTTTAGATTCTTAACTGTCATTCTGTCAGGAAAGAAAGTATTTCTTAATCTTTTGTAACAAAGACATCATCCTTAACTTTGGAAAACTGGAATGCACAGATTTGCGGGTTGCATCTTAGGCTTTGACTAGTGTTGTATCTCAAAATGTTCTGCTCTGAATCCCAAAGTGCATGTGTGAGTAAGCACATAAATTCTGCAGCATTTCACAGAATCACAGAATCACAGACTCATTCAGGTTGGAAAAGACCTTTAAGATCACCTAGTCCAGCCTCTGTAGTGAGAACAAAAACCAACATTATTTCTTAAGGATCCATGGTTGGAAAGAGCAGGGATATAGAAGTAAAAACTATGTTGGTGGGCTAATCCTTGTGGAACCTGATTGGGCTGATTGGAGGGTGATATCAACTTTTACTCTCTTGGATCCTAATCCTTGATTCCCTATGTACACTGAAACTGGAGATACCTGGCATAAAGTTAAGAAGGTCATGTGTTGGGTGTGAGAAGCAAGGACAGGCTTCTATCCATCTGACGAGCAGCTACTCGCTAGGTGTCTTGAGAGCCAACACTCCTGAAGTACCTCTCTCTTTCATCAGCAATGGAAAGAGGCAGGAGGTTTTGAATGCGTAGTAAGACAAAGCATCTAGATCTTGAGATATTCCTCTAGAGGCTTACAAAGGCACTTGCTTCATGAGCAGCACTTCTGTAGATGCCTTAACATTTTGAATAAAGCTCAAAGGCTGTGTTAAATGAGCTGTTTTTCCCCCTGGCCTTCCCTCCCCCATTAGTACCACACAGACAGAAACGTATAACCTGTTGTACGTATCTGTTGCAGATGCTTTCTATTAAAATCAAGAGGAGACCTTGAGAACTGAAGGGAAGATATAGAAAAAAATATGCATAAATAATGTATCAGAGAAAGTAGAGATTTAATAAGTAGAAAAAGTCTCAGATAATAAATGTGACTTTTAAACAGGAACAAAAAGTGTCATTCTTGCTTGAGCTGGATTTTAATGCAATCTTCAAGGTGTAGAAAGTGTGGAAAATCAATAGCAAATCCCAGTGTCCTTATGCTGAGATATTCAAAATGTTAGCTCTAATGGGAGTCGTATAAAGGCAGCCATAAACCAGTACTGATCAGTTCACACATGTGCTGTAAAGAGATACAGTTCAGAATTTAAATACCTCATATATCTTTTGTAAAAAGCTTTTCCTCCCTCCTATAATAACAAGTTTAAACAACACTGCAGCCTTTCTCAAAACTGAAACCACAGATGTGAAGATAGATAATTTTGGAGAAATTATTTTCTCTTCTTGGGTAATTATCATTAATGAAAGAAAAAAAAAAAATCTTAAATCCTAATAAATCAGAGGTGGAATTGACTGACCATGCATCCAAATTGCTGTATTATTCACACTGGAATTACTCCAAAGATTAGCTGCAAATTGCCCTCTAAATTGAATTTATGGTTTCATTTTTCATAACTACTGTGTTGTGACAGATGAGAGGAATCTCTGAGAAAAATGACAGTGATGGACCCAATTTCTTAGTATTCTATCTTCAAGATGGAACTAAACTATCTCTATTTACCATTAGATTTTATACAATCTATTTTGGCAAGCATAAAAACCTGTTATGAAATATAATATATCCTATTTTATACATCAGTCAGTAAAAATATAAATAAATAATAATAATAAAAAAAAGCCTTAACACTTAATTTGAAAAAGGAGGCCAATCAAATTAAAATAAAGTTTCACAGGCAGACACTGTGAAGATAAAAATACCCATTTATATTTATTCAAAAGCCTGCACTCTATCACCACTGTGTATCTTCTCCCTTTTCCAAAGGATCTTTGGTGTGCAACATATACAACAAGGGAGAATACAAAGATACTGGGGTATCTTGAGGTAGTCACACTACATGCAGTGCTGGGATGTTTGCGAGGGTTTTCTGTGTGCTTTTCTACCCAGCTTGACCACCCAAGGTATTGTGGCAATGCAAGCTATAAATAATAACAGAAATAATTCCCAAGTTCAACAAAGCTTCTGGGCTAGTACGTAAATACTAAAATACTAGGCTGTCAGATATTGGAAACAAATGTTTTGCCCTCATATACAACTTGCATCAAACAGTAAAAATAAAAACATAGGCTTTTTCTCAGATTTTCAAACGGCATTTGTATAGTTCAGGCCTCTTGGGCTAGAAATAACTGAAAGCAAGTTTGAGATTACACTTAAGTTACCACCACATTTGATGCCTGAAGTTTTTCAGGGACAAAAAAATAAGGAATGTTTATAACGTAGTTTAGATTAAGTCAGTGCAAGTGCTACAGATAACTATATTTTCAGTATTTCTAGCACACAAACAAAGAATCTGTATTTTTCTTCTTTATTAGAAAAATATTGTTTAATAGCTGCACTAATAAGAAAAGGCCAGAATCTTTTACTCTTATTCTTATTAACATTGAACTTCCTTTCTGAGCAGTATCACTGTCACCAGAGCAATTGTCAGAATGAGAATAGGAGTATCTGTCCCACATCACTCAGTGTTTATGAGGCAGGCTATGTTTTAGATGCATTTTACTTACATTTTGCAGTACAAAAACTCAGCTAATCGCTTCAGAGTCAGCACAGTCATTCCAGTTGATCCAGTAGCTCAGAGGATTTCTAACTTTTCACCTAGAATTCAATCAACAGTAGTAGTAAGAGTGGCATTAATAAATAGTGGTTGTTAGTGGCTTTTGTTACTCGGTTCTCAAGTTGTATTACTTTGTTCATTTTACATGTGTCAAAACCAAGGGACAGAAAAAAAATTGCTCAGAGTTCTCTAGATGACAAGAATACAGATCTCTAGAGACTCAGTCCACAACAATCCATTGTTGTAGGTATGAGTATTTCATCCGGAAACTGTATCAAAACAATGGGACTGGTGCACTCTGTGGTGACTTTCATGGTGCCAGTTAATTGCTCATTGAAATAAAGACCTCAACTGGAGAGTGCCATGGCTTACCTGGGGCCATGCGCTCATATTTAACACAAAAAGACAGAAACTTGGTAGAGAGGAGCTAGAAAACAGTGCCTGCTCAAATCTTGCTCAGATGTGTAATCAGAGCACAGTGAATAACCCAATGAAGGAGCAAGGGCTCTCTCCTAGAATGCCTTAAGAGTCCCTTATAGGTAGGTTGCACTGAAAATAATGCCTACAAACTGTTTCCATGGAAACTACAACAGATACATAGAGCACAATAACAGTATTCAATAAAGCAGATTCTCAGCTACAAAACGTTGTTCAACATAGTTACTACCATAGCTATTCATTTTCACCAGCTATAGAGAAGAGCCAACATGCCCCATTCATAAAAATCTGCACCAGTGGAGGTCGCTGCACTGTACACAGTTGCCACTATTAAAACACACCACCCACTGCCTTACTTTGCTCACATTCACTGTTTGACCTCCACAAATGTTCAGCAAGCTTCAGTGAATGTGATTGGGTGCCATTTTTTAGTTTATGGGGGAATTCAATGACACAGCTTTACAACATACACATTTCCATGTCAGACACCATGTTTTCACACTGCCCATTTGCTGCCATCTGTCATACAGCAATAAAATGTAATGGAATATCAGTGGGAAGGTTCAACCTCTACTATCATACCACCAACATCCGCCTCTGACTTCATGGGCCAACAGGATAAGATAGGAGGCATTACTACCAGAGCAGCACTCGTATGTGAAAGATTTCCATTTTCTTTCTTGATCTCATGATAAAAACAATGACATAAATATGTAGCAGGAGCAAAAATTACCTGCCTTTGATGATAATTATATCTAGCTGTCATAAAATTACACAGTTTTCAAAGCAGAGCACATAAAGATAAACTAATGAATCAACAAAACATCATCCTAGTTATTATAAAGCAAATTAGGTGGAGTTATATTAGCCTTATTTTACATATGAAGAATAGAAAATGAAGGACTTTGTTTTAAACTCTGCACTATTAGAGACATAGCATGTTTGTAATTCCACACAAGTAATTTCTCTATTCAAAAGTACTCTGAGAATGTTTTATTCAAGATTGCAGAGAAAGCATGAGGCAAAATCAAGAACAGAGCAGTGCCCCTGCTAATTTTTAGGCCTGTGTTTTAAACAAAAGACCCTCCTGCAGCATTCATGGTAAAAATTGCTAGTCTTAGTGTTTAAAGTTTTTCACTTTGGCAGATATACAATCTATATGCAAATAGATATACACTTATTTTTCTGTAATCACGTAAGCAATGAATTGAACTGGTGGCAGCAGTATGCAGCAGCATGAAGCCAACGATGGAAATTATAGCTGTGAATATTTCCTGCGTCCACTCTGCCACAGCATTAAGACCCTGGTTTAGCACGATTAATCCAACAGTGCTGAATCCTGGTCTAACATAGTGTAAGCATGAAATGGGCCTGTCTCCTTCTTTTCAATTTTCTTTCATAATAGAGCATTTTTCATGGAAGAAACATGATCAATTTGCAGAAGAGGTATGATAAGGTACTTCTAACAAGCATCTTATTTGACCTGACTGCTGTTTTCTTTGAACTTGCAAACATCAGAAGCTTTCCAGTAGAAAGAAAATGAAAAATTTTTAGCAGTACTTTTCCAAGTGAAAATGTGGTTTTGTTCAAACTGAATCCTTCCATGAGAGCATAACTTTAAAAAAAAAAAAAAAAAAAACTAAAAAAAAACTAAAAAAAAAAAACTTACAAACATTCTCAGTTCATCTTCTGGTGTCTAAATAATTGATAGCTTCGTTATCTTGTTTAGACATTAACTTTACATTCATTTCGTTTACAATAATATAATATAAAGTAATGATGATTAAACTGCTACTATGATATATTATAAATTTTATTATTATTATATGATTGTACAATGTATTTTCTGTTGTATTATGTTTTTCTCTGATTAACTTTAAATGTATTACTTTCTAACATGATTTTAAGTCATACACTTTTGCATCTAACATTAAAAAAATAATGACAAAAAATACAGAAGAATAATCTTTTATTCAAAATATCGACTTTTTGGAATTGTGATTACAAAACCTAATCTGTCATTTAATTTCAAGCTGAAAACTAGATGAACATACCAAAGATCCTAGCAGAATGGAGATTGCTACCAAGAATGCTTTCTCACTTTACGAGGCAAACTGAGTAAGAGCATCTATGCTACACGACACTGAAGATGCATTTGCATCTCTGAACATTATATTAGCACACAGTATCTTCAGTTAGAAAAATATGGATAAAAATAAAATTACATAAATGGAACTGTAGTCTAATTTCAAGTGGGAAAGGGAAAACAAATTCAAGTAGCTTAACTAGACCATAGAGGATTTGAAATGCCTAATGGAGAATTATGCTCTGTTACAGGCAGGCCGTTCTCAAGGCCTTGTATTTCTTGAAATTTACTTTAATATATTTTGTAGCTTCTAGCATGACTTTTTGTGGATTTTTTTCCTGTTGTTTTGGTTTTGTTTTGATTCGATTTGATTTGTTGAGGTGGGGACACTTTTTTTCATATATCTATTCCTCCTCACCACAATAAATATTGACGTATCAAACAATTGTTCGCAGTGAGATGCTACTTGGAACCATCAATTAAAAACATAACTAGATCTCTGTAGAAAGCCCATTCTTATCCAATTTTTGAAATGCAGTGCATCTGAACAGCTCAGATTAACCGCATATACTACTTAAAGCTTCTGATTTTTATGAAAAATGAATGAAAATTGAAAAGCATATTAAAAAATAAAAATCAAGACATTCAAATGGTTTAGCAGATTTTTCAACCAAATGTGAATTAGCTAGATCCAGTCACTGAAAACAACTTCTACATCAAGTTGTATGTCTTAGAGCTGGGCCATTTGCTGCATTCATTGATAGAGCCTGGCTCATTTAGGTTTATCACTGTAGTCCTGGAGTTCTATGATTAAACTCCCATTATCAGTCAAGATAGCAGCTGTCACAATGACAGGATTACTTCCACTGGTCTGAGTAGCTAATTTTGAGCTGATTTAATCTTTCAGGAAGCACTTATTTAATAGGAGGGTGCAGGCTGCCCACAAGATCCAGACTCTCCTCCTTGGACATTTTCAAAAGCTGTCTGAATGTGGACATGGGCAGCCTCCTCAGCATATCCCTGTATGAGCAGAGCTTTTGTGTCAGATGACATCCAGAGGTCCCTTTTGGCCTCAACCATCCTGTGATTTCAGATTATTTTTCCTTTGCCTCCTCTTTTGACAGGGAAGGGAAGGGAAGGGAAGGGAAGGGAAGGGAAGGGAAGGGAAGGGAAGGGAAGGGAAGGGAAGGGAAGGGAAGGGAAGGGAAGGGAAGGGAAGGGAAGGGAAGGGAAGGGAAGGGAAGGGAAGGGAAGGGAAGGGAAGGGAAGGGAAGGGAAGGGAAGGGAAGGGAAGGGAAGGGAAGGGAAGGGAAGGGAAGGGAAGGGAAGGGAAGGGAGAAAATAAAAGAAAAGGGTGATGAAAAAGGAAAGGGAAAGCATCTCCACTCAAATGCTTTTCAAAATTGTGTGTTATGCCCCTGGAGAAGACCCTGTTTGGAACACAAACAACATAAGAAACCTTGAGTGAGCCATCTTCTGTGGAGAAAATCCACACAGTGAGAATAATGTTCCAGGACAATTGTCATAAGAATAAAAGTTATGGACTTTTTATGTGTTTATCATTTTTCGAATATCCTGTCTTGCTTCGTTATATATCACGGCGTAGAACTCCACTGTGTAAAATACTGTTTGAGGCAGTATACTCACAGTCATTCATTAATTAGGAGCTAGGGATCTTCTTTGCCCCAGCTGAATACAATTTAAGAACTTGGTTTTGTACTATGGAAATGTGCTAATGAAAACTATAAAACAGCAAATAGTCTGTGGTACTCTGTATGCTTTCAACTTTGTTATGTCTATTGTGAACTACAAAAGAGATTTTTAGTCCATGAAATACTAATTTTCTTCTTATTAAGTCAATAAGAGATTAGAGGTCAACTTTGGTGAATTCATGATATAGTGCCAAACGTGAAAAATGCGAAGAACAACAAATTGTAATGGTGAGAATTTCCCAGCAAAGAATTAAATGTGTGGTATTTTACACATGAATGTGCATAGAGAGCAATTAATACAGCATAAATATACAGATCACTTCTTCTTAGCAGGATAACTGAGTTCTTAATCTCACCTTCTCACTATTTTGGGGGGTTTCTTTGAGAGGTTTTTTGGTATTGCTTTTGTTGTTTTTGTTGTTGTTTTGTTTTGTTTTCCCTAAAAAGAACAGAAAAAAGAATAAAGTTCTTTCCTATTACGGTCCATCATGCTTTCTTACAGTTACTCTATAATTGAGACTAATATTCACTGATGGTAGCATTCTGAGATTTTGTTGTGTAGCACTGTTCATGGATCAATTAAAGTTAACAGCAAAAAATCTGTCAAAAATGTATCCAGTCCAGTAGAAGTTATATGTGAGGCAGAGAAAAAAAATTACTTTTCTATTTTTTTGTAAATTAAAAATCAATTTTTATATCTTCAGTTAAATTAGGAATCTGATTTTTTTTCCAGTATGTGCAAAGGCCATTTTGACATATAGAGGCATGGCAAAATAAGACATATTGTAATAATTAGCTGAATTATTTCTGGCATACCATGAACAATTACAGGATTAATAACTATCCAACCAAATAGTGTTACGTTGAAATAAATTGACCGACAAGGGTTTTCAGTTAGGAAATGAAGCTCAGATGGTTCATCAATAAAAACTACTGCAGAGAACAGACTTTTGAGAACTTCAGTGTTTTACATTTTAAAAATATGGATGTGATAACTGTGCTTAATGACTGGAAGAAGCTATTTAAAAATTCATTTAGAATATTTTGCCCTCTTTAATTGCCTGACCAAAACCACAGTCTTTGACAGACACACTAATGTACCATGCAACCTATATTTAATTTTGTATTATGACCAAAATGAAAAAACCTGATAGCCTCTTAATTAACCTACTACTTTCAGTACAGAACGGTGCTTTGTTTTTTTCTCCTCATTTTCAATTCTGCTCAGTTTACTGCATATAATGCTGAGTTTTTTTATGGCATGTGACACCCTGACATACAATACAACGCTGTTCATTAGCAAGAGAGCAATATACAAACTCCAGATTAGATTCAGCAAGGTATTTAAGTATCTATCTACTTTCGTGTGCACAAGAAATCCTATTTGCAACAGCATAACTACTGCTTGCAATTAAGAACACAGTTTACTACCTAGCAGAATAGGGATGTTAATACAGAACATAAGAATTTTATATATCCTCTTTTGAAAAGAGTTAAGAATTGTATCAACAGCACAGGAGGTCCAAACATATTAAAGCATAGGTACAAGTACCACATACTAACCAGAGTAGTATAGTTACAGCTTGCATGATTTTGAGCAGTTCTGAGCAACAGGAGGCTATGTCTTGAGTATAAGCCCAACCTTTTAGTTTAGGTTGTTTAGCTTTTTACTTTTTGGTTTTTATTTTTTATTTTATAAAGGATAATCTTCTGCTTTTATGTCACTGTCTTCAAAATACATTCTGTCAGAAATTAACAAATTAGATGCTTCCAATAAGTATTTGCTAACAGGTAATTTTGCCCTGTCTAATTCTGGCAATGAGAAGTCTGTGAAATTTGTGTATTTTTGTGGATTCAGAAAGATGACACTTAGAAGACTTGCAATTCTTGTTGATGGTTACGAGAAGTCCTGGTAAACACTCAACACTTGAAATGAGAACAACAGGGTTGCAAGACATGACATGAGGTGTCTAAGCAGACCATGAGGACATGCTTGTCTAGACTTCATGTGGAAGTGGGATATTCACTGTTATTCACCTGTAATTACTATGAGTTATGATAAAGGACCTATAGAAGGTGGCAGTAGAGCCCCAGCCACTTCAAGACACAAGGTTCCAGCCAAGTGAAGCAGAAAAATCAATCTACAGGCAAAGGCAGTACTGTAAGGATAGTACTGTCGGTAACTATGTACAAGAACAGCTTACTTATAGCATTTTTTAAGCATCATGTGTTTAAGAGTACTAGATCATTTTTAAAGGCAAGCATTGCAGTCCAGAATTTATTTTTCCTTGAATTTGTCCTTCTCCTCACCTGTTAGGGTTCTGATCTGATTCCCTACATAATATATAGGCAAAAGTTAAGCATCTATACTAGGCAGACAAGAATGAACACTAAGTGCCTAATCATATGTTTTACTTGTGCCTAAATGCGAGCACAGAATGCCAAGCTATGCAATACAGATGGATCTGGATACTTTTCAATTTAATTGGATAAGATTTTTGTAGACAGATGCAGTGTCTGTTTATTTTTCTAAGCACACCTGCTATGCTAGCACAACATAAATTTAAAATCTTTACTAGTTTGATTTCCTATCTTTTCCATGTTCTTTGGAACTATATGTTGCCAAGGTAAAAACATCTTCTAATCTACTACGTGATTTTTCTGCAGTTTAAAGTTTCCTCTCCCCTGTGAGCTGCCTATGCATTCTAGCATATAATGGACAACAGATAAGAATCTAGCATAAAAAAAAATAGAATAAATTAAAAAAGTAAAAATAAAAACAAAACAAAATAAAAAATAAATAAAAACAAAAACAAAGGTCAATTACCTAAAGGCTAAAATTTTGAATGGATAGGCTAGAGTATGTGCTTTCCTGGAAAAGATTTTTATGAGTCCTCCATATTGCATTTCCCACAGCTATCAGCATACAAATAATAATGAAATAGTATACCTTTCAGCTAAGAACCCATTTGCTCCAACAAAGGTCAAGTTCACGATACCCTGCAGACTGTATATAAAACTGCTATCAGATTTATTTCCCTTACAGATCAGTCCATTGAATTTATCTACTTAAACAAACTAGCATCTAAAATCTGCCTCCTCGTCATTGCTTCTTTTATAGTCCTCAAAGGAAATTATTTTAGTTTCACATCTTTATCCTGCATATCCAAGCATATCCTCACCTTGTTGCTGTAGATTTAGAGACCATTATCATGCACGGTTATATACCTGCTAAATTGACTTTAGTCTTTCAGTGTGATCTAAATTGTGTTTAATCTGCTCCCTTAATACTAATGGTACTCTGAGAGGTGAGTACTTTACAAGCTGAGCAACTTTAATTTGATGTCTTTTGTACAGCCCAACTCTTCAAACACGTCTTTAAATGGATAAAGGCTCTGTACTTTCTTCATCAATATTGTCAATGCATGTGTAACCTTTAGAGCAATCTCACTGCAAAATGATTATTTCCCCCATAGGAAAGACACATCACTCATTTAATTAGACACTTTCCCTCTCAGAAGCTTTTTAAATTTGTGATACATAGCACAGCAGTTTAGCAGACATAGTGCTATATATTTGCTATATCTCTTAAAGAAAATATATTTATGACAGATTCCTTTTTTTTTCTCCTTTTTGGGGTGTATTCTTACTCTAACAGATTTGAGAGTACAGTTCCTAGATATTCCAGTTGTAGTCTGGACTTTCTGTAAAGCCAAAGTGTACTAATTTGCTTTTTTATTTTATGATTTTTTTGCTTTTTGTTGCTTGCAAGATTTGAGGAAGACACAACATCAAAGAGTTTGTGTGTTAGACACACAAAAAAGACTGAATTTACTTCAGACAAGATACAAACATCAAGCAAGACAGAAAACAGTGGAGAATACTGTGATGCAAACAAACTGTAAATTTTATGGTCTGCAACAAGACTATATTAATATTTTCCTACCAAGATTTTTTTCTATTTAATTATTTGTTTGACTGCAACATCAGGAGCTCCACAAAAATCTACAGCATATATGTACCAGGAGATACATTCTGAGTAATTTCCATCAGAAGAAAGAAAGAAAAAGAGAGAAAAAAAGATGGAAGAAAGAATAGACTTTCCTAAGTTAGCATTATGAGGAAAAATGAATAAATAAAATAAAAATAGCATCTTGTAGCTTCATCCTTTTACATTCTAGGACTTTTTTTTTTTTTTTTTTTTTCCAATTTGAGAACTAGAGCACTCAGAGCAGTCTTTTTTTTTTTTTTTTTTTTTTTGCCTAGAAAGAAGGAACTGATTGACATTCAGGTAGTGATAGAGAGTAACTTTGGAGGTGTCAGAACACTGCAATTAAAATCTGTATCACTGATATTGTGTCACCCTGAGGAGCTCGAAATCCATATCTTAAGACTGGAACTACAGTGCCTTGAGCAAGCAAGCCATGGAGCCTTGTACATCTTGAAACATCAAGGGAGTGTGTATCATGTCCTGCCACAGGAAATCTCTAGAAGTCATTTGATTCCCTCTACTGTTAGTACAACACTTGCAATAAAATAGCAGACATTATGTAGTCACTTGTGATTTGCAAATGCTCACAGCCATCATTTCACTTAGAACCATACCACCAAGTTTCTTAAACAGGAGGAAACATTTTTCTGGCTTTTTGCTCCCATTGGTCTTTTTTTTGCACTCTGAGACAGGAAATTGTCAGATAGCAAGAAACGAAGAGCAAACTTAAAATCTCAGTACTTTCTTGTCTTGCCATATCTGATGAGTATCACCTGCCTTAGCATTCACCGTGCTGTCAACAGTTGTTAACTCACATAAAAATGGGCAGATTTATGTTAACTTACCTCATCGTTGCTAGCCTTCAGCACACAGATGGCTTGTAACTCTTATTTTTCCTTTGTGTTTACTCTAATTAGAACAAAACAAGTAAACTGTAACAAGTAATTTATTTTATTAATATCTTCTTTTTTTTTTTTTTCCCGCTTTTATTGACCTTTCAGGAGAAGAACTTGAATTCAGCCATCACTACATCACTTGAATTTAACAAAATACATGCAGGAAAAAAATAAATTGGGCAAGAATTGGATTGTAAACAAGTCATTGATAGTCTTTCCTTTGCCAAATTTGAGATGTGGTCCATTCCTATTTGTGTTATATATTAACTTTTGGATGAAGTGCATAGGATTGCATACAGATGCCGATAGGGATAGATGTGAAAATTAAGTTTTGTCATTATTTTTCTTTGTGTCCATAAACTCGTTTTGCCAGCATTGGCTCTTTTCCAAAAAATGTTTGCTGCTACTCACAGGATCCTGTTTCTTATCAACAGGATTATGCTGGGAGCTCTGCAGTGTATCTTTACAAGTACTAGAAGTAAACAAAAGATCAGCACACAATGCCATTTTAAAAACTATGTATAGTATGTAATATGTATAGTAAGTAGAAGCAAGAATACACTAGGCAGCAAGGAGGCTGAGCTCATCACCAGGGCTTTAAACTAGAGCTGCTAGGTATTGGGGTATACAGCTGAGTGACTGAGAAGAAACTGACTCTTGAAGAAGAAACTGAAAGAAACTGTCACTTTAGGAAGCAGCAGGGGAAAAACCTCAGACTTCACCTGGAGCTTTATCCAAGGGCTCCTCTAGGAAGGTGATGTATCCAAAAGCTTGACTGAAGTGCCTCTACACCAATGCAAACAACACAGAAAATAAGCAGGAGTTGGAAACCATGGTGCACTTGAAAAATTATGATCTTATTACTATTGTAGAAACATGGTGAGATAATTCACATAACTGGAATATCGCAATTGAGGGCTACAAGCTTTTTAGAAAGGATAGACAAAGTAGGAGGAGCAGAGAAATTGCTCTCTATGTTAGACTGAGAGAAGATGCCTTGAGAAACAGGTGACAACAGGCTGAGAGCCTGTGGATTAAGATTATGGATGGAATTAATAGGGGACATCTGGTAGCCAGGGTCTACTACAGGCCACCTGATCAAGAAGAGGCTGTCGGCGAGGCCATCTTGCTTTATCTGAAAGAAGAGTCATACTCTCATGCTCTCATCTTGGGAAGGGATTTCAACTGTCATATATCTGTTGGTAAAACAACATGGCGAGCTGCAAGCTCTCCAAGAGACTCCAGGAGTCCATCCACAATAACTTTCTGGTTCAGGTATTGGATACATTGACCAGAAGTGAAGCATTTCTGGACCTTCCAATGCAGGGGAGATCGTTAAAGACATTAAGATTGGAGGCAGCCTGGGCTGCAACAACAATGCTCTGGTTGAGATTGTGATCTTGATGAAAGATCTGGCAAAAAATGGAGTCAGGACCTTGACCTTCAGAAGAGTGAAATTCACACTGTTTAAGGAATTGTTGGACAGTATCTGGGAAACTGTCCTTGCAGACAAAGGAGTGGAGCAAAGTTGGCTAATTTTTAAGGATGGCTTTCTGAGCGCAGGAGTTCTCTTGTGCCTCAGAATAAGAAAGCAGGCAGAGACGGAAGGAAAACAACATAGCTTGGCAAGAGCCTGCTGGTCAAACTGAGAGAAAAGGAGGGCATGTCCAGGTGTGGAAACAAGGACTTGTCACCTGGGAAAAATACAGGGATGCTCTCCAGACATTCTAACCAGAGATGGGGTTAGAAAAGTCAAGGCACAGATGGGACTGAACTCAGCAAGGAATGTTAGAAACAAATAGAAGGGGATCTATTCGTACACTGGTGAGAAGAGACATGCCAAAAAGAGCATACACAGAATCACAGAATCACAGAATCACAGAATCACAGAATCACAAGGTTGGAAATGACCTGCAAGATCATCTAGTCCAACCACGCTCCCATTCCTATTAGTACCACAAGCACTAAATCATATCTCGTAGCTCCTCATCCAGGCGCTTCTTGAACACCGCCAGGGACGGCGACTCCACCACCTCCCTGGGCAGCCATTCCAGTGCCTGACCACCCTTTGAGAGAAAAAGTTTCTCCTAATATCCAACTTAAACCTCCTCTGGTACAACTTCTGGCCGTTTCCTCGGGTCCTACTATTTGCCTGGGAGAAGAGGCCAGACCCTTTTGCACCACAACCTCCCTTCAGGAAGTTGTAGAGTGCAGTGAGGTCTCCCCTGAGCCTCCTCTTCTCCAGACTAAACAATCCCAGCTCCCTCAGCCACTCTTCATAAGGTTTGTGCTCCAGACCCCTTACCAGTTTCGTTGCCCTTCTCTGGACACGTTCCAGGGCCTCAATGTCTTTTTTGTAGTGAGGGACCCAAAACTGAACACAGTACTCGAGGTGCAGCCTCACCAGTGCTGAGTAGAAGGGGATGATCACCTCCCTGCTCCTGCTGGCCACACTATTTCTAATGCAGACCAGGATGCCGTTGGCCCTCTTGGCCACCTGGGCACACTGTCAGCTCATGTTCAGCCGAGCATCAACCAACACCCCCAGGTCCCTTTCCTCTTCACAGTCATCCAACCACTCATCCCCAAGCCTGTAAAGCTGCATGGGGTTGTTGTGGCCAAAGTGCAGAACCTGACACTTGGCCTTGTTAAACCTCATCCCATTCACCTCAGCCCAGTGATCCAGTTTATCTAGATCCCTCTGCAGGGCCTCCCCGCCCTCAGGCAGATCGACACCACCTCCCAACTTGGTGTCATCTGCAAACTTACTCAGAGTACACTCAATCCCTTCATCTAAGGCATCAATGAAGATATTAAACAGGATGGGCCCCAGTACCGACCCCTGGGGGACACCACTTGTAACAGGTCTCCAGCTAGACTTCACTCCATTGACCACCACCCGTTGAGCATGGCCCTCCAGCCAGTTCCTTATCCAACGGAGGGTAAAACTGTCCAAGCCACGGGCAGCCAGTTTCTGCAGAAGGATACTGTGAGAGACCATGTCAAAGGCTTTATTTTTATTTTTGTTTTTGAGGCATGTTCTCATGCTAGAGGCAGCTGATGGCAAGCAACCAGATTTGACCTAGATCTCTAACGTCCTGAGAACAATGGACATGCTAGTGATCCTTTGTTTAAGACATATGTCAAAATAAATTAAATTGCTTTGTGGCCTACACAATAAAAAACAGAAAAGCAAGCTCTCTGGGACCTCAGGGAAGGGAGCAAACAAGAGGCTGAACAGATATTTTACTCCTACTGCATTTTAACCCTGCTCTTCTTTAGTGTTCAAGCCCTTCCACTTCATTAAATCACCTCCTAAAATCCACTTCCACAAAATTTTGTGGGACTAATACAACAATTTGAAAGTAGAATATGCATTTCTCTGCAGGCAGTCTAAAGCCTCTACCTTTCAAACTGCTTTGCTTGCTGTGTGTATCAGATTCTGAACCTGATGTACCAGAATCTGCTCCCAATTATAAATAAACAGAATTTGTCAAAGTCATCATTTCAGTGGGGATACAGTTAACTTTCTTTCTAGTGGATACTATGGAGTTGTGTTTTGGATTTAGGATGAGAATAATGCTGATAACACATCATTCTTTTAGTTATTGCTGAGCAGTGTTTACACCATGTCAAGGACATTTCAGTTTCACACTCTGCCTTCCCAGCAAGCAGACTGTGGGTGCATAAGAAGCTCAGAAGGGAAGAGAACAGGGACAGATGACTCAAACTGGCCAAAGGGTGTTCCACACTACATGCTCAGTAATATAAGCTGGTAGAAGTATTCAAGAGGGCTGTTTCTGCTGCTTGAGAACTGGTTGGGCATCGGTCAGTTGGTGTTAAGCAATTGCACTGTGTATCACTCATTTTGTACATATTTTAGAATTATTCTTACTATTTTCCATTCTTTTCTTATCAAACTGCCTTTATGTCAACCCACGAGTTTTACATTTTTTTCTGGATGAAGTCAGATATGTTATCAGGAAAAAAAATCAATATTTTTACACTATCCATATAAATAGATGTTTAAAACCAGATTTCTTGTATGTGCCAAAGCACATGTGCATCTCATGGGAATCTTCTGTATAGCCCTGTTTTAATGGTCCCCACTAGTCACTTGCTCTCCATAAAGTAATTTGAATTCTAAATAATCATTAAATTAAGTATCTTATATTCACCCACCTGACAGCAGCCTGCAAAATGAAGTTCTTTTTTCCAGAGAAAAGTCTGAACATAGCAGCAGATGTCAACACATATTAATACATGAACAAATGATACAGCAACTATACCTAGAAGCTACTTCCAGACATGTGAAGGACAAGAAGGTGATCAGGAGTAGTCATCATGGATTTACAAATGAGACCAACCTGTCGGCTTTCTACAATGAGGAGTAGCTTAGTGGGTTAGAGAAGAGCAGTGGATGTTTTTCTTGATTTCAGTTATGCTTTTCATGCCATAACATCCTCGTAGAGAAGCTGAGTAAAGTTTGTAGAGGTTAGGTAAATAGACAGGGAGGTGGACTGAAAATTTACTGGCCAGAATCAGTGGTACAAAGCCCAGTAACAGGCTAGAGAGTGGAGATTTACACCATGAGTTAACTGTGCACATTTTCCTTCACCTTCCTAACATCTTGTGAAATCTGCAAAAGTGCTTTAACAACACAGTGTTAAAGCATTAATAAAAGATACATCAAAGCTGCATTTCAACTTCAGATATCAGTCTAGACCTGATCAGTACCTGAGCAGCCCAAGGAATTTGTGTGAACAATGGAGAAGCCTTGCACTGAGGTTTCCTTTCGTCTCTGTTAGTCTCTGAATTCAGAGACTGAAGGCAATCATGTCAGCAAAACACCACTCTGCCCAGTGCTGCCCTGACAGCACCAAACATTCATGCTGGGTTCTAATATCTGCTCTGATTTCCCACCTATTTTGTTGTCAACCGTGGGAAAAAGCAGCTAATGCTTTTCATTGACATGTGTGTACCTCCACACTCTCAAAACCCAGTAGAAGGAAATAAAGACAGCTCCTGCCTCTTAATCATAGAATCATTATGGAAATGGTTGGAAAAGACATGTACAGAGCTGCAGATAGACCCATAGTCCATCCTCAGAATGCTTACCTTATTTTGTGTGTCAGACCAGTTATATACTCTACTCTGCCTCGTAATTTTGGAAGCTTTATTGTCAGTAAACACTTGCCAGACTACTCTATGCTACATCCTTGCCCAAGTTCTTATTTATCTTGCATACTTTAATTAAATCATTTCACTTTCATGTCAGTACTAATTTTGAAAGAGGACTGAACCAGTATTTGTTTATAAAAAGCTTGTTGTAAGCAAGGCATTCATTAAGATTTGCCTGATAATCTACACTGTTCATTATCACAGGGCAATTGCTACTGCTGTATCATTAAGCTTTAAATACTTTGCTCTCTTTATCTTTGTTAGTGATACAAGCTTTAAATTATTTTGCTGCATTTTTTCCCCTTAGTTGACACAAATGTCATTTCAGAGGCTTCTCTTACAATACTAAGTGTCCCAGAAAAAATCATCTCTGAAGATGATTTCTTTCTTTTGAAAGCCTTTTTCTACATACTTGTCAGTTGAGTGAACCAAAACATAAGCCACAGCTATTCTCCAGTGGGTAGCCACAAATCTCTCCTGTCAATGACAGTCATATACTTTCTTAACAAACTATTTAAATTTGTTGATTTAGTGAATTCTCCTTGTTTTGAAAACTGTCTCAGCAATGTATTCCAAGAATCATATTGGAGAAGAAACAGAACAAATAGATTCCTTCTTCCTCCCTACCTCCACGCAGTATACCCATATTAAGAAAAAGGCAGCTTCATAATACCTTGTCTGATTGGGAAGTCTTCAAAAAAATGAAAAACATACATGCTTTAAAGATCCTACTGAACTGTGATTTTTTGAGAAAAGCTGCTATGCTTCTTTTATTCTTCTGGAACAGGAACGAGTTTATCTGAATGTCACAGATAGGTATAAATATTATTTAGGAAACTGCACTGGCATCAAAGTACAAAAAAGCATTGAGTGATTCAGACTGGCTGCCATCCATGGCTGACAGACCTTGGATGCTAACACAGCCACTGCACAAGAAGTCAGGATATCTGAATGCTATGGTTTTGCCCAAAAACACGACTCACTGTACAACACACCATGTAAAATTCCTTATGCAAATTTCTTAGTTTAAGCTGGGATGGAACTATTTTTTCAGTGTCTGGTATGATTCCATTTTGGTTCTAGGAGAAAAACAATGTTGATAATGCATTGAAGTTTGCACTTGCTGCTAAGCAGTGTTGTACAGAGTCAACGCCATTCTCAGCAAAGGCCGAAAAAGCTGGAAGGGGACAGAACCAGGATATCTGTCTTAAACTGACAAAAGAGATATTCCATACCATATGACCATATCGTGCAGAAGGAGTTTTGAAGGGGATAGGAGTTTGTCTGTTTCTCTTCTGTTTGCCGGAGGAGGGCGAGCTAGGCATCTGTTGGCAAGCTGTGAGTGGTTACTTGTGTATGACTTCTTATATATTCATATGTAAAAATATATATATATAGTCATAACTGTTATCCTCTTCCTTTTCTCTATCTCAGTAAATAGTTTTATCTCAATCCACAAGTTCTACTGTTGTATTTTTTTCCAATTCTTTCCCCCATCCCACTGGGAATGTGGGGAGTGAATGAATGACTGTGTGGTGATGAGCTGCCTGCCATATTAAACCACAACATTCATTTTGGCAACCCAACTAGGGGCCCAAAGGCTTGAGATAACAGCAGATCTGACTGAAACATGTTAACACAGGGTGTTGTGATAGTTTGATAATTGTTAGTCACTATGCCAGTTTTTGTTACTATATATGGAGCTTTTTGAGAGTCTTCTCATGGAACTATATTTTGTAGCACCTTGCTTGCTGTTTATTTTCCCTACTGTGGTGTTTGTCATCTCTGGGAGTTGGCTTAAGGTTTTTATTCTGCTATACTGTGTGGTCTTGGCTTATATTATGATAAAATTGGCAGCTGAGAGACTAATGTGTGTGAATTCAGCACTGCAATCATCTCTGGGTTTTGGAAACCATATTGCTAATGCTATTAGCAATTATACTCTTTGCTTTGTCTCCTCAGGGAGCTTGGCTATGGAGGAGACAAAGGACATTTTTTCAGCAGTTCCCCAGCCTCCCTCTCTCTTTCACATTTATATCTTTCCCTAGACTACTTATAGCAGTTCTTAAGAACTTTGAATATACTTGGAATCTTCAAATCAGCATGCCCCTATTGATATGTGTCGTGAATGTGTTCCAGACTATATTTATGATCAAACAATTATATAAGAATAGCATCCAGAGATCTGCCCTGAGGCAGGACAGTTCCAAGTGGCAGAGGGTGTGGGATGACATGGGAAGATACCTTGTTAATTCTAGAGAGGCACAAATCACTGCAGCATGCTGAGGCCAAGCCCATGCTTACCAAGCTCTGTTCAGCACTACTGAGCATCTTTAAGGGGAAGGAAATATCTCTGGATCTGATGACAATGCAGCAGACTCTCTAACTTCTGTGATAAACCCTGTGGCAGCTCCAGTTCCTGCAATAAGCTCTGCAATTGCTTCAAATCTTTCTGTGGCTCCTGTTGCTGCTCCTCATACTGTGACAATAAAAAGAAAAAAAAAAAAGTCATCCCAGGGCAGGTGCAGAGTGCTCAGATGTACAGCCCTGTGGTCACTCCAACTCTTGATATGAGCCCTGCAGTTGCTCAAGCTCCTGCAGCTAGCTCTGCAGCTGCTTGAACTCTTACAACAGACCAGGAAGCTTCTCCAACTCTTGTGACAGGTCCTGCAGTTGCTGTGATCTTCTTGACAGGCCCTGCAGTTACTCTAAGCCTTCTGTGAATGACTGAGTGATGCTTAGCCATCTGGTGGATTAAACCACAACAGCAAAATAACTGTATTATATGGTTTCCACATTTTCATCAGTGAAGATATATTTAGCTCTGTCTGTTTAGGCTTAGCACAGAGCATTATATTAATTTCCATGAAAAAATAAATAGGTGAAAGGGAAGAGGAAGCAGTAATAGATTCAAAGTTTGGTTTATATATAATATATTTTATGTTTAACAGTCTTTAGGCAAAATCAGAATGGTCCCCAAGAGCAGATAGGTTTTTGGCTAATAGAACCTAGCCAGGGCAGATCAGTAAGTTAAGCTTTACCTTTGACACATGTACAGGTGAATCCCTGCTGGGCTCTGAAAGTGACAGTGAGAAGCATTGTTGCCTCCATGGAACCAGCAGATCCTAAATCCTTCTACCACCATCTTCCACCTCTCCGCATGTCCTCCTCATGTCAGTATTTTTGTATTGAGCTCCTGAGTAACAATTAACAGCATGACAATTCCACTTCTTTCTCTGTTTTTATATTTCCAGTCTTGAATGGCTTTAGCGTTTATACTTTTTCACAGCTCAAATACAATTTTTTCTCAGTAAAGCTGAGCCGAGGTCACACAGCTGTTCTCCACAAACCCAAGCCCTGGAGCACAAAAAGCTGAACCCATAGGCTATGGGCCTACACCACTGGGCTACCAAGTTAGGCTTTTGCTTCCTTCCTTACTGAACCACAGTGCTCAGCTGCAGCAAGCTGGAGATGATTTGTTCCATATAAACTTCAACATAGTCTCTGTGCAGACTGAGAGTTGATTATCCAAGAAGAAAACAAGCAAATCAACAACATAAGGTAAGAAGGGCACCATTCAGTAAATTTAGCCTAATAGGCATCACAGACTTATACTGGAAGGCTCATAAAGATAGAGACAAATACATAATCAATGGTATGACTCAGTAATTGTTTTCTGAATGTGAATAATGTTTTCAGAAGTCCAAAACAATGTCTGCAACAAAGATGTTAGCAAGATACAATGCTAAATTCCTCATATTCATCAGAGAATGTCATAGAGCTGGGTAATGAATTATTCTTGACACTGCTAAAGTCTTCTGTTGTCTGAAACCTTTTATCTTTGGCAGTCTAAAGTAAATGCCAGGTTGGAAATGTCTGCTTCTCAAATGTATTCCAGCATCATCTCACAGGACAGAAATCAGCAGCTTGCTGACAATTTTCTTAAAGCTTTTCATACTGGACTAGCTGTTAATACAACATCTACTCAAATATCCTGCATCTAACAGTGACCTAAAGCTGAAAGTTAACAAACAAATATAATACCTCTTGCTGATTTTGTTTCCAAATGACACAACCCCAACACTTAAGAGCTTACCTTTGTTCTTTTAGTAAAGAATAGGATAAATAGGTACAGCAGCCAGGCATTTACAATATCAGAGGTTCTCACACTGTGATCTATGTACAATTGGTCACATGACTTTGTCTCTTCTGTCTTATTTTTCCAACCATTCAAGCTCTTAAGGGTTAGTGAAAAATAAACTGTCTTGTAGTCAACAGTATGCAGTTTTTCCTAATATTGCTTTTTCACTAATTAAAAAGTTACTTGCAAGCTATATTTTCAACAGGATGTTTCATAGAATCATAGAATCATAGAATGGCCTGGGTTGAAAAGGACCACAGTGATCATCTGGTTTCAACCCCCTGCTATGTGCAGGGTCACCAACCAGCAGACCAGGCTGCCCAGAGCCACATCCAGCCTGGCCTTGAATGCCTCCAGGGATGGGGCATCCACAACATCCTTGGGCATCCTGTTTCAGTGTGTCACCACCCTCTGAGTGAAAAACGTCCTCCTAATATCTAACCTAAACCTCCCCTGTCCTAATTTAAAACCATTCTCCCTGTTCTATTACTATTCACCCTCATAAACAATCATTCCCCCTCCTCTTTATATGCACCCTTCAAGTACTGGAAGGCCACAATGAGGTCTCCCCAGAGCCTTCTCTTCTCCAAGCTAAACAATCCAGTTCCTTCAACCTTTCTTCACAGGAGAGGTGCTCCAGCCCTCTGATCATCTTAGTGGCCCTCCTCTGGACTCATTCCAAGAGCTCTGTGGGGCCCCAGGCCTGGATGCCGTACTCCAGGTGGAGCCTCACAAAGCCAAGGAGAAGGGGAATATCAATATCCAAGGTGGGGAAAAAAAATGGTTTCTGGCTATGAATGAAAATCATGGCTTACATGACAACTTTAATTTCATTTGCATTCGATAGCTGCTCTAAATATATTCCTTAACAACTTTACATGAATAAAATTGCAAATAATTCTGCTCTTTACTATGTTATCTCACACAGATACTTAAATTCTGCCACAGTCCACGCTACTACAGTTAATTTTACTATCCATCTGCATAGCCTCTATTGGCAATGTCACAAAAAAAGGATGCAACATTAGTGATGATTAGGTGCAAAATGAATGTTTTCTTATTATTTGTTTCTCATTTGTATGAAATTTTAGTCTACCTCTCTTACAGTGAGGTGAGAAGGTGAGATAGGTGAGAAGTAGTTATTCCACTGATTCTGTAGGACTAACAAATGCAGACGTTATCCTAAGAATGTATAAATCCCAGTGTGAGTCAGTGGCAGGATATGAGAAATTAATTAGTAACTTGCTAAGGCTAGAAACCATGGTGTAAGTAGTATATGCAGAAAGGAAAACTGATAGCTAATGACAGGATCCTGAGGGAAGCATTTACTCTTCCTGTATCCATCCACCAGTAAAGTATTCTAATTAATTTCACAGATCTAATGTGGTAAGAGAAGTCTTCTGGAACCATTTTCACTTAAACAGAGTTTCAGTTGGGATAGCTGCACATTAGTTTCACTGCCTGATTTTCAATTACCATTTATTTTGTTTTAGTCACCAAAAGCTTGTTCTTGCCAATGCTAACTGGGATTTTAAGGAATTCTGTGTGAATGTATGTATCATTCAGTGAAAAAACATTTTGAGCGCATCAATATAGCTGACTCTTCACTCCTTAATATGATATATATAGAAAAACACCTCGATCTTCAGGAAAATAGTTTTGATTTAACTTCTCTTAAAATAAATAAATAAATAAAAAGTTTAATTTACAT
Source organism: Lagopus muta (assembly GCF_023343835.1). NCBI lineage: Eukaryota > Metazoa > Chordata > Aves > Galliformes > Phasianidae > Lagopus > Lagopus muta. The sequence continues at coordinate 163,417,166 of NC_064433.1, forward strand.
TTGGATTCTTCTTTGAGCTCTTCTTTTGATATTTAATTATTATGTTGGCTCTTTCTTCATTACATGCAAACTGCATAATAAAACAGTATAGATATATTCAGATAAACACGTGCATATATGTTAGGAAATTGTGAACAGTTTTGCTTCATTTGTGCATTACAAAGTTTTTATGAGAGATATTATATAACTTTCTTTCTTGGAATTTTTCTAGAAGCAGTGAAATCTCAATTGTGAATGTCTCAGCTTGGCATGAAAAGGGATTTAATGGTGTCTAAAAGTGATGTATTCACACAGCTGTCCTACAGACTGATCAATGATACTAGTAGGAAAACTTCTTTCTATTGATTCTATGGGATCAGGCTACACGCATCCCAGAGTCCTGAAAGAACTGGCTGATGTGGTTGCCAAGCCACTCTCCATCATATATATGAAAAGTTGTGGCAGGCAGGTGAAGTCTCCCATGACTGGAAAAAAGGGAAGCATTGCTCTTATTGTCAAGAAAGAGACAAAGAAAACCCAGGGAACTAAAGGCCATTGAGCCTCACTTCTGTGTCTGAGAAGATGATGGAGCATACCACAGAACCAAAGAACTGTAGGGGCTGGAAAGGATCCCTGGAGATCAACTAGTCCAACCCCCCTCCTAAAGCAGGTTGCAGAGGAAAGCATCCAGGTGTAACTTCAGTATCCCCAGAGAAGGAGATTCCACATCCTCTCTGGGCAGACTGATTAGTGCTCCACTAATCTGACGGTATAAAAGTTCTTTCTTGTGTTAGTATGGAAATTTCTGTGTTCCAGTTTCTGCCTATAGCCCCTTATTCTGTTATTACTCACCATCAAAAAGAGTCTACTCTCACTGACTTGAGTCCTACATTTTAGATATTTATAAACAGTAATTAGATCCTTTCTCATCCTTCTCTTCTCCAGGCTGAACAGATCCAGGTCTCTCAGCCTTTCCTCATAAAGGAGATGCTCTAGGTCCTTAATAATCTTTTTCATTCCTCAGCTGAACTCTTTTTAGAAGATGTCTGTCTTTTTTGAACTGGGGAACCCAGAACTGGACATAATATTCCAAATGTGGCTACGGTAAGGAACATGCAAGACAAGGAGCTTATCCAAGATAGCCAACACAGCTTCACCTTATGAGGCCCCATCTGGAGTACTCCATCCAGGGCTGGGGTCCCTAGCACAAAAAAGATGGGGAGCTGTTTCATCAGGTCCAGAGGAGGATCATGTCAATGATCCAAGGTCTGGAGCACCTCTCGTATGAAGAAAGGTTGAGGGAGCCGTGCTTGTATATCTTGGAAAAGAAAAGGCTCTGGGGAGACCTCATGAATGCTTTCCAGTGCCTGAGGGGAAGTTAAAAGCAGGAGAGGTCAAACTTTTTACATGGTCTGATACTGACAGACAAGGAAGAATGGCTTTAAAGTTAAAGACGGGAGGTTTAGATTAGATCATAGGAGAAAATTCTTTGCTCGAAGAGTGGTATGATTCTGGCACAGGTTGGCCAGAGAAGTTGTGGATGCCCCATCCCTGGAGGCATTCAACACCAAGTTGTATGGGGCCCTGGGTAGCCTGATCCAGTGGATGGCCATCCTGCCAATGAGATGGGAATTGAAACTAGATGATTTTTAAGGTTCCTTCCAACCAAAGCCATTCTATGATTCTATGATTTCTCTATGATATGATTACAGTGAGCTCTGAATTAAATCTTTATAAAATATTAACAATTGTGACTTACTTAGGAATTTTATAATAATTGAGTAGTCTTTGTCTATAAAGGCTTTAAACTCTGTATAAGTTATGTTCAACTGCAGGTGCCAAAAGTTAGTCAGTTAAACATATATCT